>NC_085868.1:22202275-22222275 GCF_034702125.1 Engraulis encrasicolus
TGGGTATGATAGACCCGTTAACTCAATACGGACCTTTTAAATACATAATGGCTACCTGTGAGATTTAGAGACAATTTACACTGATGCGTGTCTATATCGAATCACTTGCTTATGCACTGTTCATTTACAATGAAATACTGAATAATTTATTAATGTTTCATCACCTTGTTAATAAAACAAGATGTAATCGGCGGTTTGGTAGTAATCATGTTATTTGTGTTGACTTTTTCTTCATTCTGGCAGCGCCATCCTGTCACCAAATAACATGAGCCAGTTAGACAACAGCTGCTTATCAGCGATTAGCATTATTAGCGATTAGCATATATTAGTTACTTTTATTTGTAACTTAAACTTACAGTTGAAATGCCATGTTTTCTTTAGTCTATAGTCTAGTATACGGAGACATATTTCTTCGAAATAGATCAAGTTTATTTGGCTGAATGATGGTGCCACGAGCTCTGCTGGAGTCTGGAAACATAATGAGGCTCCTGCGTCGGCCGAATCCTCTGCGTGCAAGGTGCAGCAGGTGCAACCATTGAGTGCATTAAGCAGAACACTGAGGGTGCTCTCTACACAGTGCAGTAATACATATAGCCTACATATTTTCTTATACAATTGTAATTTTTGCGCGCTCCTGTGTTGCTTACAGAGTTTGTTTTCATTCCCTGTGTCGTATCATGGATACGAGGCAATCCACTTGACAGCTGGCTCCGTCTGCTCCCCAACTAGTCTACAGATGAATTTCCTCCACAGCTAGGGATTCCCGTGGCGATGACTACATTGTCGAAATAGAATAGGCTACTATAGCCTATATAATGTCCAAATTGTTATTCCCTTTGAACGCAGTGCTCATTTGAGTAGCATAATTTAGCCAACAGTGGAAGAAGGTCACGGGTACCTTCACAGCGACTCCTGAAGTTATTGGAGTGGCCAAACGAAATAATGGGGCTGTGTTTATTAGCCATAATAGCTAGCTACTATTGTCACTGTTGGAGGACTTTCCATCTCTCTCCCTAATCAAGTTACACACACACGTGCACGGGAAAGGGAAGCGGAGATGCTGCGCAGATGAGAATTTTCAGTGTAGCTCACAAAGCTGAGCGAAACTCATACCTAATGAAAGCTAGGTTGCAATTGCCAAGTTCCCAACTATCCTAATCTGCAAAAACACTGTAATTGACTCTCGACTCATACTCAATGGTTTAAGAAATGTTTGTTTGCTGGCGGAGATTGTCCTTCATCCAATTTGCTTTTAATACTATACACCCACACATTTTAGCTGAAAGACTGAAAAAAGACTTTTGTTTTGATTTTAAATTGATTAATTGGACTATGGACTTTCTGCAGGGCAGAGCACAGCAGGTGAAGGTAGGCAACATCTTGTCAGATGTGCGACTTACCTCTATCGGAACTCCACAAGGTAGTGTTCTCTCACCCTTGCTTTTTATTTTGTATACTGACAGCTGTCGTAGTAGTCACCCTGACTGCCACATAATTAAGTATGCGGATGACACAGCCGTGGTAAGCCTGCTGAACCACAATGAAACCACGCATGGTCCAGTACTGGAGGAATTTGTCAACTGGTCGAAGAGGTCTAACCTGCACCTCAACATTTCAAAAACAAAAGAGATTATCTTTGATTTTAGACAAAAAGCATTTCCAACTCCCCCCTCAATTATTGGAGGAGAGGAGATTGAGGTGGTGACTGATTATAAATACCTTGGTCTGATTATAGACCACAAGTTGTCATGGGACAGTTGTGCAGATGCAATTTACAAAAAGGGTCAACAACGTTTGTATTTCCTAAGGAAACTTAAC
This sequence comes from Engraulis encrasicolus, assembly GCF_034702125.1. Classification (NCBI taxonomy): domain Eukaryota; kingdom Metazoa; phylum Chordata; class Actinopteri; order Clupeiformes; family Engraulidae; genus Engraulis; species Engraulis encrasicolus. The sequence continues at coordinate 22,204,094 of NC_085868.1, forward strand.
TTTTTTAATGTTGACAACACCATTTTAACCTTATTTTACAAGTCTTTTATTGAAAGCGTTCTCTCCTATGGTATGGTATGCTGGTATGGTCACTCTAAAGTGACGCACAAAAGTAAACTGGGTAAAATTGTTAAAACATGTGGGAAAATAATGGGGCGTCAGCAAAATGAGCTTCATAAACTTTATTTAGATAGATTAACAAAGAAAGCGGATAAAGTTTGTACTGACACTACCCACCCCCTCTCAGTTAAGTTCCAAACACTCCCTTCAGGACGCAGGTATAGATACCCCAATATTAGAACCAATAGAGCAAAGAACTCCTTCATCCCCATGGCAATTAACGAATTGAACAAGATGTGGGAGATACATTCATGACATTATGGACTTTCATATTGGGTTAATGGATGCATTTGACCAGTGGTCTGTATTTATTACTTATTTATTTACATAGTAACTATATGTTTAGCAATTTATTGAGTGTATTTGTTGTACTGTATGTGTTTTATTGTAGGCCTATATGTTTTTATGCCATTCATTCTGCTGTGCTGTAAATCAAATTGCCTTTTAAAGGACATTAAAGCTTTCAAGTCAAGTCAAGTCAAGTCAATTTAGTGTCAGTCAACTGACACGCGATTTGGCTGTTAGTTATGGCTGTCCTATCTGGCTGCTTGTGTGATATGTTTCAAAACTTTTCTTCATAGTGGCGCGATGTAAATGCCATGTTTTCGGAGCATAGCCTACGAGGTGCATGGGTTTGGGAATGTTTTTTCTGTAAGAGCAACACCCATTTCTCTGTGTTCAATTGGCAAGCGGTTCTTGGTTGGAACTACATTAACTTGCGAGACAATTCTAATCTTCTCTGCTCATCGGCGCCGCGCCTCTCGCGCAGTGCGCTGGTCAGATTCAGCAAAGCAAGTGAGATGCGGTGCCAGAGATTAATTTAAAATTTGATTGACTCAAATGACTGAAGTTTGTCACGGTAACAGCACGCACTGTCAATAGGCATGGCTGTCCGTCAGAATAGAAGCCTCAAAAATAACACAATAGTCTATGCTCTTGTGACATTATTGGATTGGTCTTGGGACAGAATCGTCTGTTGCATGACCCCCGATCCAATTATCTATCCCCGGTTAATTTTGTAATCTATGTAGGCTATGCTATACGGTTTACCCATGATGGCTATTCCCCAATGCTAATTTAAAAATCCTCAATTAACCACTTGGTCTCGTGGTGAAGGAGGGAGTGGCCTTGGCCCCCTTTCCCTCAACTTCGGGATAGGAAAAAGCGAAACCAGTTCAGGAAAATGACAGAGCAGAGGAGTAGCCTAGTTTACCAAACCAAACGAGGATACAGTGTTGTATAGGCTACATTGCCACTATGGTTTTTTTCATAGCCTACCTGGTCCTTTTCAACCTTAGACCTGCAGCTCAGCATTTTCTGTGCATAGCCTTGGAAGTGAACCATGCTGAGACCTTTATTGACGTGGTCTTATAAGGTCCGTTGTGCGTTACCAATGACGCTAGGGTGTTCATAAGACGCACGGCTACTTTTTTTAAAAGCGGGTCAGGTCAATATTTTTTCCGAAATATTTCTTGCAGTCAGCGCAAGTGGGCGGGCAAGGGAAAAAAACGGTCGGTTGCGTCTTGTTTTTTCGTCGACCCACGCATCACTGACTGTATGCATATTTCGCACAATTGACATTATTATTGATTGCTTTGTGAGTCCATCTTGTAAAATTGCCTCTTTGGCTGTAGCAAGTTAGCTAAACATGCTAGGTTACGACACAACTAGCTCATTTACTCTCTGAAAGGAGACAGACAGAAGTATCTCTGTGTGTGAGTGTGTTTTGGAAGCAGTTGCGCATGCTCCACATGCAAGGGCGATCATGTGACGTGATGCCTGATTAGTCATGTGACCAGCGAATTAGCCGATCAGTTTTTTTGTAAACAGATCAGCTTTTTAATTACAGGTGAGAAAATTGTTTGTAAACGTAAACTGTATTCAACACGCCCGCACGATGATATGGTGAAATGAATTAATATAAATGGCACCTTAGAATTGAGTTTAAAACTCTTCTGATAGTGTATAATTCACTAAATGGCTTATGCTTGAGAACCGGAAAGTTGGTTCGCAATTTTTTTCTCCGTGAACCTTGACGATAATGTGGATGTCTGCAGGTTCATCCGGGTAACACAGAGTTACATGTAGAACAGTTCAGAGCCCAGTTTAAAAGCGGTGGCTTGCAGGTAAGTAAGCCCTGGCTCCATTAGTTCTCATAGTCGAGTCTGCACATTCTGCTCCCATTACCCATTTTGCACATAATCTGCACCAGGGCCGGATTAAAGCACAGTCTACATACTATATGGCTTCAACCTAGAGACCTCAATTCGCTGCTGACTGGTCAAAGAAAAAATATTCATAACAATAAGATGGTAAATGTTGTTAATTATGCTCTCCTGTTATTGGCAGACAAGTTATCTTTCATTTGGGCTCCGAATTATGACTCTCTTCATTTAATTTTGTTAAAGAGTTCCCCATAACACCACACATGAAAGTTGCGGACAATATACAAGTGAACTACTGATGCCAAACCCACATTGAGATTACGTGAAAACATTTTTTTTGGGGGGGCCTATTGAAACCTGTAGCCTGGGGCCCTAAACATCTTAATCTGACACTGATCTGCATTCTGCACATAGCTATTCTATAAAATCTGCTCCCATAACTTATAATCTGATTATCTCCTCATACCCCAAAACCCCCCTACCTGTACATACGTAAATGATCAAAACCAGAACTGTACATTGTGTAGGCTGATATCACTGGTATCATTTTTTACAGTGTGGCTTCGCTGTTACACCCAGCTTGTATACACGAAGACTGGTCTGGCAAACCTCACACACAAAGGATGCAACCGTTTTGTTTGCTGGACATGTTCCAATCTCATTCCTTTGATCTTACTACTGTAGGCTTACGTAATTTTTTCCATTTGCATCCGAAGAGATATTCTTGCACTTTGGAGTTCAGCATGCCTGCAGCTTGTAACTACTTGGAGCCTGTACGTTAACCTGTCTCAGAGGGCAGATAAAGCATCATCATGCGACCAGTAAACAAACTCGTGGAAAGTTCTTTGTACTGTGGCTTAGGTTTGCACAGAAGTAGCTCAGCATTATAACTATGGGCGTAAATAATAATCGTTTTGAATCGATGCATCGACCCTACAGCCCACGATTCAATTAATCCATTCTTCCACAAGAGAGTAGATTAATCATTATTTTAGTAATTATTGCACTCAGTTTGTGAGGCATTTTATTTCGCTCATTCAGTGATAATAATACTGACCATAATAAAGATGCCTCTCAAATGAAATAAATGCAGATATTTCAGCTTTTGTTGATGCATTTAACATTTCACACATACGCCAAGCCTGTAAGGTAAAAAAAAATACAAACCATTGATTTGAATCGAATTGAAATTAATAGAATCGTGGAACATTCTTAAAGGGACAGTGTGCAGGAAATGGTCAAAAAGGGTACTGCAACTACACTGAAAAGAATGGAAATCAGGGGTTGTTGAATGTTTAAGTAATTATTTAGTATATTGAAAATGATTGTTTCATGTTCCTTCTCCAAACATGTATAAATCATGTAGAACTATTATATTCAGGACGGTGAACAATTTGTTAGATAAATTCATGCTGAGAAAACATGAAATTGTTAGGTTTTTTTTTAATCTCCGCCCAATCTGATTCTAAACACGTCATTAAAAACTCAAACGAGGTTGAGATGCTGCCTGGGCCCTGTTCTAGCGGTGACGTCACGCAACGCTTTTGCCTCAGCTATGGTCGGCAACACTGACTTGTATAAGTCTGTGGTCGGCAATCAGGAGAAGTAGATCCACAATTTTTCTGTTTCTCTCCTGCTTGTACAAGAGATCATTTGTGGGAAGAATGTTGACAGTTGGAAGAAAAAAGATGATTCTAAGCACACTTATCCCGTGAGTGCACACCCACCAACTTTCCTTTCTCATCTGCCTCGACAAGAGGAACTACTGAATCGGCTGTGGAGGGAACAACGTTTACACTTCGGAGATTATTTGACGACGGAAGGATTTATTGGCAAGGTAAAATTACTAATATCTTTCCGAAATGTTGAGTTTGAGTTGAGTTCGATGGAGCATTAGGTTCAGTTCCCCATATTGTGTAACACGGTGTCAGTAGGAAGGCTGGCTAAAAAATAACGTTCACCAGTGTTAGCGTGGCTAGCTAACTGGCCATTGAGACTCTTAACTGGCTCATCATTGCCAAGGACATACCGGTACACGGTAGTTATGTCTGTTAGCATCGTGAAGAACTTTTTTTCACTTCGGAGATTAAAAGACGAGTGAAATACTTATTTGCAAGGTAAAGTTACATTTTTTTCCGAAATGTTGAGTTCGAGGGAACATTAGGTTCAGTGCCCCATATTGTGTAATACAGTGTTAGCAGCGAAGGCTGGCTAAAATTAACATTCACCAGTGTTAGCATGGCTAGCTAAATGGCGCGTAATTGCCAAGGACATGCATGTCATAACGGTAGTTCTGTCTTGTAGCAGCTAAATGCACATTACTTAATGTCATTATCTTTCAGTTATTTTTTATGTATGGTGTGAATGTACTAAACTTGGTCTTGCTTGGTAAGTTAGTCTTGCTTGATTATGGTACTGGGGTGCAGCAAGTAGATGGTATTCATGCACATTTTCAGAATGTTCCATGCACATTTAACACATGTAATGCTTTAATTTTGCATCACTGTGCGCATGCAACAGTTGGTCAGAAAAAAAAAGATATGACTGTTTTCGTCTCTCTCTCTCTCTCTCTCTCTCTCTCTCTCTCTCTCTCTCTGTCTCTCTCTCTCTCTCTCTCTCTCTCTCTCAGGTGAATGTGGCGTTGTAAGGGGCGCTCATAGTCGTTCCAACAAGACACGATTTGCTGACCCATTATAAGCGCAAACTCAGGACTTCGGTCGCCCTGCAAGGTATTCATGCATGTTTTCAGAATGTCCATGCACATTTAAGACATGGAATGCTTTAATTTTGCATCACAGTGCATGCAACAGTTGATCAGAAACAAAAAGATTTGACTGTTTTCATCTCTCTCTCTCTCTCTCTCTCTCTCTCTCTCTCTCTCTCTCTCTCTCTCTCTCTCTCTCTCTCTCTCTCTCTCTCTGTCTGTCTGTCTCTCTCTCTCTCTCTCTCTCTCTCTGTCTCTCTCTCTCTCTCTCTCTCTCTCTCTCTCTCTCTCTCTCAGGTGAATGTGGCGTTGTAAGGGGCGCTCATAGTCGTTCCAACAAGGCACGATTTGCTGACCCATTATAAGCGCAAACTCGGGACTTTGGTCGCCCTGCAAGGTATTCATGCATGTTTTCAGAATGTTCATGCACATTTAAGACATGGAATGCTTTAATTTTGCATCACGGTGCATGAAACAGTTGGTGAAAAATTTCAAAAAACGGAAAAACTTGACTGTTGCGCTCTCTCTCTCTCTCTCTCTCTCTCTCTCTCTCTCTCTCTCAGGTGAATGTGGCGTTGTAAGGGGCGCTCATAGTCGTTCCAACAAGACACGATTTGCTGACCGATTATAAGCGCAAACTCAGGACTTCCGTTGCCCTGCAAGGTATTCATGCATGTTTTCAGAATGTCCATGCACATTTAAGACATGGAATGCTTTAATTTTGCATCACAGTGCATGCAACAGTTGGTCAGAAACAAAAAGATTTGACTGTTTTCATCTCTCTCTCTGTCTGTGTCTCTCTCCCTCTCTCTCTCTGTCTGTCTCTCTCTCTCTCTCTCTCTGTCTGTGTCTCTCTGTCGCTCTCTGTCTCTCTCTCTCTCTGTCTCTCTCTCTCTCTCAGGTGAATGTGGCGTTGTAAGGGGCGCTCATAGTCGTTCCAACAAGGCATTTTGCTGACAGCAAGGCGATTTGCTGACCCATTAGAAGCGCAAACTCGGGACTTTGGTCGCCCTGCAAGGTATTCATGCATGTTTTCAGAATGTCCATGCACATTTAAGACATGGAATGCTTTAATTTTGCATCACTGTGCGCATGCAACAGTTGGTCAAAAACAGAGACTTGACTGACTGTTTTTATCTCTCTCTCTTGCTCTCTCTCTCTCTCTCTCTCTCTCTTTCTTTCTTTCTCTCTCTCTCTCTCTCTCTCTCTCTCTCTCTCTCTCTCGCTCGCTCGCGCTCTCTCGCGCTCTCTCGCGCTCTCTCTCGCGCTTTTTGAAGTAGACGAGGTATGCCCTATATTAGTGTTTCTCAACGGGGGCGGTAGGGAGCTCTAGGGGGGCGGTGGGAAGGATACAGCCGATAGGGAGAGGTGCTTAGTTTCTATAGGGGGGCATTCTTTTTTAATACTAAGGGGGGTGTTGTCAGGCTTATGATGAGGTCAAGGGGGCGTTTGTTCAAAAAAAGCTTGAGAACCACTGTCCTATATGAAGTTAGCATAGAGTTTGGCATTATAATAGGCCGGGAGCCACGAATACCCCTCAGGATGTTTTTTGCTTACTTTTTTTCACTATGATTTCCTGTTAGTATATACCCTGGGCCATAACGAGTTGATAGGGTGCACTCCCAACTCGGCCCCGTTTGGTCTCAGGGCCCAAAAAAACATCTTTTAAGGAAAAGCTGCAGGCGAAATTATATACTTGTAAATATTAAGGTACTGCAACTGCAAAAATGGTCCTAGAACCCTGTAAATTGTCATGGGTCATCCTGTCACATAGGTGAACCAACCTGAAAAACGTTTCAGGGCTTGGGGCTTTTCTTCTGTCAAATATCATCTTCAACATGCCCAAAAAGCCCCAAAAATGCTTGTCCGCCTGACAAATTGTCTTCAAATTTGATCATTTTCAACTCTGTTATGCTATGCATTAGTCCCTCAAATGTAAATGAAAAACTACCCAAGTTCATGAGCTTCAATTTAAGTCCAAGAGGACCTTTCTAGCTAGAGTACAACAGCTGCTATGTCCAAAGTTATTCACAATAGCCTATCCGAAAATAGTAGCCTACTGGCAGGCATTCAGTCACTTTCAGGCATTACCAATTCGTTTGGTACTTTGAACATATGACATAAACCATATTTTTGAAGTGTTTGACCTTGACTTGAAAATTGCATGAATGAAAGTATTAAGTGAATAGCATCAAAAGTAACTAATGTTACCACCTATTGGTGGACTGTGAACAGGATGCAACACATACTATTACACAAAAGGAATGACTCAAATGTGAAATGTATTTAATGGCTGATTTGTATTGTACAGCAGTAGTTTAGAATGTAGATAAGAACTTTTAATCAGAATTTATAATCTTTATTATCATTATCCGTCTCTTCCTCATTTTCATCCACAATTGTATGGATTTCATCAGTCATGTCATATTAATCTCTGTCCTCCTCTGCCAAGACATTAGAGCTTTTGGGATTACATCGCCCTCAAACCATAGTGGTTCAAGCTTCCCATATGTGTTTAGGTGAAACTCATGGTCAAGTGCACTTGGGATCTCTGGGTAATGCTCATGGGCTCTCTTTCAGATGCACACATGAAAGTTTGTAGTATGAAGTGTTGTTTGAGTAGAGTAGAGTATCATTTAGTAATCCCAGGGGGAAATGAAAGTGTCACATACATAAATACAAAAACCCATTACACACACAAGACACACACATCGTTACATATTAACCATATAGCTCACTCTTACATACATACATTCAGCCCAAGGCAGATGTCACTTCCTCTCTCTCTCGCTCTCTCTCTCTCACACACACACACACACACACACACACACACACACACACACACACACACACACACACACACACACACACACACACACACACACACACACACACACACACACACACACACACACACACACACAGGTAGATCTCTCTCTCTCTGTGGTACGGAGCAGCAAAAAAAAAAAAAAAAAACATTTAGTCATTTAGTGTCCAAAAAAAGTGTACCAGGGATTTATCACATGTGCCTTAGCTAAGTGGCACAGAGGAGCCCAAAAAATTGTCCTGGAGTGTCAGACGTCACTGTGCATACTGCATAGTCCCAAAAAAATAATAATCGGTTACACCCAGGCGTAGGATAGGAGTTCAGGTAGAAGCACGGAGGCATATATATAATGATGATAATGATAATAATAATACTTTCGTTTTATATATAGTGACTTTCAAAACACCCAAGGTCGCTTCACAAGGTATTGTATAGGAAGTGTGAGTGTGTGCGCGTCAGGGCGTGTGTGTGTGTGAGTGCATGTAAAGAATGTGCTTGTGGAACTAGCAGCCATAAGCCTCCAGGAAGAGATGTGTCTTAAGGCGTTGCTTAAACATGGTCAGTGAGGGGGTATTCTGGATGTGGTCGGGCAGATTGTTCCAAAGAATAGGAGCAGCTACATGGAAGGCTCTGTCACTGGTGGTCTTGAGCCTGGTACTAGGGACGACCAGCTGGCCCTTGGAAGAGGACTGCAGGGATCTTGAGGGGGCATAGGAATGGAGTAGTGAAGTAGTGGGGTGTCAGACCATGGAGGGACTTGAAGGTTAGGAGGACTTTATAGGTAATGCGTGACTTGATGGGGAGCCAGTGAAGCTGCTTGAGTATGGGGGTGATGTGCTGCCAGGGTCTAGTGCCTGTGAGGATCCTGGCAGCAGAGTTCTGGACATAAAGACAAGATCCTGGCAGCAGAGCTCTGGACATAAAGATAAAATGTGCAGGTTGGTTTATGCGGTCCAGTCACCTATGATGATCTCTGTGAGTCCGTCTATGTGGTGTTGAATAATTGGATGGCCCTGGGGACAAAGGACCTCCGTAGCCTGTCTGTCCTGCAGGAGATGGTGTGAAATCTGTAACTGAACAGGCTTCTCTGGCGGTCAAAGACTGGGTACAGGGGGTGATTGTCCATTTGTCCATTATAGAGTAGAGTCTGCTTAGTGTCCTATTCTCAGCTGTGATAGTGAGAGCCTCCAGTTCTGTGCCTACAACAGACACAGCTTTCCTCACCAGCCTGTCAAGGCGCCCAGCATCTGCTCTCCTAATGCTACCACCCCAGCATGCCACAACTGTCCATGACAGGCTGATAGAACATCTGCCGTAGTCTGTTGCTCTGTTTCCTGTACAGTGCTTTTGAGTTAGCAGACCAGTCCAGTTTATTGTCCAGGTGTACACCCAGGTACTTATATGTGCAGACTGTCGCTTCTGTCTCCCCTCGATAGAGACAGTCACCAGGGGCGGGGTGTTTTGCCTGAGGTCAACCACCATTTATTTGGTTTTGGTGGTGTTCAGCTGCAGCTGGTTGATTCTTCACCATCTGACAAAGTTCTCCTCCTGACCTCTCTACTTCCCCTCCTGTCCATCTTTAATGCATCCAACAATAGCGGAGTCATCTGAGAACTTTTGCATATGGCAGGTCTTTGAGTTGTAGTTGAAGTCTGTGGTTTACAGGGTGAACAGCACCAGGGAAAGCACCTTTCTTGCACGGTGGGAAAGTTGATAGGTCAATTAAGAGACCCTGGTGAGCTTGAAGGTTTGACCCAGACATCATCTTTAGTTTAATTTCTCTTGCTTCGATCAATGATTTTCACTCGCTGACTAAATCCATACAGTAAGTAGGTGAACTCCTTAACATCATTGACGAGCTGTTTATCAAGATCAAATGAGTTTCCTCCTTCTGCAAAGACTTCGAGGAAATGTGATGTTTGATTCAATAACTTCATTGGTCACACTTTTCCTTTGCTTTTGAATGCTGACATGCAGTCAACACCATTGAAGGTATGTAGAGCCAGAACAGTGGCAATGTGTTCCTGCAAAAAATCTGGTGAGTACCAACAAGTAGGGCACGATACCATTTACCGATGATTGTATGACACTTGAACGCAGCCTTGAACTTCACACTTTAACACAAATTAACACAATTAATTTTGAGTAAGCATACGTTCGTAAACTGCCACACCTAAAGCTCTTTCAACCAGCTCCAGTGAAACCGCTGCTCACTACGTTCAGACAAAGTATTCATCAAGTGCATGTGGCTTCTTTCTCTTGTTCTCATTCGCCGAGTGGTATCGGGTATGTTATTGGTCGATACTTCAAAGCCAGGTATCAGATATCGGTATTGGGGCCAAAACATGGTATCAGTGCAACACTTACCAGTAGTAAATGAATGAGTGCCTTCTTGTTTTCATCGTTTGTGAGAAAGGCTTTCAGCCCGTTCATAATAAAACGTTCACCACAACGTCTGCGATCTGTCAGTTGATTTTGGTTAATGAATGTGCTAAATATTGTTTCAGCTCATGCGGGTAGACTTGTAAATGTGCTCTCTGTTTTCATCCTGAATGAGAGCATATTGGCCTGGAGGAGGAAGTTGCACATTCTCAGCATCTTTGATCATGTGGTTCATGCCTTTCACTTTGTTGTTGTTTTTATGCACCACTAAACATCCATTTTTGAGATGGAGTATGGTGTCAGAATTAAGGGATAGGTCAGGGGATAGGGCCCATGAGCATTACCCAGAGATCCCAAGTCCACTTGACCATGGTTTTCGCATAAACAAACTGGGAAGCTTGAACCACTATGGTTTGAGGGTGATGTAATCCCAAAAGCTCTGATTGATGTATTGGCAGAGGACACGGATGAACAAGACATGACATATGAAAGTCATACAAATGTGGATTTATTAGGAACAGGATGTTGAGGATTATTAAATGATCATTAAAAGTTATTTTTCACATTCTAAACTACTGCTGTACAAACCATTCCTTAAATAAATTTGTCATTTTATTCATTCCTTTTGTGTGATAGTACCACGTGTTGCATCCTGTTCACAGTCCACCAATAGTTGAAGCTATTCACTTAATACTTTCATTCCTGCAATTCTCAAGTCAAGGTATGGTTTATGTAATATTGTTGTTCAAAGTCCCATACAAATTGGTAATGAAAGTGACCTGCCAGGCCAGTAGGCTACTATTTTCGGATAGGTTATTGTGAATAACTTTGGACATAGCAGCTGTTTTACTCTAGCTAGAAAGGTCCTCTTGGACTTAAATTGAAGCTCATGAACTTGGGTAGTTTTTGCATTTACATTCGAGGGACTAATGCTTATCATAACAGAGTTGAAAATGATCAAATATGAAGACAATTTGTCAGGCGGACAAGCATTTTTGGGGCTTTTTGGGTATGTTGAAGATGATATTTGACAGAAGAATGCCCCAAGCTCTGAAACGTTTTTCAGGTTGGTTCCCCTATGTGACAGGATGACCCATGACAATTTACAGGGTTCTAGGACCATTTCTGCAGTTGCAGTACCTTAATATTTACAAGTATATAATTTCGCCTGCAGCTTTTCCTTAAAATATGTTTTTTTGGGCCCTGAGACCAAACGGGGCCGAGTTGGGAGTGCACCCTATCAACTCATTATGGCCCAGGGTATATACTAACAGGAAATCATAGTGAAAAAAAGTAAGCAAAAAACATCCTGAGGGGTATACGTAGCTCCCGGCCTATAAGATGTATGTGATTTGTCTCTTTTGTGTCTTCAGATAAATGCTGAATTCAAGAGAATAACTACAATGCCCTTGCAGTCGAGATTCCTGTCCCAGCTAGACATATTGTCTGACAAGCTGCTGAAGCTGTTCAAAAACAGAGGAGGACAGATTGACAAACGCCTAGAGAACATTTTGGCTTGCATGACTGAGATTAGAGAATTTGAGAATTTTGGGATAGTGCTGATTAGTGTTGACATAGAATTCCATGAAATAATAATTTATCCTTCCTTGATGCAGGATGATGATGTTGATGGGGGATGTGAATGCATCCTGAAGGCATTGTATGTGTTCCTTGTTAAAATTCCATAAAATAATTTATCCTTCCATCATGCAGGATGATGATGACATTGATGGAGGACGTGAATGCATCCTGAAGGCATTGTGTGTGTTCTTTGTTAAAATTCCATAAAATAATTTATCCTTCCTTGATGCAGGATGATGATGTTGATGGAGGACGTGAATGCATCCTGAAGGCGTTGTGTGTGTACCTCAATGAAGACCCCAAATGTCTACTTCGCGCGTTTGTGGTGAGTACAAGCAGTGTGCTGTGCATGTCGCAAGGTGATGATGTTCTCTGTGCCCCTTCTCCGTCTCAGTCTTTTTCCCCTTTCTCTGTCTTTCTGTCCTCTCTCTCTCGCTCTTTCACTCTCTCTCCCCTCTCTCACACTTCACTATTTCTGTCTCTCTTCTGCCACACTGTCTCTCTCTGTGCCCTCTCTCTCTCTAACCTCCATAGTGCAGAGCCTATGTTTTAACCTTACTGTCACTGAAATTGTAATGGTTCTGTCTGAATCTGTTACTTATGGCTCTCGCTACTGTCATTGCAATGTTATGGTAGTTGAGTACTTTCAGCAAAAAGTGAGCAGGCCTGCAGCCTACCCCATCCGCAGGGGCTACGTTCCCTTTTGCCCAAAAACAGGGTACGGCGTAGAAGTAGAGTGTTTTCCATGAAAGGGATGTTGGGAGTTCCTTCTATAAACCACCAACTCCAAACACTAACCCATTTTCCCAACAAACTCCAACTGAACAACTGTTCTTTTGTTTGATCATCTTTTTCGTTTGACTGTTCCCTCTGCAGGCACAAGACGAAATCCAAGTGCAAGAGGGAATGGAGGAAACGACTGTAGGGATCTACATCGTCAAAGCAGATGCCACCAGCAAAGCAGATGACATTGGCATCATTTTGGAAGGCCAGCAGGTGTTGCAGGATGTGGATAATGTGCCATTGGCTGTCGCGTTGTTGTTGTCGCGGCCTCAAGCGCGCTTTTGAAGTCCTGCAGAAAATTATCATGGAGGTGGAAGGCACCATGCTGTCCAAAAAGGTTCAGGTACTGAAAAACCAACTCATTCACAACACACACACACACACACACACACACACAATCGTACTGGAAGAGACTGAGCCTCGGAGCAAGCATTCAAAACACACACACACACACACACACACACACACACACACACACACACACACACACACACACACCACACAACACACACACACACACACACACACACACACACACACACAATCGTACTGGAAGAGACTGAGCCTCGGAGCAAGCATTCAAAACACACACACACACACACTCGTACTGGAAGAGACTGAGCCTCAGCTCAGAGCAAGCATTCAAAACACACACACACACACACACACACTCGTACTGGAAGAGACTGAGCCTCAGCTCAGAGCAAGCATTCAAAACACACACACACACACACTCACACTGGACGAGACTGAGCCTCAGAGCAAGCATTCAAAACACACACACACAATCATACTGGAAGAGACTGAGAGAGCAGAGCAAGCCCGAACGAAATGAATGACTTGGCTAAGTGTTCTGTTGGAAAAGTTCAATTTGCATATTGGGTCTCACTTGAAGTCATGTCCCTGGACTAAAATTTGACTAAGGTCTACAGAATTTGTGTGCATTTAGGAGGTCATTGCTTTTTAGATACTTTGCCAAGAGTTCATTTTCAACATGTGTCTACGTAATGTACCTGAAGGGTCTGTCATGATCTGGCTGTTCAAAATGAATTGGAAATACATTGGAGTTTTCATTGTGAAGTAGCCTAAAGTTATGTCCCTGAACTAAAACTTTACTATTGTCTACAGAATTTGTGTATCTATCTATCTATCTATCTATCTATCTATCTATCTATCTATCTATCTATCTATCTATCTATCTATCTATCTATCTATCTATCTATCTATCTATCTATCTATCTATCTATCTATCTATCTATCTATCTATGCAGCTCCCCATTGACATTTCCTTTTGTTCTCTCAAAGCTGTTGGCAAGTGCTTGTATGTTTTGGTACAATCATAATGAATGTTTTGAAATGAAGGTGCCTTTTATCTTCTTGGATGTAGTTTTGTGTGTGCATTTAATGCTCTCTCTCTCTCTCTCTCTCTCTCTCTCTCTCTCTCTCTCTCTCTCTCTCTCTCTCTCTCTCTCTCTCTCTCTCTCCAAAATGACTTGGCATATTGGGGGTGTCGGTCACTTTTAACTGAATGAGTTAAGCTGTTGAGTACCGTTGGAAAGTGTATTTGATGAAATAATCATAATAAAAAAAACTGAAGTTTTAAGTCAGTTTAAGTCTCTTCATTCTCAAGTATAAAAGCATGTAAATATTGGTTGACCAAGTAGCAATATATAACAATAAACATGATATATCTGTTTACAGTGTATGACCGTATATGAGCGTCTGATCAAGTAGCAATATATATAGGACATAAAAACATGGTTTTATACATAAAATAAAATATTTACATCAAAACAATTTCTGTGTAAAGTTAGCACAGAAATTGTGTTTTTATGTAAATGTTTTATATATTTTATAAAATCATGTTTTTATGTGCCATATATATTGCTACTTATCAGACATTCATATACTGTCATATACTGTAAACTGATATCATGTTCAAATGACATGAAAACATTATTTTCAGGAAACAGGATAATAACATGTGCAACCGATGTCCATGATATTATCATGTAAATGAAACATGAAAAAAACATGTTTCTTGCAAAGCAGAAACATGTATTATACATGAAATAAGAACTGAAATAATACATAAAATATTAACATGAAAATATCATGTTTGTTCTATAAGCCAATATCATGTTTGAATGACATGAATACATTATTTTTAGGAAACATGAAAATAACATGTGCAACCGATGTCCATGATATTATCATGTAAATCTGAAATAACTTTTCTTTCAGTGTATGTTGCGAATTGAAAATGGGCTGCCCATTGCCAAATTTGATCTTTTCATGAAAGTTTCTGAAGTAATAAACTAATATTTTCTAGAATGGTCCAAGTGCAGTCATTTTTGCAGCTAAAAATGGCCATTTCTGGAAATTCAAAATGGCGGACCATGGAGAAGATCCCCTTTTCATGTATGAAAAGTGCAATTTTTTCAGTCATAACGAATACTTAGAATTTTATGGTGGTGGTAAGTATTCATAAAAATAATAATAATAATAATAATAATAATAATATAATATAGACTCGGATTTGAGCTTTGAGCCTCACATCAACAAGATAACAAAATCTGCTTTTTTCCATCTTAGAAATGTCAACAAAGTGCGCGGCTTGGCCCCCCGACAAGACGCTGAGAAACTTATTCATGCCTTTGTCACCAGTAGGATAGACTACTGCAATGCTCTCTTCTCTGGTCTCCCAAAAAAATTAATTGACAAATTGCAACTCATTCAAAATTCTGCGGCAAGAATCCTAACAAGAACCAGAATGAGAGAGCACATCTCTCCTGTCTTGGCAGACCTGCACTGGTTACCTGTCTCATACAGAATCGACTTTAAGATTCTGCTCACAGTATTTAAAGCATTAAATGGACTTGCCCCTAGCTATATCTCAGACATGCTCTCTTTTTATGCCCCTGCTCGAGCTCTCAGGTCCACTGATGCCAAGCTGCTAAGGACCCCCACCCCCCCGCAGAAGAAGATCGGCGACGCCGCGTTTGCCTGCTATGAGCCCAAGACATGGAACGCCCTCCCCATCGAGATCCGATCAGCCACCTCCGTCGACTCCTTTAAGAAGCAGCTGAAGACCCACCTCTTCATCCTTGCCAACTCCTAGCTGCCAAGGCGTCATAGTGTCCCAGCCGCCGCAGCGCCCTTACTACTCGCAATCCGCCGCAGCGCCCTTACTACTCGCAATCCAGCCCTGGCAGGGGGCTCCCCTAGGTGGCCGCTGGTCTCTGCCTGAGGTTTCTTCCTGACTACAGGGGGTCTTTTTTCTCAGACCTCACTGAGCTTTTTTTTCCCCTCACAAACTATGAATCAAGCGAAAGGGAGTTTTTCCTCACCCCTGATGCCACCAGGGGCCGCACCTGAGCGCCCAATCTCTGTGTGACTATCTATGACTTATGATAGGCCCAGCCACTATGGACCTTACACATCTAAGAATCCTGGTCCTAACCTACGTTGACCTTATGACTCTACATTCTCTGTCTATCTCTTCTTCCTCTGCCTTCCTGCTTTTTCTGCCTCTCCTCTATACCTCTCCTTTTAAATCTATCTCTAACAATGTTTTTTCCCATTTGTTAAGCACTTTGAGTTACATGCCTTGTATGACACAGTGCTATACAAATACAATTATTATTATTATTATTCATAATAAGGTAACATTAATGAATGGGAAGCATGAATTCTGGAAATAAACAGTGTCACTTTAAGTACTGTACATAAAATAATCGAATCGATGGCCTACAAAATCGCCATGAAGGGTGTGATTTACACTCCTAATTATAAAGAAGTGCTGGTACAACAACGGTTGTAGTGTAAAAGAGGAATTTTATGTCTAGGACTGCCCTTCTCTCTCCACGGCTCTCTGTACACTTCTCATGAATAACATTCTTCTGGAGACTCTTAAGACTCTTAATCAAAAACACTCTTCGGTATCTGATTGATTACACGTAATGAAGGACTCTCTCCCAGATCCTAAGGAGTCTCCTGAAAACAGACTCAAGTGGACTTCTTATCTCCCGTCTATCCTACTACTGCTACTATTACTACTGCAATGATTACTACTACTACTGCTACTACTACTACTACTACTGCTACTACTACTACTACTACTACTACTACTACGACTGGTAGAAGTAGTGCTTCAACAACTACAACTACAACAACTACAACTACTGTACTACTACCACTACTACAACAATGTTATGCAAGAGCATGTTTAACACTGTTTATCCGCTGATATTCTAACGGTGACATTCTTTGAGTTTTCGCAGTGGGAGAGAGTCCACTAGTTTCTGTGAGCAGTTTCTTTCTCATTGCTTGGCTTCCTACTGTATAAACTAAGAATATAGACCACAAACATAAAAGCATATCAGGATTTCTTGCATACATACGCAAGTGTACCAAGTGGCCAATTGAAATCGATTCTGCTTTTAGAGCTCTGGCGAAGCGATGTCAGTGGGGCTGCCAGATGAGACTGATGATTTTCGGCCCAAAAAAATGCTGAAAACCCACCTGGAAGCACTAAATCCCACCCAAATTGGAACTATATCCTATTGATTTCTATGGACATAAATTGACAGGATTTATGCCCAAATACCATTTTTACCCTTTTTTACCCGCAGACGAGACGGCCATCTTAAGCAGCCCAATTGGGAGGGAAACTGCCCACTCTGGCAACACTGGATGGCAGTCTCCATGGTGTGGAGTTGTGAATGCCATGCCATGACGACACTTCTGTAAACTTTCCCAGAGTCACAAGAAGAAAAAAACAACCCAACAAGCCTCATGGGCTGATGTGAACCTCATGGGCTGGTGTGCTCTCTCTCTCTCTCTCTCTCTCTCTCTCTCTCTCTCTCTCTCTCTCTCTCTCTCTCTCTCTCTCTCTCTCTCTCTCTCTCTCTCTCTCTCTCTCTCTCCTCCAAGTTCATATTAAGTGTCTGTCTCTGTCTTAGATCCTCTCTCTCTGATGCAGGCTCTCTGTGGAAAGTCATTTCTTTCTCTCTCTCTCTCTCTCTCTCTTCCCTCTCTCTCTCTTCTCTCCCCCCCCCTCTCTCTCTCCATCTCTCTCTCTCTTCCCTCTCTCTCTCTCTCTCTCTCTCTCTCTCTCTCTCTCTCTCTCTCTCTCTCTCTCTCTCTCTCATTCAATTAAATTCAAACTCTCCCCCCATGCTCTCCGCTGCCATGTAGGCTGGTTGCTCCAGTGAACTGTAGCTGCCCCAGAGGAGGAGAAGGGGGACGTCATCACATGGTTTACCCGGGACAGGAGCCTCAGCTCTGGGTTAATCTAGTTCATTAGGGCCCCCCTGGGTAAACTGGGTCACTAATCGGCTGAATTAGATACATGCAGTAATATTTTGCGCCTGGTCTGGACCATGGAGGCCTACAGTATGTGTATGTGAGGGCGAGAGAGAGAGAGACGGAGAGAGAGGGGGAGAGAGAGAGAGAGAGCAAGAGAGGGAGCAAGAGAGGGAGAGAGAGAAAGATAGAGAGAGAGAGAGAGAGAGAGAGAGAGAGAGAGAGAGAGAGAGAGAGAGAGATAGAGAGAGATGACACATATATCAAACAATATTCTGTTCCTTGTCTGAACATACAGAAGCCTAACAACTTA
>NC_085868.1:22227275-22229775 GCF_034702125.1 Engraulis encrasicolus
GTACAGAATGGGAACTCTCACTTATTTATTTGCCTTCAAGGGCGTTCGGATAAATTGTGCTTTTTCAGCGATCTGAGACAACACACACACACGCAATACACACACACACACACGCACGCACGCACGCACGTACGCACACACGCGCGCGCACACACACACACACACACACACACACACACACACACACACACACACACACACACACACACACACACACACACACACACACACACACACACACACACACACACACACATTGCATTTGTTTGTTTATTAGCATGTTTTTCTTTCCTTGTTAATACCAAACTTTTTTTAAGGAGAGGAAAAAGGCGTGTGTTTCTCTTTATAAGTGATCCAAACAGTTGTTTCCAATCTTTGTTTCAGGGGGCCAAACGAGGTTGAGCCCATTCCATGATCACGCAACCAGCAGTGTGTGTGTGTGTGTGTGTGTGTGCGCGTGTGTGTGTGTGTGTGTGTGTGTGTGTGTGTGTGTGTGTGTGTGTGTGTGTGTGCGCGTGTAAAAGTCTACATGTGTATGTGCATGAGTGTATATGTAATTTATGCACAATCAGTATTGCACACATTTGATTTGTGGGGTACATTGACGTGATTTGTGGGGTATGCATTGATGACATAACAAAGCTAGGTCCGTCTTGGTTACTGTGTTGATAACGGCAATACAAATGGCGCAAAAAAACATGACAGGTTGGTTTAGGGATGAGTTTGGTCTGGGCACAATTTAGCATTCTTTATTGTGTTAAAATGGGAGTCTACCATAAGGACAGGCAAGAAAGGCTGTGTGTGTGTGTGTGTGTGTGTGTGTGTGTGTGTGTGTGTGTGTGTGTGTGTGTGTGTGTGTGTGTGTGTGTGTGTGTGTGTGTGTGTGTGTGTGTGTGTGTGTGTGTGTGCGTGCGTGCATGTCTGTGTCTGTGTGTGTGTGTGTGCGTGTGCGTGTGCGTGTGTGTGTGTCAGCGTCTGTGTCTGTGTCTCTGTGCATGTGTGTGTGTGTGTGAGAGAGAGAGTGTGTGTGTGTGTGTGTGTGTGTAATTTTGCATTAATATATGTGTAAGAGTCTATCTACAGTCCCAGGAAAAAGTTTGTACACCCTTTGAAATTTCTTACATTTCTGTCAAAATTGGTCATAAAACATGGTCTGATCTTCCCGGAAATCTCAAGAAGGAAAAAGCAGAGTCTGCTTTAACTAATTCAACCCAAACATTTACAAGTTTTCATATTTTTATTGCCCATGAGATCACAGTTCACAGGACAGCAAGGCATAAGTAAGTACACCCTTGCATTTAATAGGTTTTAACCCTAATTTAGTCGCAATAACCTCAACCAAATATTTCCTGTAGTTGCAGATTAGATTAACAAAACAATCTGGATGTATCTGGTCTCCCTCTTCTTTAGAAAACTGCCTCTCGTCAGCAAGGTTTGTGGGATGTCTGGAGTGCATAGCTTTCTTGACTTCATTCCATATAATCTCAATTGTTTTTTGTCAGGGCTTTGACTGGGCTATTCCAGAATGTGTATTTCATTATTATGAAGCCATTCTAAAGTCGATTTGCTTCTAAAGTATGGGTTGTTGTCACATTTGACAGACTACCTCACTTTTTTTCTGTAAAATATCTCGATAAACTTCTGAGTTCATTGTTCCACTGATAATAGAAAACTGAAAAGGGCCTGAGGCAGCAAGGTAGCCGCATATAATGATGCTCCCGTCACCATACTCAAAGGTGGAGATGGTGTTTTGGTGAAGGTATGGTTTTCCAGTTCTCCTCCAAACATGACATTGTGTGTTCCCCTGAACAATTCAACTTTGATTTTAATGTTGGTCTACAGAATATTTTGCAGTAATTCTATGAAGCATATAAATGCTTTTTCGCAAACCTCAAAGGTGCAGCAATATTTTTTTGGACAGAAACCCCATTCATTTTAGATTGGCAGAATGAATCCCATTTTTAGCTATTCTTGGTTACATCTCCTCTTCTGAGTATGGTGGCGGGAGCATCATTATATGCGGCTACCTTGCTGCCTCAGGCCCTTGATAGTTTGCTATTATCAGTGGAACAATGAACTCAAGTTTATTGTGATATTTTACAGAAAAAAACGTGAGGAAGTCACACAGTTGAAGCGCACAAGAGTATGGGTCCTGAAATGTGACAACAACCCATACTTTAGAAGCAAATTGACTTTAGAATGGCTTCATAATAATGAAATACACATTCTCAGTTAGTTGCAATATCATCAACCAGACTTGTCCTGTAGTTGCAGATCAGATTAACAAAACAATCTGTTTGTATCTGGTCTCCCTCTTCTTTAGAGAACTGCCTCTCGTCAGCAAGGTTTGTGGGATGTCTGGAGTGCATAGCTTTCTTGACTTCATGCCATATAATCTCAATTGTTTTTTGTCAGGACTTTGACTGGGCTATTTAAGAATGTGTATTTC
This sequence comes from Engraulis encrasicolus, assembly GCF_034702125.1. Classification (NCBI taxonomy): domain Eukaryota; kingdom Metazoa; phylum Chordata; class Actinopteri; order Clupeiformes; family Engraulidae; genus Engraulis; species Engraulis encrasicolus. Next base: position 22,229,725 of record NC_085868.1, read on the forward strand.
ATTATTATGAAGCCATTCTAAAGTCGATTTGCTTCTAAAGTATGGGTTGTT
>NC_085868.1:22247275-22254775 GCF_034702125.1 Engraulis encrasicolus
TATTGATTATTTGGGGAAACAGCTAAAAATGTCATTTGCGTAATAATGTGGAATGCGGTGTAGACAAGATGGTAAAAATAAAATAAAAAGAATACAATACAATAGAATAGAATACAATAGAACGGACTAGACTAGAATAGAATAGAATAGAATAGACTAGAATAGAACAGAATCTAATATAATAGAACTCTGATTCACATCAAATGTCTGCATGTGACACATCTACTGTAGCTCAAAAGTCTGGTTCACATCCACTCCACACAGAGTGCCTATAGACTAGAGAGTATGGACAGGGGGAGCAGACAGGCTGTACGTACACGGGTCAAAGGCGGTTTTTGGGGGGCTCAGACATCATGTGGCTCAACGCCATCTAATTCCCATAAATTAGTTGATGATTGGTGGTTGATATGCTGCAATGAATATTATGCTTCTTAGATAGTCCAACAAAAAACAATCAAACAAACAAAAAAATCCATACAATAGTGGCACTGGCTGTCGATGCGCCACCCTGACTTGTGCTACGTCACGGATCCACCTGTGGACATGTGCTGTGGCTCCTCTAAAACATTACATTTTACAATTTTATTGTCTTCTTATCAGTGTTAGACTGTTATTTCATATTCTAAGCTAATACCCTACCTCGTAAATCTGTGTGGACCATATAGCAACAGGCAAATTAGCACTCAGTTGTGTTTTTGGTAATTCTGCACTATTTGTTGTAACCATTGGAATCTTTAATAAACATTTGATCACAAAAAAAGCAACAGGCAAATTAGCAAAATAGCCCGGATGCTAATGATTCAAGTCTGCTAATTAGCATGAGAGCGATATCGGACAAAATGCATACAGATATTCTTGGGAAATTTTAGTTTATCGTGTTAGAGAGTGTCAAAAAAAGACTGCTGCTCTAGAACTATCAGAGTAAGGGGGCCCTTGAGACTACAGAGGGGAGTTAATCTACTATGTGAAATGGCAGTGTGTGTGGGACACAGATCTCAGGGGAATGATTCACTCATACAGAGTGTTATGACTTTGAACAGTACAGTATGAAGTTACGACTCTCAGTAATGTGTGCAAGGGTAATGTTTCACTCTTCAGCTCTTTCATAGATATGCCTATCTTTCAAAATAGCCACACCTATACTGCCCTACAAAGGCAAAGTGCAGTAACTACTCAACATTGAAACTGAGTACTGCAAAGTTGACACAGCAATATCTATAAAATGGGACATTTCTGGGCCATCAGATTTTGTCACAAGATAAAGGAGGTGTTATGAAGACCGTTTTCAGTCCAACTTGACAAAACATGTAGTTACTGCACTTTGCCTTTGTACGGCAGTATACAGTAACTGAGCGAAATCCTATCAATGTGTGCAAGTCTTCTCTATACTTTAGTGTGCAATGTGACCTGGCACCAGTGTCCACGATGCCACACAAAGTGATAATCATGAATCATGAATCGCATCATGAATATTCATTGCAAATGCTGTCAGACGGACAGAAAATTACCGCACTGACCTGGTCAACACAGAGCATGTGGATACCTCATGACAAAGCCACAAATAAAAGCATTTATTACATGACGTAGGAGACATCATCAATGCTAATTGCAGCTACTGTCAGCTAGCCAGGCCGTGCCCTTCTAATGACGCAACACCTTCAGCGTTGCTACGTACTGGTTAGGTCAAGAGCAATGCAAGCACTTTCTGAGCTCCAGAAAAATCGGGAACTCCACCCACTTTGTCGGGAACCAAACAACCATTAGCAAACCAAGGAAGGCGGGTCAACCATGCAGTTTGGGAAATGTTAATTGTTATGCTCTTGGTCAGACCAAGTCTCGAAGAGATTTTAAAGTCGATGATAAATTAATCAGGCTAACTGTCATCTAAGCAGAAGGCGAACACGCTCACCATGTGATGCCCGTTTTCAATGCAGACTGTGGAACACTAAACAGTAAAAAACATGACAAGCATATCAGTACAAAATACTGCTGTGCTTAGTGAACATGCCTGAACTGTGTAAATGGAGTCCTCTGTGTTGTGCTGTATTGTGCTGTCTGGATGTTTGAGTGTGCACGTGTGTGGGCAGGTGGTGGCTCAGTTGGAAGAAGTGCAGGTTCGAGCCCTGCTCTATCTGAGATCTATCTCTATCTAAAAAATTCCATCATAATTTTGCATTGTGCATGCAGGCGTGCTGCACAGACTGCGCAGAAATGTGCCGCCACGAACGCGGCCAATGTGTTACCTCTATGATCCGAGACTCAGGGCCAAGTTTGATATGCCATGTTTGCAGGGCCGGATTAAGAAAGCCTGGGGCCCCTAGGCTACAGGTTGCTGTGGTCAACCCTGGAAGGCAAATTTCTAGACAAATTTACATAGACAGTGTCATAATTACTAGCTAGTAATTAAAGATAACATGTCTACCAGCTGTACTCAACACGACAGATAAAATGCTGTCACTATAGTCACTATTCTGCAATTGTTTACTTTTGGCCAATAAGGTGGGGGCCCTTAGGCTGCTGCCATATCTAGCCTGTGCGATAATTCGGCCCTGCATGTTTGATAGTCACTTCCTGTTTTTGAAACCACACAACTAAGTACTTCGAAACCAAACTGCAACTGTAAATGGGAATGTAATGTGGGAAAGTATACCCCATTCAGACAGAACTATAATTGACAATGACATTCATTCACAATGCCAAATCAAAATATATTGATGATCACAAGCATCACAACACACAGCACGTATGTCATCTCAAACAGAAACAAAGGCTTGAACTTTGAATAATCTATGCAGACACAAATACAAACACACGCACGAGCACACACACACACACACACACACACACACACACACACACACACACACACACACACACACACACACACACACACACACACACACACACACACACACACACACGTATGTGAACTTGTGAAGGCGCACAAATGCACAACCCCTCCACACACACAGAGAGAGAGCTTTCCAAAACAACACACACACATACTACATGCACACATGTATGTGAAGCCGCACAAATGCACAACACCTCCATCATCCGACACACAAACACACACACACACACACACACACACACACACACACACACACACACACACACACACACACACACACACACACACACACACACACACACACACACACACACACACACACACACACAGAGCTTTCCAAAACCAGTACCTCGGAGCTCGGCAGAGAGGACACGCTCCTGCTCTTGGCGTAGGGAAGATCATCCATCTCCACCTCCTCCCGCTCTCCTCCTCCTCCAACACCTCCTAGGCCTCCTCCTAAACTCCCTCTCCCAAACTTCAGCTCCCCTCGGCCTGTACTCTCCCTGTACTTCACCTCCTGCGCCCCCACCCCCACCCCCACCCCCACCTCCTCCTGTTCCTCCTCTCTCTCCCACACGTACCTCTCCCCTCCTCCTCCTCCTCCTCCTCCACCTCCGTTTCCTCTCCTCCTCCTCTCCTCCTCCTCATCCCCCTCTTCTTCCTCCTCTCCACAGCAGCACAGGCACCAGCAGCAGCAGCTCCGCACACACAGGTCTCCCACGGCCCACACGCTGCACAGAAACTCCTCCATCTTCTCCTCCCTCTCTCTCTCTCTTTCCTCCCTTCACTCCCTCCTTCTCTCTTTCTCTCTCCTCTTCTTCTCCTCCCTCTCTATCTCTATCTCTTCCTCCCTTCACTCTCTCCTTCTCTCTTTCTCTTTCTCTCTCCTCTTCACTTCTCTTCTCTTTCGCTCAAATGTTTCTATCTCTTTCTTTCGTTTTTTTCCCCTCCACCCTGCACTAGACTCATATGACTAGCATGAGAGCAGTCTGCTCGGTTATGGGTTCTGTGTGTGTGTGTGTGTGTGTGTGTGTGTGTGTGTGTGTGTGTGTGTGTGTGTGTGTGTGTGTGTGTGTGTGTGTGTGTGTGTGTATGTGTGTGTGTGTGTGTGGAGAGAGGTCTCATGACTGGGTCATCACTAGAGAGAGAGAGAGAGTGAGCAGAGTAGGGCGAGCATTAAGAGGGCTAGTGACATAGAGGTAGAACATAAGACCAGAGGTTGACCCCGCCCCCCCTTTCACGGCAACCCGTGGCAGCCATTTTTTGGAGGTAGACGGGAGAAATGGAAATGCATGGAGAAGGGGGCTCCTCTGTCAAAAAATAGATTGATAATGTGAAAATGTCCATCAACACACTATACAAGGACAATAGTTGAAGTGTGTTGCTAAATATTTACATAACTAATATAATTTGACTTTTAAATGTATTTTATCGACTCACTTGATTTAAAGATCGCCTCTCAACGTAATTTAATTAATATTGCCGTGTTCCCCATTGTTATTGAATGTGTTACGCGTTGGTCCTGTTTTAAAAAACGTTCTGGTTGCTTTGTTTCAAGACGTTTTTGCAAGCTGGCAAGGTGGCTTGTGGAGAAACGAGAGAGTGTTCCGTGTTTCTCGTGGAAATGCGTCTCTGATTGGCTCACTCCTCCTGCTCTCAAAGAAACGCGTCTCTGATTGGCTCAGTCCTCCAGCCTTGGGAGAGAATGTAATGGGAAACAGAGTCGCCACTTCCCCGGATGGTACTGCACTATAGGGGCGCCAACGGAGGCGTGCAGGCTCCATTCAGGGCTGTGCTCTTTCGACAGCGACCCCTAGGCGAGCTGTAGGCACGGAGCAACCGGAGTGAGCAGGCTTTATGTATGAGGCTTTGTGCTGTGTGTGTACCTGAGAGTAGCAACCAGCTGATAGCTAAGCTAAGCTATGTTTCGGACCACCAGACGTTGCTTGTTTTGAAAACAAGCAGAAAAAAATTACTCGACATGTTTTTAGATAAATGGGTCGATATAAACCTTTGTGGGCAACGCCTTCTTTCGACGTGACGAAACACAGAAAGGCTTTCGTGATTCGCTCGTTTCTCTGCATTATTGATGTAAATTGGGAAACACCGGGAAACACAGCCAGGAGAGTTGACGCACCGCTATGAGAGCCTTGCAAGTGAGTTTAACTTGGGGTGACCGTCCGATCTTCGAAAGGAGTGAGTAAAACTGAGTTTTATCGGAAGTTGGCCTTTAAGTACATATTTAGCCTGACATTTCAAATCTGGTCTTTGATTAATGTCTTATTTCATATTCATACAGTTTTAGTCCATTTTTTGACATAGGTGGGCGCGTTCTGCATTGATTTGCATTGACTGAAGGTGCCTACACTACCTACACAAGATGGGAGGGTGCATGTGCCGTTTCCCAGTGCTGTCGCGAACTGCCATGTCAACTCTAGTGTTATGTTCTACCTCTACGGCTAGGCAGCTATCCCCCGCTACTGCTACCGGTACTGCTAGCTCCTCCTGCTGAGACTCACTGTGACCAGTGTTGCCAGATTTGGTAGTTTCCCGCCCAATTGGGCTGCTTAGGAAGCCCGTCTGCAGGTAAACAAGGGCATTGGGGCGGTTTTATCTGCAGATTTACGTCCATAGAAATCAATAGAATTAAGTTCAAATTGGGCAGGATTTAGTGCTCCCAGGCAGGCTTTGAGCATTTTTCTGGGCTGGAAATCACCAGTCTCATCTGGCAACACTTACGTTGACTGTTGTGACTGTGGACGGGAGAGAGAGAACAAGTACGCCCATTCACCAACCAACCCAGGGCCACTGCTCTACCTCTCTCTCACGCAGTCAGGCACGCACACACGCCCTCTCTCTCTATCTCTCTGTCTGTCTGTCTCCCCCCCCCCTCTCTCTCTCTCTGTTTGTCTCTCTCTCTCTCTCTCTCTCTCTCTCTCTCTCTCTCTGTTTGTCTGTCTCTCTCTCCCTCCGTCTCTCTCTGTGGGTGTGTGTATAGTTCTATCTGGTTATGTCTCTGTGTTTGTGTGCACATGCATATTTCTACATATTTCACGTGAGCTTTCATTGTGTGTGTGTGCTTGTGTGCGCATGTGTGTGTGTGTGTGCGTGTGTGCCTGTGTGTGTGTGTGTGTGTGTGCAAACGTGTGCGTGCTTGTTTGACAGTGACAGGGAGAAGGAGGGTGGCCAGTTTACACCAGCACCAGCACCAGCACCCTCACACACACACACACACACACACACACACACACACACACACACACACACACACACACACACACACACACACACACACACACACACACACACACACACATACACGAACACAAAAATGTGCATGCCTACACACAGGTGCACGCACACACGCACACACACATACACATACACACACACACACACACACCGACCACTTGTTGTGTGACTGCAGTGTAAGCGCAATGGCCATTGTGATGACACACACCACCGTCGGAAAGTATCACAAGTGATTGTATAACTACAGATGTGTGTGTGTGTGTGTGTGTGTGTGTGTGTGTGTGTGTGTGTGTGTGTGTGTGTGTGTGTGTGTGTGTGTGTGTGTGTGTGTGTGTGTGTGTGTGTGTGTGTGTGTGTGTGTGTGTGTGCGTGAGTGTTTGTTTCTGGTGTCATCTGTTTGCTCGAGGCATCATCTGCATGAGAGTACATTTACTTTTGTGTTTGTGTGTGCGTGTGTGCGTGTGTGCGTGCGTGCGCGCAATACATGTGCATCTCTTGTGTCATCTGCATGCTTGAGGCACTTTTGGCATGTACTATCATCTGTACTTGTGTGTGTGTGTGTGTGTGTGTGTGTGTGTGTGTGTGTGTGTGTGTGTGTGTGTGTGTGTGTGTGTGTGTGTGTGTGTGTGTGTGTGTGTGTGTGTGTGAGTGTCTATCAATACATGAATTACGCTGTGTGTGTGTGTGTGTGTGTGTGTGTGTGTGTGTGTGTGTGTGTGTGTGTGTGTGTGTGTGTGTGTGTGTGTGTGTGTGTGTGTGTGTGGTAAGTAGTCATCTGTGCGCGCACACACACACGCACACACACACGCACGCACACACACACACACACACACACACACACACACACACACACACACACACACACACACACACACACACACGCAGGTACACAAGTATGCAAGCTTGCACGCACGCGCACACACACACACACACACACACACACACACACACACACACACACACACACACACACACACACACACACAGCAATGGAGCAGAGAGAGGAGAGAATAAAGAGCACAGGAGACAGAAGACACAGCGGTGGAAAGGAGGGATGAAAAATTAGAGGTGAAGAGATGAATACAAGAGAAGAGTGGGCAAAGTGAAAAAGAGGTAGAAGGAAATAATGACTATGCGAGGGGAAAAGTGAAGGAAAAAATATAGAAGAAAAAAGAAAGAGGACAAGTAAAAAGGAGGAATAGGGGGAATGATGGAGGAAAAAGAGAGAGAAAGTGTGAGGGGGAGGGGGAGAGAGAGAAGGGGGGGGGCATGAGGATGGAGGGGAAATTCCAGTCCAACGGTCCCTCCTAATTCTGAGGAGTATTAGTAACTCATGTTACACAATTAGACGCATTCCCCACATACCCAATCCATGATGCTACTCCATCAACACT
>NC_085868.1:22259775-22262275 GCF_034702125.1 Engraulis encrasicolus
CTATGTTTGGGTAAACAGGGGGTTCCACTTCTAATCGTGGCGGTGAAGTGTAAACTATCTGCAGAGGCGATTCTAGGATCAGGTGGAGCCCCAAGCAGCAAAAAAGCAAAGGAATGAACGTTTGGACCAAAATCACCACTACTGTAGTAAAGCGTGAGCTGTTATTCGCCATCTAGGAGCTTGGGGGGCCCAAGCGGTTGCCTGGCTAGCCTGGTGATAAGATGCGCCTCTGACTATCCGGATAACGCCCTCAAATTGGCCATTTTTTGAAGTGTGTAGTTAATGTACACTTTTTGTACTCAATGGCCGCCATGTTTGTTACGTATTCAATCTCTGTCAAGATCTGTCAACCTGCCGACTCACGTAAGAACAGGATAGTTTTGATTCCAAATTCCAATTCCAAATTCACAATCTCCATGTTTATAAGAGACGAGTAAAAAAAAAAAAGTCAACATAACGAACAGTGTCTTTCGTGATGAATTGTATGGTGGTTGGTTAACTCTGATGACACGACAACTGTCATTTTCGTAAAGTGCATCAGACAGACTGTGATTTGGATCGGCACTTCACCCTCAAATTTTGCTGTTACGTGAGGGGGCGCAAGTGCACTGCATCTCAGTACGCAGTGCACACACAGTGCGAAGAATGGAACAGGGCACAGGGCTCTGTCAGGTGAAACCCTTTGGCTTTTTAAGGGCAGAGAGTTCTGTGCCAGAGCATTCCAAGGAGACAGACACAGGGCTAAATTTGACATGCTCCAATTCGTAAGGAAACAAAAAAAATATAGAACTTGCATGTAACCCTATACTGGACTTCCTATACATTACTGAACAAGTCAATATTTTACACCCTATACAATGCACTGTACTGTAAAATGGCGATGTCAACATTTCGTACAGAGCCCATGTCAGATAGCATTGCCTGTCCACTTCATACTGAAAAAAAATATCACACAGCACTTAAGAACAGCACTACACTTAAGCCATAAGACCTGCCTGAGAAAATAAATCATGAACCTCTTTACAATGTAAACACTTTCCCTCTTTAACCCCATAAAGTGCATTATATCATATTATTATATGGTTGTGACGTCATCTGTCGAATGCTCCATTCATTTCAACGGGGCTCCCCAACGTTCGGACGTCTGTTATTTTTCGATAACGGACGGGTTGGTCTATAACAGACCGCTGTCAATGGCAACAAGACTTTTCACTGCTAAAGCGACTTTTCATCAAGACTCTAATCAGCTGCTGTGATAGACAGCACCCGTTGTCCTGGCTACCGCTGTCAATGGCAACAAGACGTTCACTGCTAAAGCCACTGGCTTGTATACAAGTCAGTGGCTAAAGCGAATGTTTCATATCACTCCGCAGGGGGTCCGGTCTTTTGTCACTCTAATCAGCTGCTGTGATAGACAACACCTGTTGTCCTGGCTAGCCTACCTAGCTGTTGCCTAGCGGTGTTCCACAACGGCACTGTTTTGTTTTGCGCAGCAACAATCTTAACATTAAATAGGTCTAAAGAAATGACCCCGCATGTGTGAATCATTTAAGTATATCCATATAATAAGCGGGTTAACTTTCGGCGAGTCGGTCGCTTTGTGGAATAGCAGCACTTCAGAGAGAACAAGACCCCTCCGCTCCGCGTCGGGGTCTAAAGATTCTCTCTGTCGTGCTGCTATTCCACGGTAGCGACCTTCTCGCCGAACGTTAACCCTTACTTATTAGCCATCATGGGTAAGCGGTTAGGACGTCCGACTTATAGCCCAAAGGTTGCCGTTTTAACTCCGCCAGGTTGGTGGGGGTAGTAATTAACCAGTGCTCTTACCCATCCTCCTCCATGACTGAGGTACCCTGAGCATGGTACTGTCCCACCACACTGCTCCCTTTCTGGCGCCATTGGGGGCTGCCACTTTGCATGGGTAAGGTATGAATGCAATTTCGTTGTGTGCAGTGTGTAGTGTGTTCAATGCTGTAGAGTGCTGTGTCGCAATGGCAATGGGAGTTGGTGCTTCCCAGTTGGGCTTTCGCTTTGACTTCATTAACTGTACAATAGTGAGCAAGTGAAGATTTCAGACACAGGTAATGTCCGATTTGCGCAAGCCCAAGAACTTAAACCAGAAGACCTGCCTCATATGATTGATCATGTACCTCGTTAAGGTGTAAATATTTTTCCCTCATCCTCGATTGTAAGGCACTTTGGATAAAGGCATGTTATGCAATCCTCTCTTACAGGCTACCTTGTAAAGTGCATTACAACAGTACAGTGCAATATAGTGAACAAGTAGCTCTATCGTGGCGCTAACGGTAGGGCACTCATCTCCTTGGCAGCTGACCTGGGTTAGATTCCGGCCCGGGTCCTTTGCCGGCCCTTCCCCGTCTCTCTCTCCCAACTCACTTCCTGTCATTGCTTCACTGTCCTATCGAAATAAAGGCAAAAAAGCTCATAATTACAAAATATATATGTATATACACTATGTACACATACGTATATAGGCCAT
>NC_085868.1:22279775-22299775 GCF_034702125.1 Engraulis encrasicolus
CGTGTGATTTTGAGTAGCCCACCATGTTTTGATATTATCCAAGCCTTCTCTGTCACGTGTAAAGTCATCTCAGCCTACCCTGAAGCAGCGCTAATTTTAGAAGAGTGGTGTGTGCAATATCAAAGACTTTCCTCTCATAAGACGGTGGCAAAATCATCCACTGATGACAGATATTGTTTTTCAGGTTTCATCATCGCTTACCCTCACGCACACACCGCTCCTGCAATGGCTAGATCTTAACGATGGAGAAACAGAAAAGGTAAGGCTCAGCTGTATAGTTTTTGTGCCGGAAGAGAACAAAAAACAAATTGATTCACAGAATGTCAGTATTACTGAGAAAGAAGAGATTGTATTTATTAATGTGTCAACAAAATGAAAGAGTAACCCCAGGGAAACCATAGGGACAAGGTCATCGCTTTGTTATGGTGTCATGAGATTGTTTTTGGAATCAGTTGGGTAGCTGTGTTATCTCTCTCTCTCTCTCTCTCTCTCTCTCTCTCTCTCTCTCTCTCTCTCTCTCTCTCTCTCTCTCTCTCTCTCTCTGTCACACACACACATTTTTTGCTCTCCCTTCCTCGGTCAGTCTCCATCTTTCCGTCCCCCCCCCCCCCTCTCTCTCTCTCTGTGTGCGTGGCACCAATAAGGTTTCTCAACTTGCTTCCCTTTTCTATTTTTGCCATGTCCTCCCTTGCCTTCCTATTTTTAGTAGTGTCTAAATTTAGCCACAACAAACAATTTGTATTAATTCATTTACCAGTATTATCTTCCCAAGTCTTGTATCCACTCCCTTTCTTCCCTTTCGTCTCTCTGTGTGTTTTCATGCGCAGTAGCTCTGGAGAGGAGCAGAGGTCCGTGGACCGGGGCCTGCTCCACACGTGGAAGGGCTACTCCTGCAGCGTCACCCCACAGAAGGTGCTCCTCTCTCGGCCTGTGCTGCAGGCAGCGCTGGGCTACAAGCATGGAGTGCTGCTGGTGGAGGGTGAGGAATCAGTCCATGGGCCATTCATTTCACGGGCACGACATTAGATTGCATATAGTATAGTAGAGCGTAACCCCAGAGCTTTGATGGAGAGTCTAAAGCTGGGCTCAAACTACACAACTCCTGATTTTATGTCCGATTTTGACGTCGGGGTGCACCGCACACTAGAAGAGAATCGCACCTGTCAATCTTATTCCCAGTCGCAAACACAGAGACAATGCCTAACGTTCTATTTCCTATTTCTACAATTTGTGATCGGTGACTCTTTGCGCTGCCAAAATTCTATCTTGGAACGTCGCACGCAACGAGGAAATCTTGCTGGACAATCACTTGCGATGGTCCTGGTGGGTAAAGTTCCACCAATTGTCGTAAGGGGGGGTTTCAGCTGAGAATCGGGCCGAGAGTCGTGTACTTTCAGCCTAGCTTAAGTTCTGACAGCAGTGCAGCAGTGGTCTCCAATTATTTTCCCCCAAGGTCCAAATTATGTAGCGCAAATGAGGCTGAGGGCCAAACAAAACCCCTATGGCCACAGATAGTACACATATACTGTATCTTTTCACTTGTTCCAACCTCATGACTAGCCAAATATTTGCCATGACCGGGCCTGATCTGGCCCACAGGCCGCCATTTGGAGACCCCTGACCTACAGATTCATGGAGGAATAGAGAAGAAAAAAGTAAAGACATAAGTAGCAGCAATTAATAGCTAAGGTAATGCATTAGTCCAATTAAAGTTGAGGAGCGAGTTCTTGAGTTGGGAGTGACAAGTTTTAAGAATTTGAATTTGATATTGTGAATTGAAATGTAAAAGAGAGATCGTGGCACTTTTTAATTTGAGAGCCAAATTTTTAGCAAGCGTCAAATCAGCTTCCTTAATTATTATTTAGTGGCTAAATGTCTACAATCAAAGTCATTCTCAAAGCTCTCTCCTCTCTCCATGTATTGTGATTTTTTTTTGTTTTAATGTCTCCTGTGCTGTCAATACTTTTCAGGGGGGCAGGTGTACAGCTTCGGGGAGTTGCCATGGAAACAGACCGCTGGCACCACGTCACCTGACCCGATCCTGGAGGCGGGCCTCAGCGGTCAGAAGGTGGTGGGCGTGGCAGCCGGAGGGTTCCATAGCGGCGCGGTGACCGAAGACGGAGGCGTCCACATGTGGGGCGACAACGCCCACGGCCAGTGTGGCCTATCGGGGCTCGCCACGGTCCCCAACCCCACACCTGTGGCCGTGGTCGACCACCCGTCCGACCCCGCCTCTCTGGGCCTACAGACACAGGTGAAGATCCTGGAGCTGGCTTGTGGGGAGCAGCACACGTTGGCGCTCTCTGCCCGGCACGAGGTGTGGTCGTGGGGCACGGGCCCCCAGCTAGGCCTGCCTGGAACTGGAACCTCCACAACCTCCAGTACACACGCCGCCACCCCCCCACTTACCCCCACCTGGCGTCCCCAGAAAGTGGAGCACCTGGCGGGCAGGCACGTTCTCCAGGTGGCCTGCGGAGCCTTCCACAGCCTGGCCCTGGTGCGCTGCCCCATCAGCCATCCTCCGCCGGATAAGTGTGGCCAGTGCCACCAGCTGCTCTACACCATGACGGACAAGGAGGACCACGTCATCATCTCCGACAACCACCGCTGCCCCCTGCTGGTAGAGACCGGCAAACCGGCGGGGGAGGGGGAGGGGGAGGGGGAGTGCGGGGCCGACGACAACCATCATACTACAGACGATCGCCGGCGCTCGGAAGGTAGCCCTGCTGGGGGGAAAGGAGGGTTGCTAGGACAACAACAACATCAACGACAACAGGAAGTGAAGTCATCTCCATCAATGCCCTTGTTGTCGTCGTCCACCACACAGCACGGCCACAGTAGTCCACCCAGGCCGCCATCATCCTTATCCACCCACTCTACCTCCAACGCCTCCTCCTGCGTTGATGCTGCCGCTGCGGCTACGGCTGGTGTGGGGTCCCCTGCCCAAGACGAGGTGACCTCCTCTGGGTCAGAGACCACTGACGCAGTCCCTCTTCCTCCTCCTCAGGATTCAGAGCATCCAGAGGTAACAATGGGAGACTTCAGTGGTGGTGGTGGTGGTGGAAGAGGGGAGCGTGGAAGGGTGCATGACAACACAGATGGTGGTGGTGGTGGTGGTAGTAGTGGTGGTGGTGGGAGGGCAGGGGAGCGTGGTGGCATGGGGGTGCATGATGCTGATGTCAGGGCGCATGCAAACAACACAGACGAGGGCATATCCAGCAGCATGGAGAGCAGTGGCGAGGTACCAAAGTCCTGTTTGTGTGTGCGTGGGTGTGTGCGCGCGTGTGTGCGCGTCTGTGCGCAGCAGCCACAACAGGTACAGGAGAGCAGCTCCGGCTCCAGACCTGAAGGGGGCGCCACTGCTGGTGCTGCTGCTGTTCTCCTCCAGGGCCAGGGTCCAGGAACAGGTTCGGGTTCGGGTCCGGGGGCCAAGAACTCCCCCTACCCGGACGAGCAGGCCGTGAAGGACTACCTGAAGAAGCTGTCGGACCACTCCATCGCCGACCAGGCGACCGCCAAGTCGCCACCACTGGCACAGAGATCACAGGTGGGTGGAGGCGGATACACACGCATACAGTGCAGTCCACACACACACACACATGTAAACGCATATATACACATATGTAAACAGGTACAATACACACACACACACACACATAAACACATACGGGTAGAGACGGATACAGATGCATGCAGTCCACACACACACACGTAAACTCATATATACACATGTGTAAACAGTAGAGTACAGGTAGAGTACTCACACACAGTTTGATTACTTAATTTGGGATGTCAAATAATTATTGAAAGAACAATTCAGCGCCCAAACAGTCTTAAAGTAGCAATAATGTGCATAGTACAGTACAAAAAATGATACCGGTCTACAGCCTATTCAGGGGTACAAACGACATCTCCTCCAAATATGCGGACTGCCTATAACTGCCGACAATGAACAACTCTTACAGCTAGCTGTATTGCTGCTTTCTTCTAGTTTAATCTGTTTATTTGCAGACCTCTACACACAGAGACACACACACAATCTGAAGACACATGTAAACATATACACAGATACAAACATAGATACAGACATGAATTTTATATATGTACACACACACACACACACACACACACACACACACACACACACACACACACACACGTGAAAATCATGGACTTTTGCTTGGACAGACATGGAATATCATGGAATTTTCTGAACAGTTGTGTACTAGATGCAAAACTGGGGTGTATTTTGTTGTTTACTTTTTTGATTAGTGTACAACGTTTTTTCTTACTGTTAAGTCATGAACGTTTTGCACTGTGTGGTTGTGTACACTTTCAGACATACAGACATAGAACAGCTCCAGGGAGGAAAATAGTTAAAAAAAAAACCCTTTTCAAACGTCATTTCCTTTGACGGAAGTGGTCATGGAAATTCTGGGGGGGGGGGTTTTGGGTCTGGAAAGGCATGGAAAGTCATGGAATTTTATATCTGGCAGTGGCTATGACACCTGCGCTGTAAGGGAATGCAGCATCAAAAGAAAAATTGTGATACCTGTTGTCAGCAATTCCGGGGCCATAATGGATGTCTCCTTTACACTATACTAATCTCAAGGTGTTGTCATATATACTGTAATATATCATTGCATGATACATTATATATATTCATGGCTCTAAATTAACACCAGCCAACCGGCCAAATGCTGGTAAAATATCAGTTTGGCTGGTAGAAAAGATCAACTTACTTGCCACTTAGAACCATTATTAGAAGCCTCCTATTATACAATATACTGCCCTCCAAAGGCAAAGGGCAGTAACCACACCGACGGTGAAGCTGAGAACAATGCCATCAAAGCCTTGGTATAAGGCTGGAAATTGAAATTTGACACATCGATATCTCTGAAACTGTACACATTCGGACCATAAGGGTTTTTTTTCACAAGATAAAGGAGGTGTAATGAAGACCTTTTTCAGTGTAAACTCAATTTTGACAAAATATGTAGTTACTGCACTTTGCCTTTGTAGGGCAGTATACTAATCTCAAGGTGGTGTCATATACAATACGTATAATATATAATTACCTTATATATTATATGTATTCATAGCTCTAAATTAACACCAGCCAACATGCCAAATGCTGGTGAAATTTCTGTTTGGTTGGTAGAAAAGACCAACTTACCATGCACTTTTACCCATTTGTGAGTGTGTGTTTGGCTAGTAAGATTAACATCTATTAGGCTTTTTGGCTGGTGATGAAAAAAGTTATTTAGAGCCGTGTATACTGTATATTATACAGAGATAATGACGCTGAATCTAATCTAAATGCACACGTACACCTACCTAGACGAACACACTTACAAGTCTCTTCTACTCAGGTGGACGCCATTGCCGACGTCTTCACCCCGGACGAGCCCCAGCCCCTCTCCTCCACCTCTTCCCTCCCCTCCTCCTCCACCTCCTCCATCCCCTCCTCCATGCTCATGCCAGCTGGGGCGGGGGGCCCTGGTGGCCCCGTGGGCGCTGCCCTGAACAGCCTGGTGGCGTCCTGCGCCTCGGTGGTGGGCGAGCGGGTGGCGTCCACGTGCGAGGCTCTGTCGCTGCGCAAGGTGAGATTTAGAATTTTAAACTCTTTAAAACTCTTCTGATAATTTGTATGTGTTACTAAATGGCTAAATTACGTTAATGTAACCACGGTTCTATAAGTTTCGGATGACTGCCAGGCAGTGCTTTCAGCCAAGGCCTGGCGGTCAGTAGAAACAAAATAGAACGAAGGTTACGTATGTAACCATTGTTCTATGAGTTTGGCTGAAAGTGCCGTCTGGTTGTCAGTAGAAACGAAGTAGAAATATTGTAGATATGCTTGAGCAATATCATCTTAATAGATGTCTTACGTCAGAATCTCCTCTACTGGTTGTGCCTTGGGTCAAATCTAGACTGGATGAAATGGCATTTAGTCATTATGCTGCAAAATGCTGGAACCAGCTTCCTGTCCAAATTAGAACTGCCCCAACAGTGTCTTGTTTTAAAAAGAAATTAAAAACGGCTTCATTCTCATCTGCCTTTGGTGATAGTTATTTATATACTATCTATAACGCAATATAGTTTCTTTTTATTCTCTTTTCTCTTTCTGTAGCACATTGAAGGACAATTATGTACAGTATGATAATGTGCTTTATAAGCAGGCGTGAAAGTAGTTTTTGTTTCTTAGCGGTGCTACCCCAAGCAAACAAACAATTAGCAAGCAAAATTAACATGTGTACAACAGATCTACTGTATATCGCTGCATGACTATTTCGGGTGCCTCTCCATAGGACACTTGTGTCAATTGGCATAGTGTAGGTGTATGTGTTTTCTACTTGAAGAGCAGACCTTACTTTTTTCTAAATGTGGGTTTTTGGGCAGCATCTCTTCTCTTACCGGTACTGCGCACCGGTGCTACGCATCTGTGCGCACCAGTCTACTTTCACCCCTGTATATACAGTAAGTCATTTTCATTGATTGATTGATTGATTGATTGATTGATTGATTGCAGGTGATGAGCTACTACTACCAGCCCACCAGCTCCTCCTCCGCCGCCTCGGTGGCCAGCGACTCCTCTGCCAACTCCACCTCCTCTGCGCCGCCCGGCCTGGTGGCAGCAGGGGGCGCGGGCACCCAGGGTGACACAGCCCCGGACGAGGCGCTCCTCAAGTAGGTCTTTGGCGATTGTTGTTGTCAATTGCAATTATTTTTGCGGCAGTATTGGGCAGTCATCAGTGAATGCTCCTTCTCTGGAAAAAAAGCAGAGAATTTTTTATGTTCTGTATTTACTGTACAAAGTATTTGTAGCAAAGAAATGTCAAGTGATTAAATGTGTGGTGTGGTAAATAAGTGGTTATGATTGGCATATTTTTAATATCTTCTACATATTGTAGTGTAGATTTGGTAATATAGTCATTGTCAATATCTATATGTATGTACTGTATATTGTCATTTTGTATTGACCACTGCAGGACCTTAGTAACGACTAGTATATGTAGCAGTCATCATGGCAAACAAGAATTTAAAGGTGCACTGTAAGATGGTGGCCTCTCCAGAAGAGCTGCCCAGGGGACGTGCAACGACAGGAAGGCTGTGAAAGCATTATGTAGAAATGATAGCATCTTAATAATGTTTTATTCATATTTTTTATTTATACTTTTAAAATATTTTGTATGTTTTATTTTGTATTATTGGAATGTCCTTAGTCTGGAGGAATCTATCCAGAAGAGCTGCAGCCTGGGGGACGTGCGGCGACAGGAGGAGGGCGAGGCCCAGAGTCGACGGCTGTCTCTCCCGGGGCTCCTGTCTCAGGGTAGATACGCAGTTCAACTCTTAGCAACCTCATACGGGGGGATGCGTAAGTAAGGGCAAGCCGAGGGCACACGTGTGTGTGTGTGTGTGTGTTGTGTGCATTTAGGTGTGTGTACACTACCTGTGTGCTTAATGTGTTTGTAACTCTGTGTGTGTGTGTGTGTGTGTGTGTGTGTGTGTGTGTGTGTGTGTGTGTGTGCGTGTGCATGTGCGTGTGCATGTGCAAGTGTGCACAATTTGGTTCATAGCACATTGAATTGTACAGCTTGTATGAAATGTGCTTTAAAATTCCACATGCATTGCTTTGCCTGTACTGTTGCTTATCCATTGCTCTAAATGCATGGATGGAAGGGCTGTAAAGAGCCATGCACATATCTGACCAGGGTTACATATTGAGCGCAGTTGCATGCAAGGAATACTGCAATTTTAAACATGCACAAGTCATGTAAACTCAGTCTCTTGTCAATTAAGCACATTTATCTTGCTCTGCCCTTAGAAGTCAGCAGTTGTTGTTGTTTTTTCAAAGAAATCACGATATTAGGTATTTTTTAATAAAGTGTTTGATGTGACCAAACTAATTTAGTCACTACGTTTACATGATGTTTTTTTAATTCTGAATTAAACAGTTCCGTCGAGTTTACTTTGATCTTTCCTTTAATTCCGAAATAAGAGCTGTTTTCATCATGTTTTCAAAGCGGAATTAAGCTTTATTCAGAATTAAATGGAGTTAATTCGGAATGAAATGTCTCATGTAAATGTAGCCAGTGTCATATGAAATGTATAACCTGCATTGGCCATGAAGCCACAGCTGCAATGGCTATAAACCAAAACAAGCAAACAAACATGTCATGTAAACTCTCAATTGGTTCCGAATGTGGCCGTGTTCTGTTCTGGGAACATCCCGTTTGCAGAATGCTGCTCCACATGTAAACGTAATATTCCAGTACTGGTTTTAAACCTACTACATAGTACATACTGACAATATTGAATCCGGATTCCGAAATACTCCGGTGTGCATGTATCTGCGCTCATTATATTTCCTGCATAGGTGTGTGTGTGTGTGTGTGTGTGTGTGTGTGTGTGTGTGTGTGTGTGTGTGTGTGTCTATGCCGTGTGTGCTTGTGTGCACTGGTTTTGCCCTGCAAGCTTACGCATCATGTGCCGCATTCCTCAGCTGTTTGAGCCCTATTGTGATTTTGTGTGGAGCTACCCCTAGGAGGCTATTTTTTTCATTATTGCTTTGCATGTTGAAATTGTGTGTGTGTGTGTGTGGGGGGGGGTATGGGGGTGTCGGGCTGTTTGCTTATGAGTATGTATGGTAAATAATGGTTATGGTTAAGTATGATATATGGACTAAGTGTGTGGGGGGTGTCCCCGTGGCCCAGAATTGGAACCTCATTGCATACAGTTGTACGGAGTGGGCAGAGGTGCATCTTGCCACAAGGCAAGGCAGGCAGCCGCTTGGGGCCCCCAAGCCCCTAGATAGTGAATAACAGCCCACATTTTACCACAATAGTGGCGATTTTGGTTCAAATGCTCATTTTTTTTGCATTTTCGCTTGGGGCCCCACCTGACCCTAGAATCGCCTCTGGGAGTGGGTGTGGGGCGTTTCAAACGAATTTGTCCCAGGGTCCAGCCAAAGCTGTTGGCGACCCTGTATGTGCGTGGCTTGCTTGCTTTTTTGCACACACACACCCTCTCACACACACACACACACACACACACACACACACACACACACACACACACACACACACACACACACACACACACACACACACACACACACACACACACACACACACACACACACACACACACACACACGCACCCTCCCACAGACACTGTCTGTAGCCTGTTTAGCAAACCATTGAGTTACAGATGGCTACGCCTCAGGGGGCCGATAAAAAATAGACCAATAATTTACACACACCAACACACACGTCAAAGTGAGTGTGCCTCCTTGAACAAGGTGACACACTCACTTGACGGTATTAAATCATTTAAAAGTGAGTGTGTGTGTGCCTGTCTGTCTGTCTGTCTGTCTGTCTGTTGGGGGGGGGGGTGGGGTGGGGACTTTGTGTTGTCTGATTCCTCCTTCCTGTACATTGGTGAATGTGTGTGTGTGTGTGTGTGTGTGTGTGTGTGTGTGTGTGTGTGTGTGTGTGTGTGTGTGTGTGTGTGTGTGTGTGTGTGTGTGTGTGTGTGTGTGTGTGTGTGTGTGTGTGTGTGTGTTTCATTTTGTGTGCAGTTTATTAGTTTAAGAGTCCACTCCATTTATCAGCTTTTTGGTTTAGTGTAATTGGGTTAGCGTATGTGTAGTACACATTAATCTAGCTGCGTTTGGGTGTCTTTGTAAGCTTGTGTTTATTTCTGTGTGCACGTGTGTGTGTGTGTGTGTGTGTGTGTGTGAGTGTTGTCAGTAGTGGGTGGGTAAAATGCTCCAGGTTTACAGTATTTATTTAACAGGTTGTTGCCTCTAGCAGTGTAGTTTTGTGTGTGTGTGTGTGTGGGTGTGTGTGTGTGTGTTTTCCAGCGTGTGGGGTGTTTGTGGTTTTGTGTGTGTGTGTGTTTGTGTGTGTGTGTGTGTGTTTTCCAGCGTGTGGGTGGAAGAGTGTGTGCGTACCAGTGTGTGTGTATGTATTGGTCTGCATCTGCCTCCACGTTTTTCTGCATTGCTAGTGAGGGTGTGTGTGTCTGTGTGTCTGTGTGTTGGTGTATATATTTGTAAACACACACTCAACAGTATTTCCCCAGCGACGAAATCCACAGTACCCAAACAAAATTTGTAGCCATAAACCAACCACAACAAAATAATCACAGCTTGAATGAGAGGTGGTGCTGAACACAGAGAATACACACACACAGCTCAGCAGTTTAAGTGTGTGTGTGTGTGTGTGTGTGTGTGTGTGTGTGTGTGTGTGTGTGTGTGTGTGTGTGTGTGTGTGTGTGTGTGTGTGTGTGTGTGTGTGTGTGTGTGTGTGTGTGTGTGTGTGTGTGTGTGTGTGTGTGTGTGTGTGCATTCATATTTCTTGCTTCGGTCTGGATGAGGTGTGTGTGCGTGTGTGTGTGTGTGCTTGCATGCATGCGTGTGTATCCATTTTTGTGTGTTTGTGTGCTGACTGTGTGCATGTCTGTTTGTGTGTATCCAGTGTGTTTGCTTCTGTCCATGTGGTTGAGGTTGTCAAAGTGGTGGTACTCGGAGAGCTCAATATTTTCTAGGGTGGTACTTCACACAAAAAGTTTGAAAACCACTGGTCTAGCTGTTTATGCGTTCCGGTCACTTTCTAGCTCCATGCCAGCGCGTGCTGGTCAGCATGTGTTTGTGTGTGGGTTTGTGTGTGCCAGAGGTTTAAAGAGACGCGCACCGAAAGTGTGTGTGATGTGTGTGATGTGTGTGGGTGTCCTTTGTTGTGTGTTTGAGGTCAGAGGGGGCGTGTCTGTTTTAATTTTGCTTTTTGTTTTTTTGTTCATCCATCTGTTTATTTCCTTGTTAATCCCATATTTTCTCTCTTTCTCTCTTTCTCTCTTTTTCTTGTTCTCTCTCTCTCTCTCTCTCCCTTTTTCTGTTTCTCTGTGTCTCATTCTACCCTTATTTCTTTGCATTTCTCCATCTCCTCTCTTTTTTTTTCCTTTTTTCGTCTTTGTTTTTCTTTCCCCCATCCTTTTCTCTCTACCCCCTCTCGTACCTCTCCTCCTGCTCATCTTCCTCTTTCTCCTCTATATCTCCCCATCTCTTTAACCCTCCCTCCTCTCCTCTTCTATCCACTACTCACTCTGTCTTTCTTTCTCTCTCCATCTGTCTCTGCCTCTCTATTTCTATCTCTCTGCCTCTGTCTGTCTGTCTCTCTCTGTCTCTCTGTCTGTCCCTGTCTGTTCCTGTGTCTCTGTCTCTGTCTTTCTCTGTCTCCGTCCATCTCTGCGTTGCCAGTGTCTCCTCGTCTGCTGCGGCGCTACAGTCGTTCTCGGGTCAAGGCGGCGCTCCTGGACGCGGTGCTGGTCGCCGATGACGACAACCTCTTGCCCTCGCTGCAGACGGAAGTGTGGAGCTGGGGGCGGGGCCAGGAGGGGCAGCTGGGACACGGAGACCTCCAGTCAGGGTCAGTAGACCACACTACACTACACTACCCAACATGCAATGGACCTGTCAACAGGAAGTGTTTTTGTTCATTTAAGGGGTTAGTTAATACTATGGGATGAATGCACAGCACGTATCGCATACTTAGCAAAGTCCTGTACTTTTAATTATGTTACATACTGGAACATCATAAAAGTGGAAGCGTGAAAGCCCAACTGGGAAACACCAACCCTCATTGTCATTGTGGCACAGCACTCCACAGCATTTGTGCATTTATGCCTCACCCGTGCAAGGGGGCAGCCCCCAATGGCGGCCCAAAGGGAGCAGTGCGGCGGAACGATACCATGCTCTGGGTACCTCAGTCATGGAGGATGATGGGGAGGAGCACTGGTTAATTACTCCCCCCACCAACATGGCGGGTGAGGAATCGAATCTGCAACCTTTGGGCTACAAGTCTGACGCCCTAACTGCTTATCGCCCGTTGTTGAAGTTCACCGTCTTGGTCTACACTTCTTGCGTGTTCAAAATCCGAGTCAAAAGAATCAAAAACTCCAAAAGTCAAATTAATCTATTTATTTTCTAAAATTATCAAATAGCAAAATGACCACCACTGGTACTATCCGGAATACCAGCAATGGCCCATACACAGTAGACACTACAGCTTTCCAGAACTGCAGAGTCTACTACAGAAAAATGACAAAGACAACGAAAGCATCTTACGGAGCGCTCCGGAATTCCTAATTCTTCTCTCGCTCTGACCAATAACAATTATTGAGTTCGGGTGAAATGAAATTAGGAACTCCTGACTAGCCCTTTGTGTTGGTATTTATGGTTTGTGGGTGTATGTGATTTGTTAGTTAACCAAGAATGTGCCTATGCTGTGTCGATTGTAATCTGCTGTCATCATCTGCAGGTGGTCCTTGGGGGCTGATTTGATCACTCTAGGTCCTCATGACCTCATCTGTGAACTTTCTGAGTTCTGTAACTTTGATTAAGCAATACACATACAACAGCACATTCTTTTCACATCTTTGTGGGTCCTTGGTTCTGAAAAGATTGAAATCCAATGTTATTCGTTTCCCATTGTCACCTACTCCTGGCCTCCTAAAAAGGATTAAGTCAAATACTTTCGCTTCTGAGTGACATCACTGTATCCTGTGTCCTAGAAAGAATGACACTTCAAGGAGTTAGTTTGCACATTGCTGTTCTTCCTGTATACTCTTTGGACTTCAGACTCCTTCTCTAAGGAAAATAAGCAATCAGTTAATCAAACATCAAATGACTGGCTTTCAGCTTGTCTCATGACAATGTTTTGATGACATCTGTAGGCTCTCCTAAAAAGAATGGGCAATTACTCAACATCCTCATCTCATGATTGTCACATGAGGCCATTACTCAATGGTTTGAGTGCCCACAAACAGAAAAACAAGACACGTTTATTTTAATGTTTTTAGTCATAACCAAATATTGTAGAATTTCCTTGCAAACACAAATGAATTCCTGAACTACTTGTCGTAAGCCAATGCATTAAATTTCAGCACCTCAAACTCTAGCCTTTTTTCCAAACCCGTTAATCATCCACAAGCAGCAACAATCAATTGATTATCATTAGTGTTAACAGTATGTCTGTCTGCTTTATTGAGTTTATCATGCTTTTGTCTTTCTGTCAATCTATTTGTCTTTCTTATCGTCTTATCTGTCTTTTTATCTGCCTGACTGTATCTTCTTTCTCCTCCTCTTTCAGGTCGCAGCCTATGTGTATTAAGTGTCTGAGCAATAAGGAAGTGTTGAGGATAGCGGCCGGTGCCCACCACTCTGTGGCCATCACTGCCCAGTCACAGGTCTGTTGGCCTGTCTGCCTGCCTGCCTGTCTGTCTGTGCGTCTGTCCGTCTGTCTCTTTTCTCCTTGCCCATCTACCTGTCTGTCCATCTGCCTGCCTGCCTGTCTGCCTGCCTGCCTACCCATCTGTCTGTCTGTTTGCCTGTCTTTCTGTCTGCCTGTCTGCCTGCCTGCCTGTCTGTCTGTCTGTCTCGTATGTCTGTTTTTCGATTCTTAGGTCTGTCTGTTTCTGCCTGTCTGTCTGTTTGTCAATCCAGTCCGTATTCTGTTAGTGTTAATCTGCTTGTCTGTCTGTCTGTCTGTCTATCTGTCTGCCTGTTTGTTTGTCTCTTTTCTCCTTGCCTGCCTGCATGTCTCTCTGTCGACCCTGTCCTAGGTCAGCAGAGAGAGAGAGAGAGAGAGAGAGAGAGAGAGAGAGAGAGAGAGAGAGAGAGAGAGAGAGAGAGAGAGAGAGAGAGAGAGAGCGAGAGAGAGAGAGAGAGCGAGCGAGCGCTGGTGTTGCCGGCATCCGCCTAGTGTTCCTGGCCTCATGAGGCTTTGATAGCCCCTCACACAGCCTATCATATTAGACAGCCTCAATAACACTGTGTGTGTGTGTGTGTGTGTTGCAGTGTTATTCATGGGGCAGCAACAGTTCTGGTCAGCTCGGTCACATGGAAACGCCCAGCACGATACCACGTCTGGCCAAGGTAACATCACACACACACTCACGCTCACACACACACACTAACACTCACACACGCACACGCACACACGTACACACGTACACACACACGCACACACACGCACACAAGCACACAAACACACACACGCACATACACACACACACGGCCATTCATGTAGGCACATAAGAAAAGCATGCACCTAAGCACAATTGCTGACATGCACACTAGACATACGCCCCCCCACACACACACACACACAGATACATAGTTCCAGACATCTTTGTATACCTTCCTGAACAATATTTTTCCATCAGTGATACAGCAATAGAATAAGGAGTTGTGTGTTGACTGACTATTTGTCCCCTCTGTGTTGCCGTAGCTGTCAGAAGGCATCCGCGTGTGGGACGTGGGGGCAGGTCAACAACACACGCTGCTATTGGCTGATGGGGACTGCTTCCAGCCAATCCTGTACTACAGTGGGCAGCAGGTGAAGGAGGGGGCAGGGCAGACCTCCCAGGAGTCTTCAGGAGGCTACACCCAGCAGCCAGTGCTGCTCCCCTTCTGCATGAACGTAAGTGTGAGAGTGAAAGTGGAAGCCCAACTGGGACACAGCACACAAGTGTACACAACGAAATTGCATTTATGCCTCACCTGTGTGTGTGTGCGTGTGTGTGTGTGTGTGTGTGTGTGTGTGTGTGTGTGTGTGTGTGTGTGTGTGTGTGTGTGTGTGTGTGTGTGTGTGTGTGTGTGTGTGTGTGTGTGTGTGTAATCCACACAGATTGGCTACGTGAGCAGTGTGTGTGCGGGGGGCCAGGTGTGTGCCGCGTTGGCGGATAAGAACGTGATGGGCTTCATCGCCAGTTTGCACGAGCTGGCCGCCGCTGAGAGGAAGTGCTACTGCAAACTCACCAGCATCAAGACTCAGGTCCTCCAGCCACTACTCAACGCAGGTAAGAAGACTGTGGATTTATTACTAGATGTGCCTCCCCAGATGTACTTACATATACTGTACATGTTTATGGAGATATTACTACTGCAAACTCACCAGCATCAAGACACGCGTCCACCAGACCCTACTCAACGCAGGTTAGAATTAGGGGTCGACCAATACAGGTTTTTTAATGGCCGATGCGATACGGATTTTTTTTTTTCATCACCCTTGGCCGATACCCGATTTCCGATACCCAATATTTGGGGCTGATATGGGTAAAAAAAAAAGGTTAAAAAATGTCAAATTTTCCAGGTCTCAAGTTAAAAATAAACATTCCTTATCAAATTGAGGTAGAACTTGTAAAATTTAAACACCCACTCTAACAATCAAGTAATGTCTAACAATCAAGTAATAAAAACATTAAGTGTCTTGGTGCTTAAAAAAAAAATGAATGACATAAAATAGGCCTAATAAATATTGCGTATCGGCCAAAAACACACGCGTATCGGCCGATACCGATACACTTAAAATATGCAAATATCGGCCCGATACCGATACCGATACCGATACCGATATACATATCGGTCTATCCTTCGTTAGAATGTACCTTCATGTGGCTACGTAGCCTTTTACTGCAGATTGCGTCGCAGACGGACCTATTCACTATTTGCTGAAAATACTACATCATAACAACATTGCTATGACAGTACAGAGAGCCTTAACTAACAGATTAAGACATAACCATTAACATTTTGGTCACAATGAGGTTATAACATAGGCTCTGCGCTAAGCAGTTAAAGAAGTTATACGCAGTATATTATGTAGGACTATACAGTCCAGCCTACACGAACTGGAAGCAGTGCTACTGCAAACTCTCTAGAATCAAGACACAAGTCTTGCAGCCCCTACTCAACGCAGTCAAGAAGACTGTGGATTTGAAAGAAAGTGACAGCCCACATGGGAAACTCCAACTCCCATTGTCATTGTGACACACAACAAAATTGCATTTTATGCAACTCTCCCGTGCAAGGGGGCAGCCCCCAATGGCGCACCAAGGGAGCAGTGCGGCGGGACGGTAGGAGGATGGGGGAGAGCACTGGTTAATTATTCCCCCCGCCAACCTGGCGGGTCAGGACTCAGGAGTCGAACGGGCAACCTTTGGGTTACAAGTCTGATGCCCTTACCGCTTACCCATGACTGGATTTATTACTATCATTTACTTGCATAGATACATGTTTATGGAGATATTACTACCGAAACTCACCAGCATCAAGACATGCGTCCACCAGCCCATACGCATATGATGTGGAAACCTACACAAAAAAATTGATTATTTTGTCTGGCTTGACAACCAAACCTTGTGGTGTAATGGCACTCTGCTTCATGCTGTGGCTGCATTACCTAGCCAGGCCGTACGCTCCTAGTGACACAACACCTATAGCGTTGCTTCTAGTCAGGCCAATAGCAATACAATATCGTTTCTGAGTTCCCCAAAAAACGAGAAGGGTCCAGCTGCAGTAAAACAGTTCCACCCTTAATGCAAGCACACCCATGGGCGTTCCCGGCATTTGCCGTATTAGCCAATCGTGAAGGGATACTGCATGATGTCATTTTCAAGGCCATTTCCGGATGAAGGCTCCATGTTTTCAAAGATATCCCGTGCAAATTGTTATCTTCCAGAGAAACGTTTCACTGAACATTCCACTGACATAATATTCTCAACAATTTATGTAAGAAAGTGAGATAAATCACACGTTTTCTAATCCCAATATGTATTTTGCTTTGTCTTCCCGTACCTCGGACATTGTAGCCTACTGTTTAGGACTCGTGTCGCTATGCACACATTTGTCATAACGTCATCAGGTCGCCAAAATGCTTTGATTTCAACACGACAACGTTGACACATTTACAGTAAATAGGGCCTACTGTATATATTGCCTAAATATATACAGTCAATGCGTTGGCATTACCTTACCTAGCTGTGTGTATCGAGGTCACTGTTAACACTGGGTAGGCTATATGATTAAACCACAGATTTTTTTAAGGGCTGTGATTAAACATCCTTTCCAGGATATTAACACACCCTGACAAATAATAATGACGTCATCAGTCGAATGCTCCATTCATTTCAACGGGGCTCCCCAACGTTCGCACGTCTGTTACTTTTCGGGGTCTAAAGATTCTCTCTGTCGTGCTGCTATTCCACGGTAGCGACCTTCTCGCCGAACGTTAACCCTTACTTAAAAAAACCTTTTAGGCGAGGTTGTTCACTTGGTAAGACATGATATAGGCTACTTAGAAAAGTTGTACGATGTACATCAGCAACACATTCCCGACTTTTTGAAGTAGTGTCACCTCACCAGTTATGTGGCCAGCTTGAAAAGAGCAGATATTAATGAAAAAATACATGAAATAGTATTTGAAATAGCAATAGGCTATTTGTTTGTTTTATTGGAGAAAAACGATTTCTTCATTACCATAGGCCTACCATACTCCATGTCTGTCTATGATTTAGGAGTGACCACACCATTGAAGCTTACACTTTATCCAGGAGAGGTTCCAGATTGGCCTGTCTTAATTCAAAGGCCATCAGAAAACAGAGAAAACTTTTCCTATCATCATAACCAGTGTTTGTGCATACATAATCAGGACCGCTGACAGCTTTGGCTTTGCCCAGGACAAAGTCATCTGAAAGGGCCCCCCACTCAATACATAGACTACATACAATGTAATGAGGACCCATTCCTGGACCCCTCGTCTCACTGGGCCCAGGTCAACGGACTCCTTTGTCCCCCCTGTCAGCTTCTCTGCATGTAGGCCACATACATTGCTGAAAGAAGTGAACGAGACAGGAATGAAATGTGAATTTATTTCTGTTTACTTTTACACTACGAAGTGTGAACGGTCACCTCTCCCTCTCCTTATATTCAGAGTGCATAAAACAGCACTCAACTGTGTGGTCTGTTGATCGCCTGTGTAGTACAGTAGATTAGACTCCATTTTTTGACAAAATCTATGGAGGGTTAACACAAAGTTTGAAATTGTGTTTGACCAGTCTCCAATGTGCATTTAACTAATAACTAAAAATAAGGCATTGGCATTAAATATCTATTAAGTATCAGACTGATACATACTATAAATACACTCACACAGACACCCAAACAGTGTGCAATAATAAGATTAACATACTGATGGACAATAAATACACAAACACAGTGGACACACACACACACGGCAGGAGAAGTTCATACAGGTGATGTGAAGATGCTGTATACAAGGTGCAATGAGTAAAGTGTAAGTGGCATGGTGAAAGAAGTGTTCATGGAATATTCTCCCGTGTCCTTGGTTATTCATGTGGTTTTCTTCAGTGCGTTGAGGAGTCTGATGGCTTGTGGAAAGAAGCCATTTCCCAGTGTGCTTTTGCAGCACCGCATGCTGGGCTAGCGCTTCCCTGATGGTAGTAGGGAGAACAGGTAGGGGTGATCTTATGAGCTTTTCTACTGTCCTCACCACTCTCTGTACTGCCTTCTAGTCTTCAGCTTGACGGCTGCCATGCCAGACAGAGAGGCTGCTGGTCAGGATGCTCTCAATGACACCCCTGTAGAAGGTGGTGAGTGCCGTTGTGGGGAGGTCGGCTCTTCTCTCATCCTTCGCAGGAAGTGGAGTAGTGTCTGTGCCTTTTTGAGATGGTGGAGCTATGTGGTGCAGTTGGCAGAGGAGGAGCGGCACAGTGGTTGGTGCTGGGTTGATCAGGTTCAGATCCGAAGTTGCTGGTGTCATCAGCCCTCCCTCTGAAAACTGGCTCTGTGCCTGTCAAAAAAAAGGCATGTTAATGTTATGAATGACAATTAAGACAAAAACAACCACCCCCTATCTACCTACAGAAGGACATGACATGAGCACGTGCATATGCTTGTGCACATGCCCCCCCACACACTGCTACTGTCTTAAAGTTTGGTGCACGTGCATGCATGCATGCATGCCTATTCTCCCCCCTTTGCCTCAAGTCAAGTGTGCATTTTAGAGGTTGTCCTCACCTGCACATGTGTGAAGAGCAGGAAGATTGGAGGTTGAGGATGAAGAGGCAAGGCAGGAGGTTCTCCTTGTGAGCGGCCCTGGTCCTGATGCTGATTGCCCATCACCATGCTGTGGTTCATCAAACCCATTACCGGCATATCAATGCTGAACAGGAACGACTGCTTCCATCTGCACGCATGCACACAAACACACACACACACACACACACACACACACACACACACACACACACACACACACACACACACGAGAGGGATACATAGAATACACTACATAAAAATCACACCCATCATTTTAATGCAGAACACCAGGCTGAAGAGATACACAGCTTCTGGCCTGTGCAGGGATCACTACAGTGCCAGTGTTTTGTAAAAAAGAGATAGAGAGTGGGGACCGAGAAAGTGAAAATAGGAGAGAGAGGAAACAGAGGACAGCGTGTCTCTGAAGCTGATCGGTCTAAACTGGTCTTAAACTTAATCCTGCTGAGACTCTGACACATCCAGCTCCCTAAGAGATGGAGGGCAGGGATAAAGGCGAGAGGCCAGGCCTGTCTATGAGACCAGGACTAGAGCAGTAGAATAGCCTATCTGAAAATGTCAGGGATTTCAGTATACCCGCCTAAAATTGATTGATTCAATATTACCCATAACCACCTAAAAGAATTGCTCAAAAATACAGTATACCCACCATCAAAACGTAGACTATACCACTGCCTACGCTACAGCCTCTTCCACTGGAGGAAAATCGCTCCGTTGACCTAGACAGATAGGCTACAATAGAACAAGTGTACATGACAAAAATGGAAATATATTTCTTCATAACACAGTCTTCGTAGACATTCAAATCGGCAACATCAGAAGTGTGATGAAAACAGAGATTTTGAGAGTAAATAGTCTTGGAACCAAGGCACTTAGATCGTATAGTTTACAAAGTTAAAACCAAAAGAAAATACAATGTTTATCACCGAAAATACCACAGGGATCTCTTTCATACATTAACACATACCTGACAGGGCGGACACAATGAGGCACACTGCAAGGGGTCGAAGCGAACGGCATTCCTGCGACACAATAGGCTCGTTAGCACCTGTTAACTTCATAACGATCGCGGACATTAATG
>NC_085868.1:22309775-22317275 GCF_034702125.1 Engraulis encrasicolus
ATGAAGGGTCTATGTGTGTGTGTGTGTGTGTGTCTGTGATTTTTGTTTAAATCAGTGCATCATCTGGCGGTGCTTGTCGTGTGTGTGTATGTGCGTCCCTTTGTGCGTGTGTTCGAGCATTTGTTTGTGTGTGTGCACGTACATGTGTGTGTGTGAGGCTGAGGGAATACGTGTCAGTGTTACATTCCGCCATAAATGTACCTTCAGGCAATGCACCAACCATGGCTACTCCTAGACACATATTTAAATATCTATCTGGGTACCTACTGTATAAGGGTCATTGACGTGTTAAATAGCACACATCACATCACGGTACAACAACAACCAGTTCTACTTTTGTATGAATTAAATGTTTTTACTCGATTATCTAGAAAGCCTATTCCTTGCTTGTACATGAATTACTGATTATGAATCATTAGTGTATTTAACTTATACAAGAAAAGCATAGTATACTTGCTGACTATTAATTAGGGCTCTAAATTAACTTTTTTCATCACCAGTCAAAATGGCTTGTAGTTGTCAATCTCACTAGAAAAAACACACACTCACTAATAGGTGAAAGTGGCTAATGAGTTGGTCTTTTGTACTAGCCAAACTGAAATTTCACCAGTATTTTTCTGGTTGGCTGTTGTTAATTTAGAGCCCTGCTATTAATTATTCATTTATTTCATGATATATACAAGAGAAGCATTAGTCTGCTACCGAAAATGTCAATGACCCGGCCATAAGCAGTTATCATGAGTACCCCCATGCAAAGCAATGCACCGTGGACACACACCCATACACTGCATTGTGGGTACTTTCATGCAGTGCATCATGGGTAGCTCCATGCAATGCATGATGGGTATCTCCATAGCATAGTGTACCTGTATGCATGGCTGACCTCATCACGGTGTGTGTAGAGTCCAAGCCTTGGCCGTTGCTGTTGGATGATGATGTGAGGTGTTTTGACCCCCCCCCCCTCCACCCCCCCATTTATTAAGCCACTTCCTCTATGCCCTAAGAGGACAGATGTGTGTGTGTAGTAGTGTGTGTGTAGTAGTGTGTGTGTAGTAGTGTGTGTGTAGTAGTGTGTGTGTGCGTGTGCGTGTGCGTGTGCATATGCGTGTGCGCGTGTGTGTCAGTGTGTGTGTGTGTGGCTAAGTTAGTAAGAGTGTGTGTGCATGTTGAATGCGCATGCGCGTCAAAGTAAATGTGTGTGTAGATGTGTGGAATACGTACAAGTGGAAGATCATACTTGAATTGCAGTGCAGTGTCTGCTTATGCGTGTGTGTGTGTGTGTGTGTGTGTGTGTGTGTGTGTGTGTGTGTGTGTGTGTGTGTGTGTGTGTGTGTGTGTGTGTGTGTGTGTGTGTGTGTGTGTGTGTGTGTGTGTGTGTGTGTGTGTGTGTGTGTGTGTGTGAATGCGTGAATGCGTGAATGCGTGAATGCGTGAAAGTGTCAGTGTGTGCATGCGTGCCTGTATGTGAATGCGTGTGTGTTTGTGTGTGTGTACACTTGTAGTACGTACACATGCTACTCGGTGTGTGTGTGTTTCTGTTTATCTCATGCAGTGCTGCTGAGTAGGTCTCTTTTTACAGAGTTGAACTGTGTAAATACAGTGGTATGAGGAAGTGTGGGCACCCTTTTGGAAAATCATTACATCTGTAAATCTCTTGTTGAGCTTTTGAAGTATCAACTTCATTTAAACTGTAGGGAAAGAGATAAACCGATGTAGTGATTTTCCAAAAGGGTGCCCAAACTTTTTCATGCCACTGTATGTATAGAGCTGTGTTGAAGTGTATAGATGTTGTTGGTCTCTATTCCTCCATTCCCTCCAGTTCTCTACTCACCACGTATTCCCACTGAGCTCCCTGTGGGTGGATCCCATATCAGAGGAAGCCACTGGCCTGTGAGTCTGTCAATCAGTCTGTTTCCTTGACAACTAGTTTTGTTGAATTTACTTTCATCTTTGTTTTAAATTAAAAGAATTGTTAAAAAAGAGGAAAAGGAGAGTGCTGCGTTTGGTCAATTGTTTGTAAAAGAATCAGGTGCTCTTCGAAAAGGACATGATAACTTCAGTAACTTGGCTTGCGACAATCTCCAAAATGTGAAGGTCCAAACAGAAGGTTCCTTGTTGAAAGTGGTAGTCTGAATGAGCCTTGGATCACTGATCTAATCTTAGTGAAAAAAGTTTTTAAAAATCCTTTATTTTAATGGGTAACGCCTACGCGTTTCGACTACAATCAGTCTTCATCAGGGCAAAACAAAACTTTTATCTGTTATCCATTAAAAGAAAGGATTTTGAACTTTTTTCACTAAGATCAGTGTGCCTCGGATCATTCAGACTACCACTTTCAACAAGGAACCTTCTGTTTGGACCTTCTCATTTTGGAGATAGTCGCAAGCCAAGTTACTAAAAGAATTGTTAAGTTTGAATTAGAATGCATATGAATTTCATGAAAAAAAGTTAAGATCCACTACCTGTGTTTGTACGTGTGCGTTCCTGTGGGTGCATTTGTGTGCGTGCGTGCGTGTGTCTGCACATGTGTCTCTCTGTGTGTGCACGTGCGTGTCTGCACACATCTACAGCAATGGACTCAAGTTGACCACGCCTGAGGAGTCTTTTACTCTGCTGACGTCATCTCCCATGGAAAAGGTGTAGTAAAGCACTGTCAAATTTCATAATATTGAGTTTAAACAATATTTTCATCATTTCTTTATACTGCCAAGAGGTAGGTTGTGCCAAACACAATACATTCCCCTCCACTTGTGCCATTGTGAGCACAGAGCAGACTTGCTACCCAGTACTCATACAGAACACCACTGTGTGTTTCTCTAGTATGGCCGTCCACTCGCACAGAATTGTTTAGCACAATTATTTGTTTTTAAAAGAAATATTGTCTAAAAAAAACGTGATATCAATACTGACTGAAATAATCGTGATATTGATTTTTCTCATAATCAAGCAGCCCTAGTTGTGCCACACTCTAATAGAGTAGAGGACTGTAGAGCAGAGGAGAGCATCATTTATGAACCCTGAGGGAAACTAAGGTGTTATTAACTGTTATTAAGGTGATATTAACTGTAGAAACATCTGTGATCTTAGTCCAAGTGGCTGCGCTCCATCAACCAGGCCGTGGAGCAGGCCCTGAGCGGAGGCGGGGCCGAGACGTCATCACTGACCTCGGGGGTGGGGCCTAAAGCTGACCCGCCCATCTCACGCACAGCCTCGTACACCTTCTACAAGGAGGGCCGGATGAAGGAGGCCACGTACGAGGGGCGATGGCTGGCAGGGAAGCCCCATGGGAGGTAAGCCTTTCTGGAGGAGAGGAGAGAGGGAAGGGGGGGTGTCTTGGAGGACTTCCAGTGATTGTCTGAAAGAGTAAAAGTCAGAGATGTATCTTGCCACCAGGCTAGGTAGGCAGCCGCTTGCGGCCCCAAGCCCCTAGACTGCAAATTACAGCTCAGACTTTACTACAGTTGTGGCAATTTTGTTTCAAATGTTCATTCTTTTCAATTTCACATGGGGGCCCAGCTGACCCTGGAATCGCCTCTGGTTAAAGGTAGTGGTGTCAACAATAATCGTTTTGGCAATGCGGGACAGGACAGTTCAATAATCGATTCTGGGCATTTCTGAAGCAAATGAACGTTAAATTAAATGAAAGCACTTCAAAAGCATTGAGAAACTGCAGGGCTGATGCACACAACTAGCCTGGGCGAAAAGTCGACTGTTGACTCCGTCAATCAGTCTGGCAAAAGCCATGAGGAATCCGTCTCCGTGGAGGTGGGATATGGTCTGATTTTACTCTGCCATTTAAATTATCCGGAACTCAAATTAAAACCCATATTGTGCTTTATTAGCATGCCTGTTACGATATAGCATCGCAAAAGCATACAAATAACAAAACGGAAGTGTGAATATAGTTACCTTAACCAATCAGTAACGGTGAGTTCTGCGTCACCACTCTCAACTGTTCGCTGATTGGCTAAACACTAAGAGAACCGAGCTCGATGCTTTTGGCAGACGATGTGCGGAGCCAAAATCTTTGGGTGGAGTACATAGGATGGCGTCGCCAGGCTAGCACTCAACAGCCAATAAAATGTTCAGTATCTGACTGTTTCAAAGCATTGAAAACTGCAGGCCTGAAAGATACACTAAACAGCCAATGAAATGTTGTTCAGAATCTGACTGTGTGCATTGCCTCATGACTGACGAAAAATTTGCTTTGCTTTCAGTAGAACTGTAATGCATTAGAGTGTCACTTTGCTTCAGGATTTTCTTACATGTTCCTATGTGTGAATGTAGTTTTCGAAGTGAGAAGTCCGCACAACTGATGAAGACTGTTGAAGTCGAAACGTAATCCAGCCATGAAATAATATAAGACAAGTGTGCGGTACACTTCAAAAACTACGGTTGGCCCTCGTCCTGCACCTTTTCCTGGGATTTGCACAATATTCTCCTTCAGCCCTATGTGTGAATGTGCCTTGTGTGTTCCAGGGGTGTGGTGAAATGGCCTGATGGTAGGGTGTACACGGGGACATTCAAGAATGGCCTTGAGGACGGGTATGTACATCTCAGTAAAATAATCACTAGCGTTCTCATAGTCCTTCAGTGAACCACAGTGTATGCATTCATGACGTGTGTGTGTGTGTGTGTGTGTGTGTGTGTGTGTGTGTGTGTGTGTGTGTGTGTGTGTGTGTGTGTGTGTGTGTGTGTGTGTGTGTGTGTGTGTGTGTGTGTGTGTGTGTGTGTGTGTGTGTGTGTGTGTGTGTGTGTGTAGTTTTGGAGAGTACATTCTGCCCAGTAAGAATGCCAACAAGAGTGACCACTACCAAGGAAACTGGAAGGAGGGCAAAATGCATGGCTTCGGAACCTACAGGTGAGTAGTGTGTGTGTGCGCAAAAAGTGACGCAATTAAGTGAGTACCGATGAGTACTGGCCCACTTAAAGAGGTTATGAAACGAAAACAAACGGTCATTCCCATTAAAGCTTTGTTTTTTCTGATAGCATCGATGAGACTTTGAACCCAATCATCCTGGAGGAACTTGTGAAAATGGCAACTCAAAGTGTGAATTCTGTGAAATTTGGTTTGACTAATGAGCTACGGGCTGTGACGTCATAGAGGAAAGTCCCTGGTTTGCTAGTATGGCGATCTGAGAAAACAACACACATTTGATGGACCCACATCTTATAAAGGAACCAAAATTCTGATACAAACATCAGCGTGAAGAAAAACCACACATCCAACCTCATGAGAAAAAAAAACAGCAGCACAAATCTATTTCAGAGGCACTGCCACATCTGCAGAAAGTGACATGTCTGTCAGGCGAAGTGACGATTGTTGACATAGCCTGACAGTTTGTTTAGTTTATGGTTACGGTTGCTAAGGGCGCCTTGCCATGATCCAACGATGACCTGGCGTGTGTATTTGTTGACAAATGGGGGGCATTTTGATTCAATTGCGCAATATTGTGTGATTGAAATGCATGTACATGCAAAAATTTCATCAACTAGAGAAAAAACGGAGGTAGGCTGTTGGAAAAACACCCTAGATAGCCTGAGTCCTCAACATATTTTTAGCGTTTACAGTATATCACGAAAGTGAATACACCCCTCACAGTTTTGCAGATTTTTGAGTATATGTTTTCATAGGAAAGCATTACAGAAATGTAACTTTGACACAATGATTAGTGACCTTTTAACAACATATTTAACTGCTTAAATGTCTTGTTCACTCAGAAAAAAACAAAATACAGCCATTAATGTTTGAACATGTACTCACAAAAGTGAGTACACCCCAGATTCAAATCAGGTACAGAAGGGGCTATGTTGGCTCGAATCGTCTCGAAATGAAACGAAATGAAAAGGGATGACAAGGGAGGTCATCAGTGTGCGTTTCAACCTGTCTTTGCATTGAACTTTTACATTTTGAGTCTGCATTGGGTTTAAATAGATTGGTGTGAGATTTGAATGCAATCCTATGGAGAGTATCATGATCTGCTTCAGTAGTCACAGTGCATGTTGACATGTATGTTTCTTTTAGGTGTATTTCAGATTGCCAATGTTGACAGCATTCATGCATCCCCAAACCATGTCAGTCCCACTACCATGCTTGGCTTATGAGAGGATACACCTTTTTTGTAAAACTCACTTGTTTACCACCACACATGCTTGACACCATCTAAAGCCAATTTGTTTATCTTGGTCTCAAGAGAGATGAACAGACCAAGGATATGAATCACTGGAACCATGTTGTGTGATCTGAAGAGACCAAGATAAACAAATTTGCTTTAGATGGTGTCAAGCATGTGTGGTGGTAAACAAGTGAGTTTTACAAAAAAGGTCTATCCTCTCATAAGCCAAGCATGGTAGTGGGACTGACATGGTTTGGGGATGCATGAATGCTGTCAACATTAGCAATCTGAAATACACCTAAAAGAAACATGCATGTCAACATGCACTGTGACTACTGAAGCAGATCACGATATTCTCCATAGGATTGCATTCAAATCTCACACCAATCTATTTAAGCCAGATGCAGACTCAAAATTCAAAAGTTCAATGCAAAGAAAGGTTGAAACGCACACTGATGACCTCCCTTGTCATCCCTTTTCATTTCGAGACGATTCGAGCCAACATAGCCCCTTCTCTACCGGATTTTAATCTGGGGTGTACTCACTTTTGTGAGTACATGTTCAAACATTAATGGCTGTATTTCGTTTTTTTCTGAGTGAACAAGACATTTAAGCGGTTAAATATGTTGTTAAAAGGTCACTAATCATTGTGTCAAAGTTACATTTCTGTAATGCTTTCCTATGAAAAGATATACTCAAAAGTCTGCAAAACTGTGAGGGGTGTATTCACTTTCGTGATATACTGTATCATTATTATTATTTTTTGTGCTCAAAGTCACAGGCGTCGCGTGTCCCTCAGCCTGACTCTGAGGACGAGGTGTGTCCAAACGTCAGCCACACGTGCACCACAATACTAAAAACAAACAATCAAACGCTTCAAAGTAGGCCTACGCTATATGCATCTCCGTTTATTCGCTAAGCAGTAGCCCAGTCTGTGAGTTGGCTGTCCTCGACCGAGAGCACCACGGAGGCTGAAGCGCGGATATCCTCGTAAAACCAATTTATTGAGCAGTTGAATGGCAATCAACAAAAAGTGCATATCCCGAGAGCATTCGCATCGGTTTGGCATGTAATGTGCATTACCCTTTCCTGAAAACAACATACAAAGCAGGTGGACAAGGTAAAACGAGTAGCCTAAAGCTGCACTCACCTGTCTTCGTGCCCGAGCAGTTACAGGGGCAGTTTCAGTCTGCACGCCGGCGATGTCAATTGTTGGAACTGCTTGAGGCAATAGCATACTCTTCAGTCCAACAATGCCCGCAATCTCAACATTTGTGGTGAAGCGCGAGGGGTGGAGATGTGCCGAGCACAACAGTGAGCTTGCTTCAAAACCACGCCGGTGCCTGCGTACGAATTGGATCCACAGAGCCCTTGTTTTAGCCTT
>NC_085868.1:22319775-22329775 GCF_034702125.1 Engraulis encrasicolus
ATCAAAACTGACCAAAATTATTGTTTTGGGGGATATTCAGGAATATGTATATCCAACGTGTCTCAAAAGAGGCAGCAAATGTCGAGGAAGACTAAAAACAAAAAAAAAGACAACACTTAACAGTTAATAGCATTAACCGATGAGATGATTTTATATAAAAACAGTGTTGATTCCTATCTTGGACATGATTTCAACAGCTTAAATGGTAGGTGTATTCCTTGTCATGTTTTGCAATGTTTTCCTTTCTGTAGTGCTTACAATGTGGCAGGTCTTGACCAAAAGCCTGCCATTTTATGTCCTGCTGGTCCTTATGTTGGAGTTAAACTGTTAAAACGTAGTAGAGAATACAATTTGTCCTTACTACTGTGGCAGTAATCGAAGATCTCCCTTCAAAATATATTGCACGAGTGGCTTTTCATGCTGTTTAAAACCCATTGATTTCATTCAATACTGTATTCAATTCTACAGGTGAGTTAGACCAGCTTAACCAATGTACTACTGCACCCCCATGCTATCATTGTGGCTGACTTTTGAAGTTAGCACTGACACAAGTTGCATGGTCAATTTTCACTGTAGCACAGGATGTGCAAGACTCTATTATTTTCAAAAAGAATTGACTTCTGCAACTGCTGCTGACTTCTGTAAGCAAAGGACAGTTTCCCATGTCTTCTGGGTCTATTTCAAGTGAGCTCGGGTGGATAGGGGAATGTTAAACCCCTCTATCATTTGCACACATGAAGCGTCCTTAATATGGTCAAGTTTTCACTAGCTTTAATTCTCGGCGTGCTAGAGTGAGACTACAGCCAATATATATTTCATGATGTCATGAACCTATACAATGATTTTAATGACAAAAACATGTCTTATATACACTCAATCACGGTAAATCAAGGGAATTCAAAACTTTATGTAATAACTATGGTAATTGTTCCCTCTGCATCTTTAATTCTGAGTGACTCAGCCTCTCTGTGATTGTCTTATACCTGGGCATTCAAATTGTTCATCAGTACAATTCATTTTGAAATGTTCTTCCTTGTTGTTTTATCTTATTTGGATGTTTATAACATTTCACTGATCCCCGTCCCAACTTATTTGAGACGTGTTGCAGTTATCAAATTAGAAATGAGTACATATGTCCCCTGAAACAATATTTTTTTCTCTGTTTTAACACTTGATATGTTGTCTTTTCACTATTCTCTATCTAAGGAATGTATTTAATGTTTTGAAAATGATAGCATTTTGATTTTATTCTCAGTTTATCAAACGTCCCAACTTCACCGGAGTTGGGGTTTGTATACAAGTTATGCTGGCTTGCACTAAATGGCCGTCTCCTTACCCCAACCCCTCTCTCCGTAGGGTAGTGGCGTGCTGCTTTCTGAAGACGACACCTCATTTGAGGGAGAGTTCTCTGAAGACTGGACACTTAGTGGGAAGGTAAAAATTCACACATTCTGTTTGTGTAGAGTTCTTGCACGCCTCCTTCGGCCAGGTGTGTAGCGTAGGAGTGGAACCCCTGAGTCACCAACAACGTTAAAGACAAGAAAGCTCCCACAAACTTTTCGGTCTACTGACCCTCTTGAAGCAATTCAATTCACACATTAACACACACATTGCGCATATACTGCTGTGGAAAAGTTGCCCCCTTGCTAAACTTTTCCCCAAATGTTCCCGACATTGTCCCTACAGAAAACTGACAAACATTTCCCGACACATGCACACACCTACACGCGACACCCGGCAAGTTCATTACACGCGATACCGGTTTAGCGCGTTCTGAACACATTCATATTTCACTCTCACGTAGCGCTGCACATATTTCTGTACTTACCAGTTTTCATCCACAACATCTCCGCAAGCCGCGAGGTACCCGCTGGTTTTGCTCCATCCAACATTTCCACCACAAACACCTGTAGTCCCACGCCATAGCACCTACACTGAACGCATTCACTTCCCTGTTGTGTGCCCCGCCATCAATGGTCCCCCGAGAAACCCGAGCTGTGAGAGTTGCAATGTTTTTGTATTTTTTGTTTTGATGACGTGTTTGGTAATTGAGGTTAGGGTTCCAAACTAGTGTTAGGGAAGAGAAAAATATATTTTTGATAACTGAAAATATTTGTAATGTTATTAGGATTATGGTATGTTTAGTTTTGTTATGATTTATTTCTTTATTGTGTTAATTGATTTGTGCACTACTCTCCCGCCATTTCTGAGTGACGTGACTAATGGGTAGTCCCATAAATAGGCGGCGCTTTTGCCATTCTGGTTAGAGCGGTGCAGGGAGAGCAGCTTGCTGTGAGGCTGAGAGAGAGAACTGGTTTGTGAACATTTAACCCTTTGAATCCCGATTAGTTTTGTATTGATTATTTTGAATTTATCTTTTCAGTTTGAACAACCCTCGAGTTGATTTTTGTTTGCAGCCTTTTTCAAAGTTTTTTTTGTTTATCACTTTTGAGCACTGTAAATAAACCAGCACTCATAGCACAAAATCTGCACTTGTCTGTGGTCCGTCTATGTCTCCTTTTACCTTGGTTGCCTAAAAGAGCGCGCATCCCTTTTTGTGAGTTGGGACCGCGAGGTCTCATTCTTCACACGTGGTGGCAGCGGTGGGATTGTGGCGCCCCCTAAAGGCACTGAGAGAAAGGTTGACTAGACGAGCCCAAGTGCATAGTAAAAGTGGCGTATCGGCGGTTGAAAGACACTGGCAGGCTGATGTCCACCCGCCAAGAAGAAGAAGATGGTGGCACAGGAGTTGAAGACCTGGGGCAGGAAGCAGACGGGGAGAAAGAGAGTGACACACCCGACTTCGCATCCATGTTCAAGATGCTCCAGAGGGCCGTGAGCAACCAGGAGAAGGAGGCCATTAAACAGGAGCAGAGATGGAGGAACGTCCAGGTCCAACTCCACACTGTCCACGGTGAACTGGAAGAGATGAGGACAAGAGTTCCCGCTGCAGCTCCGGTGGCCGATCCTGGAGTCGCTTCTGCAACGCCTGCTGATGCTGTTGTCTCCGCCACGCCTGCTGTTGTCTCCGCCACGCCTGCTGTTGTCGCCTCCGCTGCGCCCCCTGCTGTTGTCGCCTCCGCTACGCCGCCTGCTGTTGTCGCCTCCACGGCGCCCCTTGCTGTCGTCGCCGCTGCTGCGCCCCCTCCTGCGCCCCCTCCTGCTGCTGTTCCTGTGGTGCCGCCTGCTGCACATCCCGCGACGGTCCCTGCTGGCCGGAGTAGCCAGCCTGCTACGCCGCCAGCCTCCCTGTCGATGCCTGCAGCCCCTCAGCACCCTGTGATGAACCAAGGAGGACCAGCCCCAGCGACCTGGACCCGAGCGTCGGTGCCCAAGATGGAGGAGGGAGATGACGTCGAGCAGTACATGACCACGTTCGAGAGGCTCGCTGCTGCATACCGGTGGGCCCCTGCTGACTGGGCCACGTTCCTGGTGCCCTACCTGACGGGCAAGGCGAGAGCCGCATACGTGGCCATGGATCCTGCAGATGCCAGAGACTACACCAAAGTGAAGGACGCCATCCTAGCCAAGTTCGAGATAAACAACGAGGTCTACCGCCAGAGGTTCCGGGACCCTCGTATCCAGCCTGGTGAGACGCCCCGTGAGTTCTACAACCGGATCAAAGACCTCTACAGCAAGTGGATGAAGCCCACAGAGAAGACTGTGGAGGAGATCGGAGAGACTTTGATTCTGGAGAAGTTCCTGCGCTCGTTGGCTCCTGAGGTGCGAGTGTGGGTCAAGGAGCATGATCCACAGACCGGACAGCGAGCAGCTGAACTGGTGGACGCCTACCTCGCCGCCCGCCAGGGACCGAAGGACTTCCGCTACCAGGGCTTCAGCCAACCTGCAGAGAGGGGTAAGTCTGCGGGCTATGGTACGGGAGTTGGTCCTAGGGGTGGGGAGCAGAGTAGGGGTCAAGGTAGCCGCACACCACCTCACACACCAAGAGCATCTCCACATAGACAACCGGCACCCACTCAGTCAGCACCCACACGCCCTGAGCCATTGTGTCATAATTGTAATAGGCCTGGACATTTTATGCGTAACTGCCCCGAACCACCCCGATCACGTCGTTTTGGCCCCAGGGCGCAGGTCACCACTACTAGTCTGCCCGAACTCCATAACAGAGTGCAAACTGTTGATGTTACTGTTAATGGTAGAGCAGCTAGAGCCCTTTTAGACACAGGAAGCACCCAGACGCTTGTGCAACCCCACCTGGTTGATCAGCCAGGGATGCTGACAGGGGGATGCCTACGGGTGCGATGTGTAAACGGCGACGAGCACCGATACCCCCTAGCTGAAATATGTCTGCGTGTCCATGACCACACATACACTCTCAAAGCCGGAGTAGTGAAGGGCCTCCATCATCCCGTAGTGTTGGGCCAAGATGTTGCAATTTTGCCAGAGCTGGTGCAGTCTACTTCACCCATAAGTATGGTTGTGACCAGATCCCAGACTAAAAGAGTGGCCGATGGTGAAGCAGAGACTCAAAAGCTCTGTGAAATGTTACCCTACTGTAATGATGAGATTGCGCCCCCTGACACACACAGGCCACGCAAGGCCCGGCATCAGCGCCGGCGTGAGAAGCTCATTCGCCAAGTTGAGTCTATGACTAGTGCAGAGCAAGATGTACCCCCCACTGCAGCTCAAGATGTTTGGGATGTGCCCCATGATTTGAAGTTGCTACAAGAGCAAGACGAGTCACTCAAAGAGCTTTACAATAAGGTCACTGAAATTGATGGTGTGAGCACAGGCCAGCCCAAATCCCTCTCTGGGGAATACTATTTTGTTAAAGGCGGTTTGCTGTACCACCAGCCAGAAGGTGGCGGCACTGAGCAGCTCGTTATCCCCACTAGCCTGAGACCTAACATTGTCAAACTAGGTCACGATATCCCATGGGCAGGGCACCTAGGTAGTGTGAAAACCCTGCAGAGAATTTCGAGCAGATTTTACTGGCCCGGTTTATACACTGATGTTCACACTCACTGCAAGACATGCCTCACCTGTCAGCTCACTAGCAAACAGAAGGTTAAGCCATACCCCCTACAGCCACTTCCTGTCATTGAAGTCCCCTTCACTAGGATAGCTATGGATATAGTTGGTCCCCTTGAACGCACACAGACAGGTCACAAATACATCCTTGTAGTCTGTGATTATGCTACACGCTATCCCGAAGCTTTTCCCCTCCGCAAAGTCACGGCCAGAACCATTGCCCCAGCACTCCTACAGTTATTCTCCAGGGTAGGGATCCCACAGGAGATTTTAACCGACCAAGGCACTGCCTTCCTCTCGAACACACTTAAGCAAGTCTACAGGTTGTTAGGGATACGGGGTATTAGGACCACTCCCTACCACCCGCAGACAGACGGGCTGGTAGAGAGGTACAACCAGACCCTCAAAAGCATGCTGCGAAAGTTTGTGGGTGCCAATGCCAAGGACTGGGATCGCTGGCTCCCTTACCTCATGTTCGCCTACCGTGAGGTACCCCAAGCCTCCACCGGGTTCTCGCCCTTTGAACTCTTGTATGGGAGACAGGTGCGGGGGCCTCTGGACTTGCTGAGGGATGCATGGGAGTCACCCAGCGCCACTACCACCAACGTTCTCACCTACGTCATCGCCATGAGGGAGAAGATGGAGGAGATGGCGAACCTGGTGCGAGAAAACATGGAGAACGCTCAACAGACCCAGTCCAGCTGGTATGACAAGTCCGCCCGACAGCGCACGTTCCAGCCCGGCCAGAAAGTTCTCCTGCTCCTGCCAACAGAGGAGAACAAGCTGCTGGCCAAGTGGCAGGGGCCCTTCACCATCAGCCGGAAGATGGGGCCAGCCACCTACGAGCTGGACATGCCTGGGAGGAGGAAGCCGCAGCAGGTATTCCATATAAACCTGCTCAAAGAATACCATGACAGAGAGCCGCCGGTGAGTGACCAGCTCATGGTGCAAGCTGTGAGAGAGGAGTACGACACCCCTGAGCAGTTTTTCCCCACTGACTGCGCAGCAGGGGAACCAGACTTCTCCCACCTCACCACAGAGCAACAGGAGGAGCTGCGGGCCGTCATCCCGGAGGGCCTGTTCACCGAGCAGCCTGGGACAACGTCTCTGGCTGAGCACCCCATCCAACTCAAAGAGACCACCCCGAAACGCCAACGAATGTACCGGGTTCCGGAGCGGTTACAGCCTGCACTCCAGGAGGAGCTGCAGGTGATGGAGCGACTGGGCGTCATCGAGCGCTCAGACAGCGCTTGGAGTAGCCCCATTGTCCTGGTGGCTAAGAAGGACGGCACCATGCGGTTCTGTGTGGACTTCCGTCAAGTCAACGCCCAGACCCAATTCGACGCCTACCCCATGCCCCGGCTCGAGGAGCTGGTCGAACGTGTGGGTGGGGCCCGATTCATCACGACGCTCGACTTGAGCAAAGGGTACTGGCAGGTCCCGCTGGCCAAGGAGGCCAGACCTTACACTGCCTTCCGGTCACCCCGTGGGCTGTTCCAGTTCACAAAGATGCCCTTCGGTCTCCAGGGAGCGCCAGCCACCTTCCAGCGGCTCATGGACCGCGTGCTGGAAGGGACTGGAGCCTTTGCTGGTGCTTACCTGGATGATATCGTGGTCCACAGCGCCACCTGGAGGGAGCACGTGGAACATCTGGCCGAGATCTTCCGACGCGTCCACGAGGCTGGGCTGACGATCCAGCCCAAGAAATGCACCATTGCTCAGGCCGAGGTGCGTTACCTTGGTCACATTGTGGGCCACGGTGTGATCCGCCCACAAACTGACAAGCTTGAGGCCATCCGCAACTCCCCTCGGCCTCAAACCAAGAAGGATGTGAGGTCCTTTTTGGGTC
The DNA here is from genome assembly GCF_034702125.1 of Engraulis encrasicolus. Taxonomy (NCBI): domain Eukaryota; kingdom Metazoa; phylum Chordata; class Actinopteri; order Clupeiformes; family Engraulidae; genus Engraulis; species Engraulis encrasicolus. The sequence continues at coordinate 22,326,617 of NC_085868.1, forward strand.
TTGCCGGGTGGTACAGGCGCTTTGTGCCTAACTTTGCCACCATGGCGGCGCCACTCACTGACCTGACCAGAAAGTCTGGGTCAGCAAGGGTCAGGTGGGAGGAGCCGCACGAGAGGGCCTTCGCAGAGCTGAAGGAGGCCCTGTGCAGCGATGCAGTCTTGAAGAGCCCTGACTTTGGAAAGCCCTGGACAGTCCAAACTGACGCCTCTGGTGTTGGGCTGGGGGCGGTCCTACTCCAGGGGGAAGGTGACCAGCAGCGGCCAGTCGCCTACATTAGCCGCAAACTGTTCCCACGAGAGACCCGATACTCAGCTGTCGAGCTGGAGTGTCTGGCGGTAAAGTGGGCCTTGGACACATTCCGTTATTACCTTCTGGGTAGAGACTTTGTGCTTGAAACTGACCACCGAGCATTGAAATGGTTAGGCCAGATGAAGGACACTAATGCAAGGGTAACCAGATGGTTTTTAGCTTTGCAGCCCTTTAAGTTTGAAGTTGTTTACAGGCCAGGAAAGCACAACCTGGTTGCTGACTACCTGTCTCGCCACCCCTGTGTCGAGTCTTCAGAGGAGGGGGGAAATGTGGAAAAGTTGCCCCCTTGCTAAACTTTTCCCCAAATGTTCCCGACATTGTCCCTACAGAAAACTGACAAACATTTCCCGACACATGCACACACCTACACGCGACACCCGGCAAGTTCATTACACGCGATACCGGTTTAGCGCGTTCTGAACACATTCATATTTCACTCTCACGTAGCGCTGCACATATTTCTGTACTTACCAGTTTTCATCCACAACATCTCCGCAAGCCGCGAGGTACCCGCTGGTTTTGCTCCATCCAACATTTCCACCACAAACACCTGTAGTCCCACGCCATAGCACCTACACTGAACGCATTCACTTCCCTGTTGTGTGCCCCGCCATCAATGGTCCCCCGTGAAACCCGAGCTGTGAGAGTTGCAATGTTTTTGTACTTTTTTTTTTTGATGACGTGTTTGGTAATTGAGGTTAGGGTTCCAAACTAGCGATAGGAAAGAGAAAAATATATTTTTGATAACTGAAAATATTTGTAATGTTATTAGGATTATGGTATGTTTAGTTTTGTTATGATTTATTTCTTTATTGTGTTAATTGATTTGTGCACTACTCTCCCGCCATTTCTGAGTGACGTGACTAATGGGTAGTCCCATAAATAGGCGGCGCTTTTGCCATTCTGGTTAGAGCGGTGCAGGGAGAGCAGCTTGCTGTGAGGCTGAGAGAGAGAACTGGTTTGTGAACATTTAACCCTTTGAATCCCGATTAGTTTTGTATTGATTATTTTGAATTTATCTTTTCAGTTTGAACAACCCTCGAGTTGATTTTTGTTTGCAGCCTTTTTCAAAGTTTTTTTTGTTTATCACTTTTGAGCACTGTAAATAAACCAGCACTCATAGCACAAAATCTGCACTTGTCTGTGGTCCGTCTATGTCTCCTTTTACCTTGGTTGCCTAAAAGAGCGCGCATCCCTTTTTGTGAGTTGGGACCGCGAGGTCTCATCCTTCACAACTGCATACCGGTAATTGACACACACCTGCCCTCTGTCTGTCTGTCTGTCTGTCTGTCTGTCTGTCTGTCTGTCTGTCTGTGTGTGTCTGTGTGTGTCTGTGTGTGTCTGTCTACAGGGTACTCTGAACATGCCTAATGGGGACTACATTGAGGGCTCGTTCAGCGGTGTGTGGGGATCGGGCCTCAAGATCTCCGGCTCCTTCTATAAGCCTAACCTCTTCGACTCAGACAAAGACAAAAAACACACACCGTGAGTACTCACTCGTGTGTGTGTGTGTGTGTGTGTGTGTGTGTGTGTGTGTGTGTGTGTGTGTGTGTGTGTGTGTGTGTGTGTGTGTTGTTTCTTCGTGTCCTTTTGGGACACTGTTGTTGTTTCTTGGTCCTCCCAATTAAGGTGTGTGTGTGTGTGTGTGTGTGTGTGTGTGTGTGTGTGTGTGTGTGTGTGTGTGTGTGTGTGTGTGTGTGTGTGTGTGTGTGTGTGTGTGTGTGTGTGTGTGTGTGTGTGTGTGTTAATTATGTTTACGTTTCGTTTTGTGTTTGTATTTGTGCATTTTGTGTGTGTATTTGTTAAAGGTGCACTGTGTAATATTTTTAAATGTTTGTTTGCAGAATCCATGCTGCCCTTTCACAAATGCTACCCTTTTCATGAATACTTACCACCACCATCAAATTATTCATTATGATTGGGAAAATGGCACTCTTCATACATGAAAAGGGGGGATCTTCTCCATGTCCGCCATTTTGAATCTGAAGAAATAGACATGACATTGAAATTCATGAAAAGATCGAATTTGGCAATAGGGAGCACAGTTTAAATGAGCAGCATAGTTGCAATACCTACTCTGACCACCATCCTACACAGTGCACCTTTAAATATGCATGTGTGTATGCACATGCATATATTACACGTTCATGTTTTCCCTAATACTCTGCATGTTTCTGTGTGTGTGTGTGTGTGTGTGTGTCTGCATGCGTGTCTCTGTGTATGTGTGTGTGTGTGTTTGCGTGTGTGTCTGCGTGCACGCGTAGGCTGGGTCGTCTGTTGGTGGGAGCGGAGGACAGGTGGCTGGGGTGTGTTAAAGGCTCTTGATGGGAAGATGTTATTTGTCTTTTCTTTATTTGTGGCTTCTCTGTTACCTTCTCCATATCACTGTTTTTCTGCATGTTTCCTTTCTCTCTCTCTCTCTCTCTCTCAGTCTCTCTCTCTCTCTCTCTCTGTGTTGGAGGATGGGATATGAAACTGTTATATGACTCACCTCTCTCTGTGTCCCACTCTCTCTCTTTCTCTTTCTCCCCCCTCTCTCTTCCTCCCTCTGTGAGCAGTAGGCTGGGTCGGCTGGTGGTGGGTGCTGAGGACAAGTGGCTGGGGGTGTTTGAGGAGTACTGGGCTAAATTGGGATGCCACGCGGCGGACCAGGGGGAGACCAGCAAGGCCTGGGACAATATAGCTGTGGCCCTCAGCACCAATAGACAACTGCACAGAGACAGGTACTCTATACACACACACACACACACACACACACACACACACACACACACACACACACACACACACACACACACACACACACACACATATACACTCAAAACACACACACACACACACACATATACA
>NC_085868.1:22334775-22337275 GCF_034702125.1 Engraulis encrasicolus
ACCCTGCAGCAGATCAGGTACACCCTAAACCAGGGGCTCCCAACCTTTACCATGACAAGGCCCCTCATGTACCAGTAGATTCCAGCCAAGGCCCCCCCATATACCAGTAGATTCCAGCCAAGGCCCCGCATATACCAGTAGATTCCAGCCAGGGCCCCCCATATACCTTTTTTGAACAAACACCCCCTTGAACTCCTCATAAGCCTCCCAACGCCCCCTTGAACTCATCATAAGCCTCCCAACGCCCCTTGACCTCATCATATGCCTGCCAATGCCCCCCTTATTATTAAAAAAATAAATAAACGATGGCCCACGAAATGGCAACTAAGCTCTGCCCCCACTCAGCTGTATCCTTCTCAACGCCCCCTTATGGCTGCCCAATACCCCCTGGGGGCTGTAGAGCCCCCGTTGAGAAACACTACTCTAGACCAGGGGTTTCCCATCTTTACCATGACAAGGCCCCCCCATATACCAGAAGATTCCAGACAAGGCCCCCCTTACAGTACATGGGTTGTCTTGTGCCACGCTATTTTTTCTGTGCACCCCCTTTCACAACCATACTCTTGGTGTGTGAATCAGTACCCCACTAGGATATATAGAATAATAATGATGATAATAATAGAAATGTTGCAGAGATGCAATAGATTATTATAATTAGTGTTGCACCGATACCATTTTTTTGGCACAGATACCAATATACCTGGCTGTGCAATATCGGCCGATACCGATACCATAACGATACCACCCTTATTGAAATTCATATGAAGGGCTGCAGTGCATACTACTTAGATGTAAAATCATTGCATGGCTTTGTCAGGCTGCTGCCTATCTTTGTGAAACAGGAAAAAGACTTAAGTGGATCCAGCTGAACTTTTTATACTTTTTAAATACCTCTATGAAATAACTAAGTTCACGGCTGCGTTTAAGTGTCATACAAGCATCTGTAAATGGTATCGGTGCCCTCTTTGTTGGTACTCGCCGATACGATACCACCATTTTAGTGCCGATCCAGGCCGATACCGATACTGGTATCGGTATCGGTGCAACACTAATTATAATGCTGTTGAGAATATTGTTAAGCTTACATTTTAGATGATTTTGATTTACTTTGGTTGTTCGGTTTATAAAATTATTTACTTCGTTGTGCAATACTTTTCCTGCCAGTCTGCTGCGCCCCCCCAGCACCCCCTCACAGCCCCCCAGGAGTCCCTGGCCCCAACTTTGAAAACCCCTGCCCTAAACGTCAAAGTACACACATATGGCATATTGCCACTGTTCATTTCTGTTTTAGTACACACATTCATGTTCTAACCTGATTTCAATGTCAATTCACATCTGCTCTGTTGCACTATATTGGGACATTCTGGTGTTACTATGTATGGGGACTGGATAGCTCAGTGCTACCACCTCTGGACCGTAAAGCGGGCGACCTGGGTTCAATTCCGGACCTGGGTCATTTCCCGATCCTCACCCGTCTCTCTCTCCCACTCATTTCTCGTCCCACTCTTCACTGTCCTGTCTAAATGAAGTTGAAAAATGCCAAAAAATATGTGACCTTTTAAAAAAATATTTTAAAAAGGCCCTACCGTGGCACATATGGTTGGGCACTCGTTTGCTATGTGGCCGACCCGGGTTTGATTCCCGGCCCGGGTCCTTTGCCGACCCTTCCCTGTCTCTCTCTCCCCACTCACTTCCTGTCACTATCTTCACTATCCTGTCAAATAAAGGCAATAAAAAGAATGAAAGATGAATTTGATGAATGAAAAGAAATAAAAAAAAATGTAAAAGGAAAAAAAAACAATCTTTGTTTGCATGGTTTGCTTCCTGTCTGTCAGCACCACGTTCACTCCGGCAGACAAGCTGCAGGTGATCCAGCAGACGTTTGAGGAGATCACGCAGGAGGTGCTGGCCCTGCTGAAGGAGAGCTTCCTCTGGTCCATGGACGACCTCTTCCCTGTATTCCTCTACGTGGTGCTCAGGGCACGGTAAGAGTGGGTGTGTGTGCAGCGTGTGTGTGTGTGTGTGGCGTGCGTGCGTGTGCGTGTGTGTGTTTGTCCTGATCAAGGTGGCCTTCCTCTGGTCCATGGACGACCTGTTTCCCATCTTCCTTTATGTGGTGCTCAGGGCACGGAGCGAAAGAGAAGAGAGAGAGAGAGAGAGAGAGAGAGAGAGAGAGAGAGAGAGAGAGAGAGACGAGAGAGAGGAGAGAGAGAGAGAGAGAGAGAGAGAGAGAGAGAGAGAGAGAGAGAGGAGAGAGAGAGAGAGAGAGAGAGAGAGAGAGTGTGTGTGTGTGTGTGTGTGTGTGTGTGTGTGTGTGTGTGTGTGTGTGTGTGTGTGTGTGTGTGTGTGTGTGTGTGTGTGTGTGTGTGTGTGTGTGTGTGTGTGTGTGTGTGTGTGTGTGTGTGTGTGTGTGTGTGTGTGTGTGTGTGTGTGTGTGTGTGTGTGTGTGTGTGTGTGTGTGTGTGTGTGTGTGTGTAAACAAATTACTGTTCCCTGCATC
>NC_085868.1:22342275-22359775 GCF_034702125.1 Engraulis encrasicolus
TTGCGTCACAAGGAGAGCGCGGCCTGGCTAGTTTGCCCTCTTATCGGAGGCCTTGTGTCTTTCTGTTATTTGTCTAGTTGCTGCGAGTTCTAAGAGACTGTCTGTCAATCTGACTTCAGCAGATCAACAGAGATGTCTGCATGATTCTCTCCATGCAGTAGCTCTTCTCCCCTCCCATCCTTCTCTTCTCAGATCTGTCAGGCTGCCACATGCGTGGGTGCGTCCACTGCCAAAGGATTAAAAGTCGATGACTTGCTATTCAGCTGGCGACTTGCATCCCTCTAAAACATATGTTTGTCTTGTCACTGTGGTCTGCAGATGACTTGATCAGACATTAACAGAGCACAAAGCTGTGCGAGGGTGGCCTGGGGTGGTGTAATCCACCCTGTATCCTCTACTGTATGTACTCGGCTCCCCGCATCTTGTAATCTGGTAGCCTGCCCTGTGCATACCAGCTCTCCTAAGTCAGAGAACAATTTTGGCAACCATCGTCACATCTCTGAACATGTCAAAAAGAAAAAGATAACGAGCGCTCCAAAGTCTTTCCTCCAAGTAGAAGCAGTGCATCTGGTTATTCCTCCTAAGGCTGCATAGAGGGACTGACTAAATCCAAAGCACTCTCCTCCGAGTCAAGGTTGTAGTTATATATTCGTAGAGGGATATTACTTAGGGACTCCGCACAGCGGCTTCGACAGCACTGCGGAGCACTCTCACTTCCGACACAATACCGGCCCCCGCACACAATTTCACCCCAACGGAGCATGGATTGTCAATGGGCGGCTCCAACAATATAGAACTCATCCCTAATTGCTAGCCGATGTCCGCGGACATCGCGGCCAGTGTGCCGGGTTCTATTGAAAACAATGGAACCAAACTTTTGTGGAGCAGTGCTCTGCACTTTGTCAGAGCCGGTGTGCGGAGGCCCTTAGGTGCGAAAGGGGGTTTGCAAAAAGTTTGGGAGCCTCTGGCATACACTCTGACTTGGCATCCTTGGTGCTCTATCATGTGTTCTATCATGGTCTAGTAGTCGCTGTGAGCTGCCAGTGACTTGATGTAACTTCAGCAGAGCTAAGTGCAGATTTGCGTGGCTATAATCCACCTCCATCATACACTTGTAATCTGCCGGTCTGTGCGGACATCAGCCTACCAAGGTCAGAGATCAATCTTGCCATCCATCTTTTGCATCCCCATCAGCATATGCTTGTCTAGTCCACTGAGGGCTACAATTCATATGATCAGACTTCAGCACAGTAGAGTACAGAGCTGTGTGTAATATGTACAGTAATCCATGTGCTGGGCTTCTGTCATCTCTTAATCTACCAAACTCTGTGTGTGTGTATCAATTCTCAATGTCAAGAGGTCAATGTTGGCATCTGCTCGCCCAATGACTCAGGCTTGGCATTCGGCCTTGTATCCCTAAACGTGTGTCTGTGTGTAGTTGCAGGGAGCTGTAGCTGGTTGTGAACCTGACTTCAGCATATCAGCTGAGCAGGGAGTGAGAAAGAATCATATCCACATACTCAGTACCCCTTCCTCGTCATTTTCATCATCTCGTGCACTGCTTGTCATAAGTGGCAAGAGAGAAAAAACTGGAAGGGTTCCTGCACCTCTTTTTTCCACTTCAAGCACTGCACTCACTGGAGTCCATATTCCTCTCATCTGGTGTCGTCTGTACTGTAAGCTAAGAGTGCATCTGCTCTGTAAGGTCAGAGATCAGTGCATCATTCACTCCACTATGTGCTGGTGTACAGTAGTTGCTTTGCTGCGAGTCGGACTTGACAGTATAGAGATGTGAGTGTGTGGTAATGTATCTCCGTCTGCACTGAGCTCTCTTCTCATCTCGTGTCATCTATATCATCAGCTCTCTCAAAGGTCAAGGGTCGTTGTGAAGCGTGTAAGAGTGCATGAGGCAGTGACCCAGTGTTGACCTTTGGATGAGGGTGATGATGTACATACACACCCATGGTTCTTAAATACACAACATTACAGTCATGACTTTGGGATGATGATGATAGTGGTGGCTGTGGTGGTGGTGTATATGTCCATATCACACCCACTGTCACTCTTATATACACCACGCTACTGTGATATATCAGTCACTGGCTGACTTTATATCTTTGCCACTTGACTTGGGCACAGACAGCAGTATGAAAGACTACACATCACATTGCCTGCTCTTAGAGGCTTCTCTTGATTGCTGAAGCCACATTTTAATTACCTCCGCCAAGGAGGTAATGTTTTCGAGTCCCGGTTATCTGTTTGTCTGTCAGCAAGATAACTCAAAAACAAATCAACGGATTTGGACGAAACTTTGTGGAGTTGTTGGTAATGTTTCAAGGAACAAGTGATTGAATTCTGGTGGTGATCCCAATCACGAACCGGAACCAGGACTTTTAAAAAGATTCCTAACCACTGCTGGCCTATAAATCTAGACGCCCCTAGTGACTACAAATTGAATTGACAGGGTGAATCTTGATATTCCATTTGCCAACTCTACAAAAAGAAGGCAGAGAGACTTAAAATAAAAATAGGGTGCAACATAGTCAAAGGGTTCTATCAAACAGATTCCTTGGCGGGGGTCTGCACTTTCAGAGTGCATTCTGGTTTATATTTGATTTGTGTGCGGAAACAAGTTTTCTAACCAAATTTTCTAACCATCCACTCAGATGTGATTAGACTAAGTGATAAGACGGACAACCATACAGTACAATCACTACAACTGGGGTTAAGCAGAACAAATGTTTTTCAGTTCACAGCACAATCGTTCTCAGCACAAATGTAGATTTGTTTTTACCCCAAATTCAGCAATAACTGTGATTTTTTTTTTTTTAATCTTTTTTTTTCTTTGAAAACTGTTTTTAAAACTGACCACTGTGTTTAAACGTGTCCCTCAGAGTGTTCTTTGGCGTCTCATCATCCTGACTATGGGAGTCCGATAGTAACCTTCCATTAGATCAGGTTTCTGTGTTAATCTCAGCAATGTTGGTAATCTGAATGATGATTATAATCTGACGGATTGGATCATTTTCTAAAATGATGAGGCATAGAAGCAAGAGAGCCCGTCTAGGACATGATGAGTGACACATGGATTCACAAAGTGCTATTTGATATCTTCCATTTTAATGTTGTTGTATTGTACTATTATGCTGCTGCAGTTGTGTATCTTATTGTGCGCGTGTGTGTGTGTGTGTGTCCGTCCGTCCGTCCGTCCATCCGTCCGTCCAAGAGTATGTATCTGGGCTTTGTGCGTGATGTAACGCTGGATTCCCAGATGAAAAATTACTATTCACTGCGTCTAATCTGTGTGTTTGTGTGTGTGTGTGTGTTCCGCAACTGACATACCTGTTTTCTGTATGTTTGCATGAGGGGACTGTAGGCTTGTTTGAAACGGTCAGGTTTAGTAGTGGCTACTAGCGTTAAGAAATCCATTCTGGACATCCTTGCAATAGTCACATTTTCGGACTTTCTCGTCAGCATACTGTACCATGTAGTTTGGTATGGTGTGGTTACACCGTAAATTCTGTAGTGTTAATTGAACACTTAAGCGCAGGGGTGTCATTCATAAGGCCACAGGGTTGGAGGCGGCCCACCAGATAATTCAATACGGCCCCAGAGTCGCAGTGAGAGAGAAGGGGAAAAAAACAAGACTGTCAAAAAAGAACTGAATCTCGAGCCCATTACAAAGTTGCTGCAGATTTGAGTTTTTAGGTTTCAGTTTGAGTTTTCAGAAGAAAAAAAATATTATATATATATATATATATATATATATATATATATATATATATATATATATATATAATATAATATAACATTTTGAATTAGCAACCTTTTTCAACTATTGGATCAGAAAATGAATAGCTATGTTGCCTGCATAATCGTTGCTCAAAAAGTTGCCCTGTGTATCATTGAGTGTTAAATTAACACTACAAAGTGTACTGTGTCAGGTCAAGTTTGGTCAAATGGTTTGGTAGCCTACAGTACAAACTGCATTGGTTTGAACCCAGCCACTAACCAGCCAGACGATATCAAACAAGCCTTGGAACATGGTGATATACGGTAACGTTTTTAAAATTACAATTCGTGATTGCATTTCTGGTGTGTGTCTGGAGTTTACCCAAAGTGTATGTTCTGCCAAATCGCAGTCTGAGAGATTGTGTCTGTGTGTTCCTGTGCCTGTTGTTGAGTTGGGGGGGAGGGGTGTACACTTTTTTGTAAAAGTGAATTTTAATGTATCATAAAATGTACATTTGATTTTTTTGTTTCAACAAGTTCAAACTTGGAGCGCAATAAACTTGTATCAGTGATATGAGAAGACTTGAGTGTTTTTTTTAACCTACTTGCCCACACATTGACACATCTCCCAATATATTTTGTCATGCAGTATTTATGCAACCCGTCATGACCATAGAGTCAAATCTACTCTTTTCCACTGTAATAATCTAATGTTATATAGTGCTTGTTTCTGATTCTGGCTCTAAGGAATGCATCCAAAATGTCCAGCAGCAATGTTTTTGTAAAAATTTCATCTGAAGGGGGTGAGGGCACCATCACATGTGGTACAGTATGATGATTTCTAAGCAAGATTGTCCCAAAAGAAATCCAGACTGCCGTTTTTTAACTCTACTTTCATCATTTAACATTGTTATGCTTGAAGGGGCCTTAACACACATGGTCACTTTAAAATATTCAATTTACACTTTGACCAAGATTCGAAAATGCCTTGCATATTATTCTGCCAGAGCCCACTCGCAACAATACAGACACAGTGCGGCTATAAAAAGTCCACCGGGGGGGCTGAGATTTGATCAGCAGTGTATCAAATACTTATTTGCCGCGTTGTATCATCTGGTAGAGGGGACAATACTACTGGCAGTAGGTCTACACTGCCAAAAGTCAAAACAAAGTGTGGAGAGGCAGCCTTTAGCTTCTTTGCTTCAAAGCTTTGGAACCAGCTTCCAGATGACGTAAAAAATGCACCCACTATTGATAGCTTTAAATCTACACTCAAGACAAAGCTGTTCTCAGATGCTTTCCCCTAGCTTAAATTACAGATCATTCTTTTAGTATTATTATTTTTAGTTTTTATGTTTATTTAATTTTTTTTATTTTATTTTATTATTATTTTTACCTTATGTTTTATCTTAATGTTTTAAATGTTTTTTACTCTAATTTATTTCCTTCTTTCTTCCCTGTTTTCCTTTCATTTACATTTGTTAACTTTGTGAAGCACACTGAGTTGCACCTGTGTATGAAATGCGCTATATAAATAAACTTGCTTTGCCTTGCCTTACACTGGTAAACCAAGCAGCCTAGATCTGATTACAGCTCACTGGAGTCATTTTCACCACAGGTCCAACTCTACCCATGCATGTCGTGCTCCCGTGGTGATGTTTTTCTCACCTACAGGGGCTAGGTGCGAAAAGGAACTGGTGGCCCAGGTTTTGGGGCACACTTGCAAATGGGAGGAGTAATATATCTTATGTGACCACACTGTTCTCTCAGGGCCCGGATAGCTCAGTCGGTAGAGCATCAGACTTTTAATCTGAGGGTCCAGGGTTCAAGTCCCTGTTCGGGCGAATGCTTTTTCTGTAAATCATCCATTCACTCTGACCAACTGCATGGGTACTTAACATGCGTGTGCCCTATATACATTGTATCTTGACAGGAGGAAGATTTGCCAGTGAAAATAGTAACTTACCGACAAAGCCAGCAGTGCACGGTACAGCCCTGTATATGGCAGTGAGAAATATGCTAATTCATTGACCGCAGCCGAAAAGGAAATACAATTATTTATAGGGTAAGTGTATCATAATTATTTGGCAGAATGTACTGTGTCATTAGGCAGAGCAAACAATAATTTTAGCAGTACACAGGTAAACAAGTTTTCCTGCATCTGCTATAAATATAAGTATTTGATACACTGCTGAACATCAAGGAGAGTGCACAGTAATAATGACAGTGCACATGTAAACGTCAGAACACACTGGACTAACTTGTTTTTTTTACTACTTTTTTAGGTAACACTTTATTTTAGGGATACATCTATTAGCACTAATACATACAATGTCCCTGTATAAGTAACTTGTAAGGCATGTACAAAGCAAAATCAAACATTTGTTAGGCATGTATTCGCAAATGTCTTGTTCATGCACAATAAGGGATTTATTACCAATTTAACCATAGTAAGGACCTAGTAGGCCTTAGTGTTTGCTTAGTACATGCCTTACAAGTTACTTATGCAGGTATTAGCATTGTATGTATTAGTGCTAATAGTCCGGCAGCCAAAAGCCAAATATCAGCCGAACCCAGTTTCGTCTGATAAAGTTTTTTTCTTTGCAGTTTGTGGTTGCCTAAGGTGTACCTATTAAGGTTCCAGACGATGCCCGGTGATATCCCTTGAGCATTTTCAGATATTGAGCCTTTTATGCTTGATGTGCTGCAGCCATAGATTACAACAGTCTTTGGCTCCCAATTCATGTTATGCTGACCATATACCCTATACCATACTTATTTTGTGTTTGTTTACATGGTGGGATGTGTATAAGAACAGGTGGTGAGGTATGGACATCAGTGGGGGTGGGGTCATGCATGTTTGGGGGCGGGGCATTCACCCAAAAAGCCTGATTTTCCAAGTCGGAGACACAAAGGCCAACATTTCGCCAAACGTGGCTTTATATCTCATAGTGGGTTGTTTGGTTTTGCTGTTTGTAGTTGTCCAACACTTACCCATCAGGATAAGAGTGGGTGATGTGCCAATTTCAGATATTAACCCTTTCATGTTGATTTCGCTGCAGCATAGCCCACAAGCTTTTTGACAGCTTCATAACTGCACTATGATTAACCATAGAGCATTCTGGGTGGTAGGCCTGCCACATCAAAGTGGAGAAAGTGTCCTTGTACCAAATACATTTTAGACAATTACATAACTAGCTGTTTGTCAAGCAGAAATATGTAACATTTAGGCGAATATTGGTGGTGTCCCAGCTTAGACATACCCAGAAAGGATTACCGGTACTAATTCAACACAGAATTTCACCATTTCATACATTGCTATTTACTCTTCCTGTGCTGTTGTAACACAAAATAAAAATTGTAAGTAATAATTACATAATTTTGGCTGATTATTTGTTTGCCTACAAAGTACATAATTTCAGTGGTGGTCGTATTAACATGGAAAGAGATAAAATTAAAAATGTAAATCCACAAAATGACATTGTAATTGACCTTTTACCAGCCCATGCCATATCAAGGTGTGACACTGTGGCATCCTATTTTGGTATTGGTAAAGGCTCTGTTATCAAGACCCTAAAAGCTGGATATCACTTGACATCAATTGGTAATGTGCTGGCACCATTCCAACAACTTTCCAGTGAGGCCACTAACTTTGTGTCGGCATGTTATGGCATTCCAGACAGTATCAGCATGTCACATACAAGGTTGGAAGTATGGGGAAAAAGAATGGGAAAGGTCATTTATCTTCACCTAACCTGGCTGCTCTTCCACCAACAACAGAGGCATTTCTTGAGAATGTGATAAGGGCTCATTTTCAAGCAATATTGTGGAGGACATTGGTTCACACTCCACCTGAACTATCTCCTGAAGCATTTGGATGGAAGAAAGACCCATGCAACAAAGCACTGATACCAATAAGTGTTCCAGAAAAGGTAAAAGTGGCAGACTACTACATTTTACAGATGATCAGATGTGGTTGCTAGAGTAAAAGCCCCTGCAATTCTAAGAAATGTAGCTGTGCTGTAAACAGTGTGCCTTGCACCATTTTCTGTGCATGTTTTCGGCTGGGATGCTGCCGAACCAATGTTGTGTGAGCTTTACTGTGTGTGTGTGTGTGTGTGTGTGTGTGTGTGTGTGTGTGTGTGTGTGTGTGTGTGTGTGTGTGTGTGTGTGTGTGTGTGTGTGTGTGTGTGTGTGTGTGTGTGGTGTGTGGTATAATGTAGGCTATAGTGTTTTAGGTGTTAAGGACTCTGTATGTTGTATAAGGTGTAGACAGGTCTTTCTGTGCGAATTTAAATGCATGTACATGTCTTATTTGATGGCTTCATGGACTTTTAAGTGATCATTTAATACCAGTCAGGATACACTGGATTGACTTAATTATTTGACTCAACCGTATATATAATGTATAGCTGTTTTCCTATGTTTAGACCTCTCTCTCTCTCTCTCACTCCTCTCTCCTTCTCTCTATCCTTCTCTCTCTCTCTTCTCTCTCTCGCTCTCTCTGTTCTCTCTCCTCTCTCTCTCTACTCTCTCAGCGTGCTGTACTGTATGTTGCAGTGTATATAGGTCTTTCTGTGTAAATTTAAATGCATGTACAGATCTTATTTTGAGGGCTTTATGGATTTAAAGTGATCATTCAATACCAGTCTGGATACACTGGATGTATGTCATTTCTTTACTCCTCTTTTGGAACAGCCAACGACTGCTCACCAGTTACCCCCACACTCTGTTGTTCTTCTTTTTTTTTATGCTGGCTATTTGTGGTAGGCTACCTACCGGCGATGTTGTCATGTATGTTGTCATGATGTGATGTTATGCAGGATCTCATAATGCACAATCCGTTCTATACTTTACAGTCTTATTCTAAGCAATGTTGTGAATGTTTTGACTGAGGCATTTGTTGATTTGTCATTCATGACCTGATTTATATAACTAAATGCATAAAAATAGGCCGAAATCGCATTTTTTAAGGTTATTAGCAGTATTTTCTCTGTACCTGGATAACGAAAGGAGATAGCCACAATTAACCACAGTAAATATTCTTGTATGTAGGATATTAACAAACTAAAAAAGGAATTTTGAAGCTGGCATTTTCAGGTGGTCAGATTCATTGCATCAAAATATAATGCAAATTAGTGCATATTTAATTAGATAATAGCCTAATTAGCATATTTAAACATAAAATATAGAAAACTTGTAATACATTTTTTTCTCCAATTCATACGAGTAATCATCTGATAAAGTTTCATATTGATATCTGCAAGTTAAAAAAAATACCCTATTCACCTACAGTGTCTCGTCTTAGTGGGATTGCTGATATGAAAGGGTTAATTATTACCCCATATTGGGTTTGTTTCAATAAGGGCAGTGTTAAGGCAGTCCAATGTGAATGTTTTTCAGGTAATATAAGCAATTTGGTACATTTTGTAACATTATTCACAGTAATATTAGGATTTTGTCATAATTTGCATTTATGGGACAATAAAGGCTCAAAATCTGAAAATGCTCAAGTGATATCACCGGGCATCGTCTGAAATCTTGAAGACTTGCCTAAAATCTATCAGATAAAGCAAAAAAAAGAACTTTATCAAAGAAATCTGGGTTCAACCCCACGGCTCCCGCACTATAATAGATGTATCCCTAAAATAAAGTGTTTCCCTTTTTTATTTCAAAATTAAAACCTGTTTTAGCCACATTCTCAACAACCAGTGCTACACAATCACTTTCATATCTTTTATTTTTTATTTTTGGGGATTTTTATTATTTTTCAGACAGGACAGTGGGAGATGGGATGGGGAAATGACCCGAGCCGGGAATCGAACTCTAGTCGCCCGCGTAGCAATCCAGTGCCCAGCCATTAGGGCCACGGCGGGGCCACTGCTTTCTGTTTTTTGACTGGGTGAATGCACTGTTTATATTGGTGATGGTGGAACAATGAGCCTCCCCTTCTAATTTAAGGGCCAAAAACCAGGAAAAAAAAACAACAACAACAAGTGCATCGATCCCTGAGGACTGTCGGCCCATTGGGAAAATGCCCTGCATGCCAGATTACCAGTCCAGCCCCATTACATTACATTACATTGCATTTGGCAGACGCTTTATAACCAAAGCGACTTTCAAAATCAATCGACATAATCAAGCCAACATCACAAGCAAATACAAAGTGCACAGGAAATTTACCGAACAACAAGTGCAGTTGCAAAGAGGGGTTCGTTTTTTTTTTTTTTTTTAATTTAATAAAGAGTACACACACAGCACAAAGACACTCAAACTAAACTAAACTAGACTAAACTAAACTAAACATCATGTCAAGAGTCTGCCCTGGGGCTAGGCCAGCTCAAGCATTAGTTTAGTAGCTTCTTATTTTATAGTAGATTACCAGTCCAGCCCCGGGGGAAGGAGTTGATCATCTTATGTGTCCGTCCGGCTGTCATGGCTGCCTCTTCCCCCAGCCCCAGAGCTGAGAAACAAGCCTCTACTATCCCGAGGGCTGAATTAACGCACAGGTGTGGCTGGGGGCCCACCTGCCAGGGGACCCTGATTGGCTAAAAATTGTGAAATTGTGACAACATGTGATATTGAAAAATTCATCTGTCGCGCCAAGTATAATTTTAATTCATATTAATGCTCCTCTCCACCGTTGGCAGACATATCCTTAATTCCTAACTCGTAATTTTGACGCTGCCTTATGTAATTTTGTTGCAAAATTTGCCTTCCAGGGGGCCTACAGCAGCCTGTAGCCTAGGGTGCCAGGGCCATCTTAATCCAACCCTGGTTATCCCCCCTCCTGAAAGGATTACCTCCTGTTCCACCAGCCAAAGACCCCCACGCCCCCAACCCACCCCATCGCATCCTAACCCCAACAATGTTAACCTCTCCACTCCATGACTGAATATACTGTATTCACGAGTGTCTCGCATTGAATGAGGTCTTTGACACGTGAGGTTACTGCTCGTTGTTTTGAAGCTCTGTAGTAAGTAAACTCGAGTTTGTTCTCCCGACATCGATTGTTCACCCGAGATGTTCCCGAGATCCTGGCCATTGGAATGGGTGCATGTAAAATCACATCTTAACACATCTCCTTTAAGCCAAGCACGCACGCACGCACGCACGCACGCA
The DNA here is from genome assembly GCF_034702125.1 of Engraulis encrasicolus. Classification (NCBI taxonomy): domain Eukaryota; kingdom Metazoa; phylum Chordata; class Actinopteri; order Clupeiformes; family Engraulidae; genus Engraulis; species Engraulis encrasicolus. Next base: position 22,353,130 of record NC_085868.1, read on the forward strand.
CACACACACACACACACACACACACACACACACACTGCTGACCTTCCCCACACCAGGATTTATATACATTCACATGTCATATAACTAGGGTGGTGGGAAAATGGGGTTGGTTACTGTAAGTGTCTTCTCCATGCCAGATGCATTTTTATTTACTGCTCTTAAAACCACCACCCCTGTTTATTTGGGGTTTAATATATTGTATGATGGAAAGTCATTTCTATTTTCAGCTGGCTGTAAACACACATCCAGTAAAGGGCGCAATAAAACTCAACCTCTGTACAGCCTGATTTAATATTTTTAATCTACCCCCCAAATCCACAATAATAACCTGCTCCATGATTTTTTGTGTGTGTGTGTGTGTGTGTGTGTGTGTGTGTGTGTGTGTGTGTGTGTGTGTGTGTGTGTGTGTGTGTGTGTGTGTGTGTGTGTGTGTGTGTGTGTGTGTGTGTGTGTGTGTGTGTGTGTGTGTGTGTGTGTGTGTGTGTTATGCGGTTATGCCTGGGCTTAACCATCGCCTTTAGTGTGTGGTTTGCATGAGTCAGATGCATTGTCTTATGTGATCTGCACCAGTGTCTGCCCTCCCTGTCCAAATGACCTCCCTGACACTGATTCAAAGGTGCACTGTGTAGAATGTGGCCAGAGTGGGTACTGCAACTATGCAGCTCATTGAAACTGTGCTGCCTATTACCAAATTTGATCTTTTCATGAATATTTACGTATTTTTTCTTGTGAGTGAATTCTACTGTTGTTTGTTTTTCTGTGTTGGTGTTATGTGTCCTATGTGTTTTATGTGTTTTATGATGCTGCAACCTCCCTGTCTCCAAAGCAAATTTCTCCTTCGTGGAGACTAATAAAGAAACCAAACCCGACCTAACCTAACCTGACCTAACCTAATAAACCAATTATTAAATAATAAACCAATATTTACTACTATAACCAAAGTACAGTAGGTTTTGCAGCTAAAAATGTCTATTTCTGGACATTCAAAATGGTAGACCATGGAGAAGATCCCTCTTTTCATGTAGGCCTATGAAAAGTGCGATTTTCCCAGTCATAATGAATACTTAGAATTTGGTGGTGGTGGTAAGTGTTCATGAAAAAGGTAGCATTAGTGAATGGGCAGCATGAATCCTGGAAATTAACTGCAACAAAATATTAGGCCTACACGGTGCACCTTTAATACATTAATGCACGTGTGATGTAGCCAGGATTTTGTATAGCCAGGTTGTGTTTGGTGCGCATTACATGACATGATGACATATTTGTTTTTCTCCCTCCTCCACCTCCTCTTAAACCCTCCACCCGTATACTCTAACTAATCCCCCCATACTAGGATTTCATTTACTGTATACTTTTGTGTATGTACATGAAACAAAATTGAACAATTGTGAACATTTTTCAGTATTGTGTTTAGGGCTGTTCAATATATCAAATGTATATTGTGATATCAATATTGCTGCCAAATGATATCAAATTTCATACAATCAAGTTGATTTTTTTGTCATTTGTCTATAGGCTACTTCCAAAAGGTAGACTACGCTATGCTGCACACAATACATTCCCCTCTACTCGAGCCATGGTGAGTGCAGAGCAGACTTGCTCATCAACACTCGAGCAGAACACCACTCGTGCAGGGTGCGATTTGTCGGAAAACCAGAAAGGGGGATATGTTTCAGATTGTAAGCAATATCAATGGAATTGCATTGAACTGTGATGGAATCATGTAGACAAAGTGGCAATATCAACACCAGAAGGGGGGACAATCCCCCCCCCCCCTCCCCCTCACACACACACACACACACACCCCATCCCTCCTACAAATCGCATCCTGCACTACAGTGCTGAAGGGGGAGGGAAGATTATGGATTATTTGGCAGAAAAATGTGATATCAGGCCCTGGTGGCCAACCGGTGGGGCATTCGTCTGCCATGCGGCTGACCTGGGTTTGATTCCCGGTCCAGGTCCTTTGCCGAACCCTCCCCGTCTCTCTCCCAATCTGCTTCCTGTCCACCTCTCACACTGTCCTATCAAATAAAAAACTCGAATTTAAAAATCGTGCCATCAATATTGACTGAAAAAAAATTGAGATGATTTTTTCAACCTAATCGAGCAGCCCTAGTTGTATTGAAACATTACAGTAGGCTACAGAAAGTTTCTTAGTGTGGCGTTTGGAAGATTAGAGTAGAGTAGAGTAGAGTAGAGTAGAGTAGAGTACTTTTATTAATCCCGAAGGAAATTAAGGTGTCTGTCAGCTTACATAAATACACAAATACAAAACATACACAAGACATTATACACATAATTGAACATTGCAGGAAAATATATATCTTGAGTACTACCGCCACACATTATGTCACATACACACATGTTCTCTCTCTCACACACACACACACTCACACACACATTGTCCCACCCACACACACACACATACAAACCCACCCACAACCCCCCTCCCACACCCACACACACACACACACACACACACACACACACACACACACACACACACACACACACACACATCCCTGCACAGACACAAGGTCCTGGTAGGGTGTCATGTTGCATACATTCACACTCACAGAAAAAACAAAATAACCATGTTAAGTACACATACAAGAGCCAAAGAAGTTCTAATTATTGTCCATGCAAAAGCTGAGTAGTTCACGGCAGCTATTCCAGGGGGTGAGGTAGCTGAGGTGGGGTGTAGTGGGTTATTGTCCTGTATTGGGCAACCCTTAAAGTGTCCAAGGTAGTGCAGGCGCTTGCTCCGGGGGGTGAGGGGTAGGGGGTAGGGGGTGGGTGTGGGATGAAGTGTAACTGTTCAGTAGAGAAAAGACTCGGGAAGGGGGCGGGGGGTGTAGTGGCTGCAGGTTGAGTGTTCCAGTGTGGGGGGGCTAGTTATGCAGTCCAGTCACCAATGACAATCTCTTTAATTGTCTCTTTCTGTGTGGTGTTGAAGAGCTGGATGGCCCTGGGGACAAAAGACTTCCGTAGTCTGTCTGTCCGGCAGGGGAAGGCCCGGAGTCTGTAGCTGAACAGGCTCCTCTGGTTGGCCAGAAACGGGTGCAGGGGGTGTCTGTCATTTTCAAGTATTGAGTCCAATCTGCTAAGTGTCCTTTTTTACAATTGATTACAGTACTCAGATTACAATTGGCCATGCTATGTCATATAGACACATAGTATAGGCTCTTTCCCTCTCTCTCTCTCTATCTATCTCTCTCTCTCTCTCTCTCTCTCTCTCTCTCTCTCTCTCTCTCTCTCTCTCTCTCTCTCTCTCTCTCTCTCTCTCTCTCTACTCATTTCTTGTCCCACTCCACTCTCCTCACTCAGTCTAAAAGCAAAAAACTATTCAGTTTCATTGATATTTTGTCTCCATATTTTATTTCTTTTGAGTGGGATTTATCAACAGGTATCAGTAGCAGTGTTGCCATCCAGTACATGACACTGCTTCTCGTTAGGAGGGGTGGGGGCCGGGTGTGAGGTTGGGGGCAGGGTGACAGTTCACTCCAGATTAGTGACATGCAAACGGATTTCATCCCACTGTCACACTGTGTGTGTGTGTGTGTGTGTGTGTGTGTGTGTGTGTGTGTGTGTGTGTGTGTGTGTGTGTGTGTGTGTGTGTGTGTGTGTGTGTGTGTGTGTGAGAGAGAGAGAGAGAGAGAGAGAGAGAGAGAGAGAGAGAGAGAGAGAGAGAGAGAGAGAGACAGAGAGAGAGAGAGAGAGAGAGAGAGAGTGAGTGAGTGAGTGAGTGATTCAGTGCGTATTAGTGTAGTAGTGTAAAGCCTGATCTGTACATATAGTACATGGCAAGGTATTATAGTAGTGGCTTCTGGTGTGTGTGTGTGTGTGTGTGTGTGTGTGTGTGTGTGTGTGTGTGTGTGTGTGTGTGTGTGTGTGTGTGTGTGTGTGTGTGTGTGTGTGTGTGTGTGTGTGTGTGTGTGTGTGTGTGTGTGTGTGTGTGCACGTGCGTGCGTGTGTGTGTGTGTGTGTGTGTGTGTGTGTGTGTGTGTGTGTGTGTGTGTGTGTGTGTGTGTGTGTGTGTGTGTGTGCGCCATGTCAAGCACATCAGGGGTCTGGGTTTATGTTTGTGTGAGGATAACTACATTTATGTACCGCAATGCACTGTTTGGTGTTAGTTTAAAGCAGAAATGCTTTTAAGGGGAAAGGAAACTCCTCTATTCAATTTATTCTATAGCTCTCCATCTCTCTCTCTCTCTCTCTCTCTCTCTCTCTCTCTCTCTCTCTCTCTCTCTCTCTCTCTCTCTCTCTCCCTCTCCCTTCCTCCCTCTCTCTCTCTCTCCTTTTCCCATCACTCTTTACACACTCCAATCTCTCCCTCCATCCCTCCCTCCCTCTCACTTTTTCTTTTTCTCTCTACCCCATCTCTCTCTCTCTCTCTCTCTCTCTCTCTCTCTCTCTCTCTCTCTCTCTCTCTCCCTATCCCTTTCCCTCCCTCCCCCTCTCCCTCACTTGTCTGTTTCCCTCTGCCCGCTCTCTCACTCACTTGGGATTAAGTCGGATAGACGGGGGATTACTGCGCTCTTTCCCGAGACACTCTGTAGGGAAACATTGGCCGGCTGTTCCGCTCCCTCGCTCGCTTGCGTGCTCGTCCGTCCCGTTCCATTCCGGAACCCTCTCGTCTCTCCCGCAGCACACTAAAGCATGGAGTTTGGACTTCTGATTCCACTTTGACAAGAAGCCCTTGGACACTAGCAAGGGGGAAGAGGACTGAGGAGAAGAGGAGCGCTGGAAACACAAGGGATAGACGGAGAGGAGGAAGAGAAGAGAAGAAGAGGAGGAGTGGAGAAGAAGAGAGGAGAGGAGGTAAGCAAGAGGGATTTAAGGACTTAGCCCAATGACTGGCTATGCTGCTGGCTGAGGCTCAAGCTAAGGAGATCGGTGGAGGATAAAGTTCTAGTGCTCTACTGTACGCTGTTTTACTCACCGTTCCCCATTAAATACGACAGCGATCCTCATTGCCAAAAAACACAAGTAGGGACTGCATTGTGAGGACACCTGATATCTTCACAGTAAGACACAAACAACTGTGGTGGATGGACGGCATGTGGGGGTCTGAGTTGCTGTGGAATGATCTGGTTGGTTCACAGGAGTCTGACCTAATCTGATCTGCTGTGTGGGTGGGGGTTGCCTGTTTGGGATCTACTCCAAGTCTACTGCTCCGTTGTGCTTGGATCCATTGTGAAGATCCAAAGAGAGATCTACTCGGAAGGCTGTTATCAGCAGGATCCACTATGAGGCCTGCTTTGGAGATCAAACCACCGACCTCCCCTGTGCTGGGGGAAAACGGTAAGAGGAAGACCACCGTCCATTCCACAAAAGGTGGCCACTTCTTGTTCTTCTAGAATCTTACTCGAATATTCTAGAGCTCCCATAGAACCAGAGATTCTAGGAGTATCATGATAGAACCCTGTGTTTAAAAATCACACAAAGTGCTTGTGACATAGAACTCTTTTTTGTGCAAAAAATGTAATCACATATGATATGAAAGGCTTAATAATGTGCCACCTTGGGATATGATATAATAGAACAGAAAAGAGCAGAATAGAATATGACAATACACATGCACGTAGCCTACATGATGCACAGTGCAAAATCTGTACATTGGGATTGAGAACTTATTCAATGCAATCATGTAAATATCAACCGTCTCTGGAAGTAGAATCCCGGTAAAAGTACATTCTGATTCATTATTTTGACGAATTTTAAACATAGAAGATATACCCGGAATAAATGACCCCCGGCTTTCTCAGAAATTGCAGTAAGTCCAGGGCAAACTGTGCCACTTCACAACATGAACGTGTTTGTATGTGTGTGAGTGTGTGTGAGTGTGTGCGTGTTCACCTGCATGTTTCGTTGACCCTCTGACCTGCTTACTTGTTGCTTGTGTGCTGTTTGGCTGCTAGGCTTAACACAGATCCTTGCCATTGTGGTGGAGGAGGTGCGAGACACCATCAGTAAGGACATCAATGGGGCCGATCTCCTCTTCACGCTGCTCAACGCCCCCTGGCTGCAGTCCCTGCTTAAGGTCAGTGTGCTTCTGAGCCGGTGCCAAGCCAGGTCCACAACAAAACAAGGGACTCCCAATAGACTTGCCTGTAGAAGCATTTCCAGAAAAAGTCCCTTTATAAGGGTGTTAGAATCATTTTTTAGTAAAAGTTGGGAACATAGTTTTCTAACACAATTAAAGTACCCTGCTTAAGGTCAGTGTGCTTCTGAGCCGGTGCCAAGCCAGGTCCACACTACAAAACAAGGGAGCCAACAGGTTGTGGGGGTCTAACCAGTGGTGTAACTTTGGGTTTAACAAATAAATATATACAATATATCTTAAGGTCAGTGTGCTTCTGAGCATGACTGTGCCAAGCCAGGTCCACAACAAATCAAAGGACTCCCAAGAGTAACGAGGCTGTTGGTTTTGAAAAATGTAAAAAATAGAAAGTAACGATACTTGTGTGAAAATGTAATGAGTAAAAGTCAGAAGTAGCAGAAAAATAAGTAGATAATGGAGAAAAGTATAGATACCTAAAAAATGTGTTTAAGTACAGTAACAACATTATTTTCACTCCGTTACTTGACACCTCTGCAAGAGAGCCGAGAGGTTGGGGGTTTACAACAACAAAAATATATC
>NC_085868.1:22364775-22417275 GCF_034702125.1 Engraulis encrasicolus
TCATGGTCTAATTGGCGTTTCTTTACACCTCTGCTAAATGACCGTAAAATCGCTTTGCTGTGATCCGTCACTCAACACAGAAGACCCGAAACACAAATCATTAACTTGTTTTGTTTTTTTCTTTAACTTTTCTCTTTCAACCACACATTCCATTTCACCTTTCTACTCGTACTTGTACATCTTTTCCTTCCTCCTCTTCCATTCATTGTCATTCATTATTCTCCTCTTTCAACAACATTTTCATCTGGAGACGACATGATAGAGGAAGTGAACACCAACACCCATGACTACCACTCCGCTTGCGACCGCCCCTCATACCAGCTATGGGGGGCGGTCGCACCCCCATACTACCACGCCATCTGCCCCTCCCTCACCTACTCAAAACCAAAACCATCACTAGGTGACGCCCAGACACCCCCATTGAAACCGCGCGCCTCCACGGCTCCCAACAGCCCCATGCAGCTGCGTAGGACATCTCAAGGTCGTTGGGGGGCCTTCCAGGTGATGGAATTTGAATATTGCCCCCAATCTCATGTATACAATTTCAATGTCCATGCATCGTTTTATCCATGATTGAACAAGTACTCTCTTAGTTTGTGAGAGGCAATAAAGGTATATTTGCTAGTAGGCTTCAATAGGGCATACTTTGGAATAACCACTAGTGTTGATTGCTATTGGATAAGATTACGACTGTATGTGACGTCATTCAATGTAACCTCACTTCCTGTAAGGGCTCTGTAAACTCAGATACCAGCCTTGTTAGGTCTCTTCTGCTCTGTACCTGCCGTCATGTAACACCTCTTTAGGGAGGGAGAGAGAGAGAGACAATGGGAGAAGGGGCCTTTGTCTCTTTATCTCCCTCCCTAACTAATAAACCTTGCCTCTGAATTTCAACTGCTGAACTGGATCTGAAGTCTTAAACATTAATAAGTGGTAAAACCCAATTACTATCACAGGTGGGGTCGCCAGCAGCGCTCCAAGGTCGTTCAGCTGGACTCGGGTTCAGGTCGCCACTCCAGCACCACCACCGCCACCCTCCTCCAATGTTCGCGGAGCCGGTGGCGCTGGCCAAGCAGGAGAGTCTGGACGAGCTGCGGTCCACCGTCGCCGAGGCGACCAGCCACATGGAGCGCAACAGCAACGACGTGCGCCTGCTGGGTCACAAGATGGCCGCCGCCACGGAGCGCATGTCGGCCAGTGTGCAGGACAACGCCCAGGCCCTGACCCAGCTCGCCGACGTGGTGCTGAAGCTGCAAGGCCTGATCGCCACCAGTGGCAAAGCATCGCCATCCTCGACGGTAACGGTCGCGTCGACACTGTCCCCCTTGGCAACGCCGTCTCCAATGGCAACCCCGTCGCCAATGGCCACACCATCGCCCACACCGTCGCGTACCAACTCCACCGAAACTCCGCCGCAGCACAACGATGCCGTTTATAATCACGAGGCCTTGACATGCAGTCCCCAGATGCCCAGATACCTTGTTCACGAGGCCTTGACATGCAGTCCCCAGATGCCCAGATACCTTGTCCCCAACAATGCCAGCACCGTCAGTACCCAGCAGCAGCAGCAGCAGACTACCGCTGCCAGTAACGGACCGCTGCAAGGTGCCAACAACGTTGTGCCTGATATTGTCCTGCCCCCTAGCGATGACAGGCATGACTACGCAGTGCCACGCAGCAACCCGCTGAGCAGCTTCCCCTTGCTGCTCCACTCCCCGCGCAGCCGAGGTCGCGGCCGGCTCTCCCAGTGCCGCTCCCCTCCCCCGCGCATGACCCGCTGCCCGTCCTGCTCCTCCTCTTGCTCCTCCTGCTCCTCTTCCTCCTCCTCCGCCTCTGACGCCTTCCTCCAGGTGCGGCCGGCAAGGCAACCTCGAGCGACCTCGGCTACGCGACCGTCGGTTAGCACGACGACGTCGGCAAAGCAGCCGGCGAACGGGCGTTTGGCCAGCCGAACGGGCCGGGCGCAGTCGATGTCACCACGTAGAGCCGCGGCTACAGTTGCCGGCGGTAACGGAAACGGGCAGACGCCGTCTCTGCCCAACGGCACATGGGCGCCAAGGAGAACCGCGACCGAGAGCGACTCCACAGGCTGTCTGTCCGTCGGGAAGAAGAAGAGGAGGAAGAAGAAGAGGAAGTGAGGAGGGATCTGAGGCCTCGCTTTTCTCTTCTTCTGTCAGCGAGCGACACTGTTCACCCAGCTCCTGGGAAAACTCCAACAACAGTGTCACAAAAAGGCAAGGCCTAATTTCTGTTTTTGTTGTCCCATTTCTTCTTGCTGACGTACTTTACTGTACGTACAGCACTTCCTGCTCTTCATCCATCTCCAAGTCTCGCAACTCATGCTGCTCATTCAGTCACTCATCATCATCATCTCCACAATGTCATGTTAATATAAAGCTACTTAAAATGTACCAACAGAATAAGAATCCATTCCATCTCTCTGGGTGTTTCCTATACATATCGAAACACCTTTGTCAACGTTGACTTATTCATCTTGTGATGACACATTCGTGTCAACATGCTGTGGGTGTGAGCTTAGTGACTCTATGACAACGGATGTCACATTGCCATGGTAATCATGTTTCCATGGTAATCGCTTGCTAATCCACTGGTGTGTGTGTCTCATCGTTCACTCTGTGTCCTCATTATTCAGCTGCCATGTCAGGGCCTCATCTTCTATCTTACCCTCTGAACATGGTTGACCTCACCCCAAACATGTATCAACAAAAATGCTTGATTCACCAGCCTCAGAAAAAAAAATCGTCAGACTCATTGCTGATGTGGGTAAGTAATGTCACGGCTTGGTGATTTCAAGTTACATCACCAAAAGGGAAAAATCAACTACTTTCATTCTCCTTCAATTTGATCATTCATTGATTCATACCTTCATTCCTTCCTTCATTCATTCATTCATTCATTCATTCATTCATTCATTCATTCATTCATTCATCCAGTCATTCATCCAGTCATCTATGCAACATGCCTGCTTCAAAACTTCGAGACTTTCATTCACTTCACTAATCTCTAACTTTCCTCTCTGTCTCATGTTACTCTTGCTCTGATTTTTCTCAGTTGCAAAATTTCAGATTAACGTGTCGTTTTGTGTTTAGTCAGCTCCATATGCATGAGTCAGTGATGTTTCAGCAGTAGCACACGCCAGGGCGGCACAACGACAAGCCAATGCCACTATTGCGTTGATTTTTTTATTTATTTATTTTTTATTAGCGGACTATCTAGGAAATATCAGCAGAATATCAACCACCAATTACTAATGAATTCATGGGCATTAAATGCCGTTACTCCACCTGACGTATGAGCCCAAAAACATCTTTCACCCGACATACTAGAAGCGCTGGTGTGGACTTCAGTCTCACCCACCCCTCTATCAATCAATCAATCAATCCCTCCCAGCCAATCAGAAAGATGCATCTGAAGTTTGATTGACAACTTAATCGGTAAAAAAGTAACACAATTTATAAAATCCCCTCCTTTGACAATTTTAGAATTAAAATATAATATTTTGTAGAACTGTCATCCTGACCCTACCGTGGCTCTATTGGTAGGGCACTGGGCTGTTACACTAGCGAAGGAAAGGTTCTGCAAAGGACCAGGGCCGGAATCGAACCCGGGTCTTTTCGCGATCCTTCCCCATCTCTCTCTCCCCACTCATTTCCTGTCATCTCTCACTGTTCTGTCACAAATAAACTAATGCAAGACCAATATAAATTTAAAAAAAAGAAACTGTCCTGTTGGTGTTTCAGGGAGCCACCATAAGGCGAGACGAGGTCACAGGGGAGATCTTCATAGCCAGGGTCATTCATGGAGGACTGGCCGACCGCAGCGGTAAGGAGGGACACTGACACTGACTGTGTGTGTGTGTGTGTGTGTGTGTGTGTGTGTGTGTGTGTGTGTGTGTGTGTGTGTGTGTGTGTGTGTGTGTGTGTGTGTGTGTGTGTGTGTGTGTGTGTGTGTGTGTTTATGTGTCTGTGTCTGTGTCTGTTTGAGTAATATGTCCATGCCTTTTCAAGTGTGTGTGTATGGGGTGAGGGGTGGCTCTCTGTGCGTGTGTGTTTGTGTTTTTGTGTTTTTGTGTGTGTGTGTGTGTGTGTGTGTGTGTGTGTGTGTGTGTGTGTGTGTGTGTGTGTGTGTGTGTGTGTGTGTGTGTGTGTGTGTGTGTGTGTGTGTGTGTGTGTGTGTGTGTGTGTGTGTCGTATGTCTCGTATGTCTCGTATGTGTGTTCATCACTGTGTGTGTGTTGTCGTTGCTCGACAGGTCTGTTGCGGGCCGGAGATCGCCTGGTGGAGGTGAACGGCCATCCAGTGTTTGGCCTGGAGCCTGAGCAGATTATAAACATACTGGTTAGCATCTCTCTCTCTCTCTCTCTCTCTCTCTCTCTCTCTCTCTCTCTCTCTCTCTCTCTCTCTCTCTCTCTCTCTCTCTCTCTCTCTCTCTCTCTCTCTCTCTCTCTCTCTCTCTCTCTCTCTCTCTCTGAGTTAGTATCTCTTTCTCTCTCTCTTTCTCTCTCTCTCTCTCTCTCTCTCTCTCTCTCTCTCTCTCTCTCTCTCTGACACACACATACTACTACTCAAATCTAACCTCATGTAGACATCTATTAGAAGTCCCACACACTTGAACACATTAGCGGGTAATGCTAGCTAGACAATTAATTGATCTCTCTCCAGACAGACAGACAGACAGACAGATCTACTGTAGACTCAGACATTGTCAGACAGCCCATGCACAACAAGTAGACGACGGCGTAGACAACCAGAGTGGCGCAAAGGAAAAGACACAGACACACGCACACAAATAAGGCAACGGAGAGGCCGTGACTTGAGCGAGGCGAGCGACGGAAGTAATTGACTTTGTATTGAGTTGCACGACAAAAGCGATTCGGGCGGCTAGAGGCCATTTGCGCGAAGAGAGCACCAGTTTGTAGTTGAACTATTATGCAAATTAGTGGGAATGTTGGAATGCTTGCATTCTGCTTTTAACGGACATACTCTGGTCGCTTCAATCACCCGTACCGCTTTTGCTGCACAGAAGGGATTCTCTGTCGCTTGAATCTCGTCGCGGGCGGTCTATCCGCCCGGTAAGACAGCACTGTCAGACAGCACCAGCACAACATTGATGACAGGCACTATAGTACAAAGCCATGGCATTGTGACAACCGGGGTCAGGGCCGCTGAGAGCTTTGGCATGGGCCCAGGACAAAGTCTCCTAAAAGGGCCCTCCACCCAATACATACAATATAATGAGTACCCAATGTTGGGCCCCCTCTCTCCCTGCTGGCCCAGCCATGGCTCAAACAGCTGGGCACTGGTATGCTGGCAACCCGGGTTCGATTCCGGCCTGGGTCATTTGCAGATCCTTCCCTGTCTATCGCTCACTGTCCTGTATCACATAAAGCCCCAAAAACATATATATAAAAAAATGATTAATAAAGAAAAACAAATAAACAAACAAAAAGAAATATACAATATATATCTTCACTGTCTGTGTATCTTGCAACAGCACAGAAAAAGTTACCCCTCTTTCTGTGCATCCTCAGGCCCGTTCCCATGGCACCATCATGTTCAAGGTGGTTCCCATCACTGAGCGGCCAACCAACCGCCAGACCATGGTGAGCCCATCTCCTCTCCTCTCCTCTGGACATCATTTATGTACGCATTCATGTGTACTAGGGGTGTGCAAAAAAAACGTCATGATAATGCATCACAGTACTTATTTCTTTGAGCTGGAAGGCCAAAATATGTAAGAATAATCAAATGAATGATTGGAATAGTTCAAAATGTGGAAATGTGTATTATGGAAGTAAAACAACTTTTTCACGACATTCTGATTTTTTGGCCTGGATCTGTACTGCATCGATTCATGACAATGTAGCCTACTGCATAATTATTTTCACAATGTACAACATCCATTCATGACAATCGATAATTTGATAATTATAAAATTGAACTTGCCACTTGTTCACTTTATTTAAGTAAGTATAGAGTAAGTCATATTTTTGTTGTCTACAAAGATGCTTTGGCTATCTTTTATTTCTGTTATCTTTTATTTTGTCATGACGGGTAAATTTATTTTAAAATTTGTGTTTTACTCTTTGTGTGTGTGTGTGTGTGTGTGTGTGTGTGTGTGTGTGTGTGTGTGTGTGTGTGTGTGTGTGTGTGTGTGTGTGTGTGTGTGTGTGTGTGTGTGATTGTGCGTGCATGTGAGCATGCATATTATGTGATCATTTCGGTGTCTGTGTGTGGAGGCCTTTGCATGTGCTTGTGTTTTTGTGTGTCTGTTTCTGTTTCTGTCCTCCGTCTTCCTCTCCGCTGCCTTCTTTGTGTGCGTGTGTCTGTGTCTTTTCCTGTGTGCCACTCTGGTTGTCTACGCCGTCGTCCACTTGTGTTTGTGGTTGTATTTCCCTCTTTGCCTCTCCATGTTTGTCATCGTATTTGCACACCTCTATATGTCCATCTGAGTGTATGTTTGTGAATGTGTCTGTGTGCATGTGTGTGTCCGTATGTGTGTGCGTCTATCTATGTCTGTGTGTTTATTACCCCTCCCAAAACATGTCTGTCTGTGTGTATGTTTATGTGTGTGTTTGTTGCCCCCGTACCCCAACGTTCATGTGCTTGAATGAATATGCGTATGCATGCCTGTCTTTTTGTGTGTGTGTATGTGTGTGTGTGTATGTGTCCGTCCGTATGTGTGTGCATCTATCCGTGTCTGTGTGTTTATTACCCCTCCCAAAACATGTCTGTGTGTATGTACGTGTGTTTGTTGCCCCCATACTCCAATCCTCCCCCCCACCTCACTCCCCACCCCTCACCCCCACCGCTCCTCCCCCAGCTGTATGTGCGGGCCATGGTGAACTACAGCCCGGAGCAGGACCCCTCCATCCCCTGCGCGGACGCCGGCATGGCCTTCTGCAAAGGGGACGTGCTGGAGATCGTGGACCAGACCGACGCCCTCTGGTGGCAGGCCAAGAAACTGCCCAGCACCACGCTCTGCGCCGGCCTCATCCCCTCCACCAGCCTGCTCAAGAGGTCAGAGGTCGCCATAGCGTAGCGAGGTTGCGATAGTGACACAGACTTCACGCCATATACGGGCAAGTTGCCCATAGCGACCCAGGTTCAAATGCGGATTGTGTTTCACGAAAACCATAGTCGCTGACGATGTTAAGCTATTTGTTATGATATGCTACTTTTTTTGGTTGCCACTATTTTATCTTTAAAAAAGGCTAAAAATATATACTTCAAAAAGGAAAGTCAGGGGTCACCATAAGGAGGTTGCCATAGCAACACTTCCTATTCCTGACCACACGTCCTGCATTGGCCTATCTTGGCCTATCACAGCAGGCATCATATGCCTACAGGTCAAGGGTCAGCAATGTATTGCGGGAGATAAAAGGGAGAGAGAGCCAGTTGTTGTTTTTTTCCGTGTAATCCTCTCTTCTGTGTGTGCGTGTGTGAGAGTGGGTAATCTGTTTTCTGCTTGTGTACATGGATGCGTGTACACTTACATATGTGTGTGTGAGTGCACGCATGTGTGGATGCGTCACATGGTATGTACTGGGAAGGTCAAGTTATGTTTGTTTGAATCAGTGCATCATCTGTCGGTTCCTGTGTTTGTGTGTGTGTGTGTGTGTGTGTGTGTGTGTGTGTGTGTGTGTGTGTGTGTGTGTGTGTGTGTGTGTGTGTGTGTGTGTGTGTGTGTGTGTGTGTGTGTGTGTGTGTGTGTGTGTGTGTGTGTGTGTGTGTGTGTGCGTGCATGCGTGCGTGTATGGTCTGTTATCAGGAAGCAGAAAGAGTTCTGGTGGTCACAGCCGTTCCAAGGCCCACCTGGTCTTAACTGTGAGTTAATCTGAAAATTATTTATTTTATATTTTATAAAAGGATTTTTTATTTTCTTTTACAAATGTAAGATTATTTTTGTTCTCTTTTCTTTCTAATTCTGCTGCCCCTTAGTGAGCCCAGTAGATGAAGGTAAGCACTTTAAAAACTATTGCTAATGACTATTAAAACCGCCAAATCATTCACATTGATTTCAATGAATATAAGTAAAACTATCTATCTACACTGGAATTGAACATTGTTTTAATTGAATGTCATTTTACTTAAGTGCCTCTGCTAAATATGGTCTCATTCTTGCCGTCGTTTTTCTCATCGACTTATCATTGTCATCTGTGTCTAGAAGAAGACCTCATGGCCATCGATGAGAGATGCGTTGAGACAGGTGAGCAATCGTAGCTGATTTAGTGCTGGTTTTTGTAAAGCAAAGAAATACAAAGTTGATATTCTTTAATCAGAGAATTAATATCCAACCATCTTCCTACAGATGAGGAAGCCTTTGAATCTGGTAGGTAAGTCCTAATTTTAACACCGAAATGCACTGTGTCGAATGCAACAAGAACTGAAATTCTGATTAAAAAAGAATTATGCAGTTATGCATAAGATAAACATATGATATAAACTTCTATAAACTACAATTTCTGCACCCATGTGGCAACATGCTGTTCTGAATCAGTGTGCCTTTGAAAAGTAATGAAAAAGCATGCTTATAAAGTCAGTGCTTGCTGAAATTGTCTTACGCTTTTCTCCTGTCCTGCCATTGGATAGAAGAGCTCAAGGAAGGTGTGTAACAAGTTTATTTATACATGCTTAATCACTTTTTAAGATCAGAATAGAGACACTACAATAATGTTCATTTAGTTTCATTCATTTTAGTATCAGAACAGATACAGTATGATTGTATTCATATTAAAAATATTTTTTACGTAATGTTAAACTACTGCTATATGTTACAAGCATTTTTGGAAAGATGCCTATGTGTGGTGTATACATTTTGTTCAGCTTGGAGCAGGCTTCACTCTTACATACTTCAACCAGAGATTCTTTAAGTTCTCTCTACTCTCTCTGCTTCAACTGTGAGGGTGCTGGCCCAAATGTTCAACTACGTTTTTCCGAATAACTGTATGAATTTACCATATGCAAGCAAATATTATAACGTCATGGATGCTTTTTGTATTGTAGATGAAAATGAATTCAGCAGCGATTTTGAGGGAGTATATCTTGGTATGGGTCAATCTCCGCTACCCTTTCCTATTGTACTGATTCACCTGGTTGACTTGGCTGACTTCAGGAAGTAAAAACCCTGCCACGAATTTGTTCCACACTGCTCTGAATTAGTCGAGCAGTCATCAAGGCACAAGACAGCTTACCCCAATAGTAATCAGTTCTGTGCACGTACGTAGGTGCACAATGGTACCTTCATTTCTTTCTGTTAGAAGTGAAATGTGGCAGTGTTTTTTACTTTCTAAAGTTTTTGAAAGGGATTGTGACCCCTTGACCTCGTGTTTAATGTTGTGGTGTGTAGTGTGTGAAATGACCTTGAGCTTGTGGTAATGTCATAGTGTGTAAAGTCTTATAGACTTTAATGCAAATGTTTGATCTGTTGAACTGTGTTAGTAGTTCATGGTGATATTAAGTGTGTCAAACAATCTTGTAGTCTTTAATG
Organism: Engraulis encrasicolus; assembly: GCF_034702125.1. Classification (NCBI taxonomy): domain Eukaryota; kingdom Metazoa; phylum Chordata; class Actinopteri; order Clupeiformes; family Engraulidae; genus Engraulis; species Engraulis encrasicolus. Next base: position 22,374,286 of record NC_085868.1, read on the forward strand.
TTGGTGGTTGATCTGTTGTTTTTCCCATATTCAGTACATGTTCAGTACAGTCTACTGTTAAACAATGTCTGTGTTTGTCGATGGAATTGACAGTGTTTAATGCTTGTGTTTTAGTCTTTTGGTCTGTGGAAGAAACACATTGTACTAACATCTAAAGTCGGTGTTTGAGTAGTGTTATTGTTGATTGCTTTTATTGTGTGCTGGCTCAGAGTTATATTTATAAACCGGGCCTTAATGTCAGTGTTTGGTGTGTGAAGTGGTCTCATTCTAGTTTGTAATTGTGCCGAGTAGTTTGTGTTTGCAGATGTAGGCCTTCACAGAAATCTTATGCTAGTTTTTATTGGTCTGTTCAGGGCTCTCAATTAACAACAGCCAACAAGCCAAATGACTGGTCAAATGTCGGTTTGGCTTCTACAGTAGTAAAGACCAACTTACTAGCCACTTTCACCCATTAGTGAGTGTGTGTTTTTTTTGGCTAGTAAGATTAATGTCGCAGGTAGGGGGCATGCATGTTTACAAGCGGCACCCCCAATTGATTACCCATTACTCGGAGGAGTAAACCAAACACATCAAAACATGCCAGGACACAGAAAATGTCCATGTCTGTGTCAGACGGCCCATTTAAAAACATATTTCCCCCACCCCGTTCACCAATCATTTTTCCCACAATGCCCACGCTCCACCTGAAGCAATTGATGTAATCAGTCGGTCTTAAGTGCATGCTAGTCATTCAAAGTAACCAGGGCAGCCTTGTGTTTACATTTTGAGGTGCATCATTAAAAGGCCCCCCCCTGGGAACAACATTTTCCGTTCTCGGCCCCACATAAGTCACCCCTGTGACATTAACATCTAGGTAACTAACAGCCATTTTGTGATGAATAAAATGTTAATTTAGAGCCCTGGGCCTGTTTATTGTGTGCAGCGGGGTTCAGGCGGAGCTTGCGTCTGTGTAAGCGACGTAAGGGCCAGACCCACAGCTATGGGCAGGTGTGCACCTCCCGATGCCCCAGCAGCTGCCTCCGCGCCCAGGAGAACCCCTACGAAGAGGTGGTGCGCTACCAGCGGCAGAAAGACGGACAGCGGCGCCTTATTGCCCTCATAGGTGAGTGAGTGAAGGCTTGAATGCATAGCCCAACCTGTAGGGTACTTGTCTGCCATGCAGCCGACCTGTGTTCGATTCCCGGCCTGGGTCATTTGCCAATCCCTCCCCGTCTTTCTCCCCATTCTTCCTGTCCACCTCTCATACTGTCCTGTCATCAACAAAGTTGAAAAAGACCATTAAAAAACTACATGCATAGCCTAATTTCAGTTATTTTTCGATTTACACTGTAAAACATTGAAAGACGGTTAAACGTAAAAAGGTAAGTTGTCCTGCTGCCTTTAGTTTACAAGTTACCGGTAACTCAACACTAGGTTTAACTCAAGTTGAGTTAACTTACAAACTTAAGGCAGCGGGGAAACTGATATTATTGTGTGTGTGTGTGTGTGTGTGTGTGTGTGTGTGTGTGTGTGTGTGTGTGTGTGTGTGTGCGTGTGCGTGTGTGTGTGCGTGTGTACTGTATGTGTGATCTTCACAGGTCCTTCTGGTGTTGGTGTGAATGAGCTACGAAGGAAGCTTATTGAAAGCGACCCAAAAACATATCAGGGTGCAGTACCACGTAAGTATTCCTGCCCACTGAACTCTACACCTATCACAGCACAGTGCTACTACAGTGGAGTCTATACTTTTCTCCTTATATGGAGTATGGTCTAGCACCCAGGTCGTTTTTGATTATTCGGATATGCTTGTTTTTAGTGTGGTGATGTTTTGATGTGTGTGTGTTTTTGTGTGGTGGTGTTTTGATACAGTAAGTGTGTTTTTGGGTGTAGTGGTCTTTTGATTTGTGTGTTTTGGGGAATTTGGATATTCTGGATGTGTCATTTTGGCCTATTATCGGTGTGTGTATAGTATCCCACCCTAGAGCCGAGACCTGTCATGGACAGCAATATGGACTATATTCAGTAGAGATGCACCGGTTCCGGATCCGGTTCCGGATCCGGCAGGATAAACGGTTTTTCACAGGATCCGGATCCGGATCCGGCAGGATCTTAAGCAGTGGATCTGGTATCCGGCATGTTACCTAAAAATCACGATCTGGCGCATGTCTAGTCTTTCAGAACCTCAATCACTGCATGGAGTGAAAGCCCTTTGCAAGCGGCCGTTGCAGGCAGTGTGGCAGTAAGCCAATGAGTCTAAAAAATTGTTTGAGCCAACACAATAAAAAGGGCCCACGTGTGCGAGTAGACTATAGTCTCTTTTCCATAGGGTTCCGCGTTCCGGTGCGGGCTTTATAAATATTCATGAGAGTCGGAGGGGGGCTAACGGTACTGGTTTGGCCCGCGTTTCCATCTAGCAGAGTTCGGTACATACAAATCCCAACTCCGGTGAAGTTGGGTCGTTTGGTAAACAGTGAATAAAATCAAAATGCTATAATTTTCAAAACATTCAATCTATTCATTAGATGGAGAATAGTGAAAAGACAACATATTAAGTGTTAAAACCGAGAAAAATATTGTTTTGGGGGACATATGTACTCATTTCTAATTTGATAAATGCAACACGTCTCAAAACAGTTGGGACGGGGACAATAAAAGGCAGCAAATGTCGAGGAAGACTAAAAACAAAACAAAAGACAACACTTAACAGTTAAATACATTAACCGATGAGATGATTTTATATAAAAAAAACAGTGTTAATTCCTATCTTGGACATGATTTCACCAGCTTAAATGGTGGTTGTATTCCTTGTCATGTTTTGCAATGTTTTCCTTTCTGTAGTGCTTACAGTGTGACAGGTCTTGACCAAAAGCCCACCATTTTATCACCTGCTGGTCCTTATGATGGAGCCAAACTGTTAAAACATAGTAGAGAAAGCAATTTGACCGTACAATGTGGCAGTAATCGAAGATCTCCCTTCAAAATATAATGCACGAGTGGCTCTTCATGCTGTTTAAAACCCATTTATACCATTCAGCACTGTATTTAACTCTACAGATGAGTGAGAACATCTTAACCAATGCACTACTGCACCCGCATGCCATCATGGAGGCTGACTTTTGAAGTTAGCAATAACACAAGTTGGATGGTCCATTTTCACTGTAGCACAGGATGTGCAATGCTCTATTATTGTCAAAAAGAATGGACTTCTACAACTTCTGCTGCCTTCTGTAAGCAAAAGACAGTTTCCCATGTCTTCTGGGTCTATTTCAAGTGAGCTTTATCATTTGCACGCATTAAGCATTCTTAATATGGTCAATTTTCAATAGCTCTAATTCCTGGAGTGCTAGAGTGAGACTACAGCCAATATATATTTCATGATGTCATGAACCTAAATTACAAACCTAAATAACAAAAATATGTCTTATATACACTCAATCGTGGTAAATCAAAGGGAATTCAAAAATGTATGTAATAACTATGGTAATTATTCCCTTTGCATCTTTAATTCTGAGTGACTCAGCCTCTCTGTGATGATCTTATGCCTGGACACCTATATTGTCCATCAGTACAATTCATTTTGAAATGTTCTTCTTTGTTGTTTTATCTTATTTGGATGTTTACTAAATTTCACTGATCCCCGTCCCAACTTATTTGAGACGTGTTGCTTTTATCAAATTAGAAATGAGTACGCATGTCCCCAAAAACAATATTTTTTCTCGGTTTTAACACTTAATATGTTATTTTTTCACTATTCTCCATCTAATGAATAGATTGAATGTTTTGAAAATGATAGCATTTTGATTTTATTCACTGTTTACCAAACGTCCCAACTTCACCGGAGTTGGGGTTTGTAGGTACAGTTTAGGTGAGCAGTCACAGTCGCCCTGAGTGGGCACGTAAATAATGTCCAGGCTTTCACGCCATGGTAAATAACACAGGAAAAGGAGTCCTCCTCCTCCAAACGATACCAGTTACTCATTACCCATTAGTCTTGTGATTGTAGGCAATTGGATATTGAGGTTGGACTGTATTTTAGCCGTGGTAACTGTATAGCCTACTATAATTCCCTCCGTTGCATATTGCCAAAGTGCATTTGCAATTCGGAAGCAAATAATTGGATAGCAGACATTCCGTCATCCAAACTACTTTCGGTGAGATGTTTACTATACTTTCACAGCGTGCACACTTCGCGCTCTGTCCTCTTGTCGATGTTTACCATACTTTCACAACGTGCACACTTTTAATGCGCTCTGTCCTCTTTGTCTGCATATTCAGTTGCATATTGGTCGCCCCGTTTCCCTTCTGTTGCAGCGCATCCAATTGAGTTATCAAACTACTTCCAATCCATTGCAGTTTTCATGCTCTGTTGCCATACTTATTAAAAGCATAAAGACAGTCGTGATTTGTAGAGGCTCGCGAATGAGGAAGCAATCCGTAAACCACACGGCCAGAAAAAAATAGCCTACCTAAAGTTTATTAACACAGAACAAAAGCAACCTGTCCTACGGTTTAGTACATGGTGCGTGTTCTGTATTTCTCCCGTAAAAACGGCTTCTCACAAGGAGGAGGCGTGGACCTTCCCACATGGAAATAGCGTGATTTTAAAACAATAATAGGCTAATAATATATTTTAATCGGTCGATAGCCGAATGCTGTCAGCACAAAAAACAATTCCTTGGCAACTCCTTGGCCAAGGACTGGAGTTAGGCTACTTTAAAGAACATGATAATTGCTTGAGCAAATTTTCTATGTCTATTGTAAAAACTGCCCAAAAGCGATGTTGATTTTTAAAGTGGTGGGGATAGGTGTTTGCACATGCCGGTAAATCCTAACGCAGGCAACATGTGGCCTAGTGGAACTAAGCTCAGCACGCCTCGAACCATGTCTTTCGCGATTCTATAATCGCCCCTGTTTGAGCCCTGTTTGAGCTGATGATGGGTGTGTATGGGTGGAGTAAATGCTAAAAGAAAACGAAACCACGCCCCAGCAGTGCGCAGCCCCGTTCTAACAGGGCTAGTAGAAAAGACCCTTATATGTTTCAACCCTTTTGTAGGATCCGGTATCCGGTTCCGGATCCGGCAGGATCTTAAGCAGTGGATCCGGTATCCGGCAGGATCCTAAAAATCAGGATCCGATGCATCTCTAATATTCAGTATACGGAGTGTTTTTTTGCCACCCTATACTGGCATTGCCTGCAGGTTACCAGGGTATTCAAGGTTTTACTCAAAGTAGAGTCCCTGGGCACAACCACTGTCCAGGTGCTGGTGAGGTGCAGTAAAAGTAATCCAAGTAAAGGATGGTAAAGTAGAGAGTGAACCTGATGAAGCAACAGGAAAACGCATTGTTCACCAAATAAACTACCAGCAAAGGATACCAGTGTGCGGCGATTCATCCTTCCTTTACCTGGTATTCAATGTTTGTTTTAATACGCTTACAGTACATGGTGGGGTCTAATACGCAGTGTGTTGATTTGATATCCACAGACACCACCAGGTCCCCAAAGAGCTTCGAGGAGCCCGGACGAGAGTACCACTTTGTCACCAGAGAAGTGTTTGAGAATATGGCACAAAACAACAGGTAGTGTGACGCATTGAAGCACAAGTTGTTTGGGTTGAAATCAGTTCTTATTTTTATTATTATTATTAATAATAATAATAATAGTACCTACGTTTTATATAGCGCCTTTCAAAACACCCAAGGTCGCTTTACATAATATCAGTGTGAATGTGTGTAAGTATGTAGGTGTGTGCTTGTGGACACCTCCAAAAAGAGAGGTTTTAAGGTGCTGTTTAAAGATGGCCAGGCATTTTGAATATGGCTGGGTAGGTTATTCCTGTTGGGTAGTTGTCCCTGTTCAAATCTTCCATCTTTATTCCATCTTCTTTGCCAAAGAAGAAGGCTTATGCATTACCATTCATTTTATTCTATTGTGTTTGTAACATGACTTATTCATTTACAACTGCATTTTTCACTAATGGCAGTTTGTGCAAGTGTGTTCTGTTGGTCTACTGAGCTTTGGCATTTGAGCTTTGACCTGCGTTTCTCAGGTTTGTGGAGTTCGGGGAGTACAGAGATTACCTCTATGGGACCAGCATAGATGCTGTCAAACAAGTGCTGGACACTGGCAAAATCTGTGTCATCGACATTGAACCTCATGTGAGTGTGAAACATCATAACTACAAAGACAAAGTGCAGATTTTTTTTGTCACAATATCATTGCAGTGTAATTATTGCAACCTAAGGCAATATTATTCAAGCTGTGCTGATCCTTGCTGAAACTTGTCATCTTGCAGCAGGGGTGGACAAACTCAGGCCCGGGGGCCACATGCAGCCCGCTGGGTCATTTCATCTGGCCCACAGAGGCTTTACAAGAAAGACAACTTTTAAATCCAAAATGATACTGTCTCCCAATATTTTTTTAAATGGCTACTCGAGACAATGGTGTTGAATTATCTCTCATTATCATGGGCAATATCCTTGTGACATCTGGCCCTCCGTTCAATATTCTAAACCCACTGTGGCCCTTTGGGCAAAATACCGGTAATTGCCCTCTCCTGTCTCACAGTTATCTCAGTCCTTTATCATTGTGTCGTAACAGGGTGAAAAAATATCACTTTGTTGATTCTTCTTGCATATCCCTCATATCACTATCTTTTGGTGACATTTATCAATTTAATGTGATTTTATTTGATCTTTGATTTTTATTTAGTTTTTTGTATGCCACGCATTTAATTTGTATAATGCTATTGAGGGTCTTTTACTTCTATCAGAAACGGTCTATTAAAATCTTTGCTTCTATGTTTTGAGAGGTACACTGAAACACATTAATGCATTGCCTTGCCTTCTGACAACAATTCTCCTCCCCTCTCAGGGCATTCAAGCGGTACGGACCCAAGACCTGAAAGCCTACGTCATCTACATCAAACCCCCTCCGGCAGGGAGCATGAAGGAGAGCAGGAGGAACTCACAGATCATCACCAACTACTTCATCAACCGGCCTTTCAAAGTCAGTCAATATATGAAGAGTTCAGATGCAAAACCCCCTAACTCCATTTCTGAAGACCTGCACTTCTATATTTTTAGAGAACCCTGTTGTTGGTTTAGTTTACATACATGCACTTGATAATACATATAAATAGTTATATTGCATAAATAAAATTAAAAATATGCAATTTTGACAGCTTTGTATTAAATAAAAATGAATTAAGATTATTTTCTGAAAAGGCACTTTGGGTCACTTTGCATCTGAACTCTTCATATTACATTGAATTCAAATTCTTTTTTTTCTTCTTTTTTTTTTTTTAAACCAAAGCAGTCAGTCCAAAAATGATGGGGGAAAAATATCCAGTGTTTATCAAGGCAAAATTTGGCTTGCATTACACTCCAAAATTTGCCAGATCCCTACACCAAGATCGGAACCTCTCAAGAAGGTCTTTACGGCGTTACAGATTCACTCAAACATGTACAGTATATGTATGCACAAGGCACACCTGCACTATTTGCCATATGTATACAAACAATCAGCATTACTTCAAAAACACAACTATTTGTGTTTGCAAGAGAGTATGTGGACTTTGTTCAAATGTATGGCGTAATGGAGCAATGCATGTTCAGCATTCCACCCCGGACCCGACCCGGAGTTCTGGTCAATTATTTTATTATTGTGTTTATATATTATTAATATTTTATTATTAAGTTATTATAAAGCCTCATCTTTGCCATTTGGTTATTCTATATACTGGTTTATGTGTTTAAATTGAAAAAAAAACCAGCTAATAGCAATGAAACACATTAAGTAAGATCAGAACAAGTCCACCGTGTTTCAATTTTCTTCTCTAACCTGTGGTCGTTCATCCCGACTTGCCTCGTCCTCGACGTGGCCCCAGACAGCAACGCGCATCATAAATGTGTTAGCATTAGCTCGGCTCAGCTTTGCCTTAGGGAGCATTGGGTGCTCTATGTAAGAAGTGACCAAATTGTTCCATGTGTTCCATATTTAAACACTGTTCATGACCAGTTAACCGATTCAAAAGTAGTTGCACAAAATGAAACATTGCGATTTTCTATCTAGATAAAGAAATTATATTGTACTGAAAGGCATAGTAACACTTTCAGAGCACTTCGACTTTGGCGCATTGATATCTTCACTCCCAGTTCCCCGTTCCCACCTAATCCTCTCCCTTTAAGAGGACTAGTCTAAAGGTGACCGATCTTATTGGATGAAAGGAGAAACCTCTTCAAGTTCAAATTCAGATATCTCTCAACTCTGCTCTTTCTAAGAGTAGTGACACTCCATTTGAAATGAATGCAATCCATTTAATTCTAAACTGCCTTTTTAACAGCTCTCTTCTCTTGTTATAGCATGGTCAATTTCTGCACAGATGGAACTTTTCCCTCCCTCACTCTCTTTTCTTGTTTTTCTTTCTTCTGTTTTTTAGGAGGAAGAGTTCTGGGAGATGGATGAGGCGGGCAAGAAGATGGAGTCCCACTTCCGCCAGCTCTTTGACCAGGTGATCGTCAACGACGACCTGCAGCAGTCCCTCGCCCAGCTTGTCGCCGCGGTGAAGACGGCGGAGGACGAACCCCAGTGGGTCCCCGCCTCCTGGATACGGCCCGCCGAAAAGTCATGAGGGGAGGAGAAACATGGGACAGGAGGAGATGAGAGAGGAGAGGAGAGGAGTTACGAGGAGGAACCACAGGAGATGAGGCGTCGCGAGGAGGAGAGCCGGGATAGGAGGACATGCCATGTGATTGAGATTGGATAGGAGTCCTGAGACTCCAGGAAGATGAGAGAGGAGTTTGAATAAACGAAAGATGTTAAATGAAAGCACGTACGTAAAAAAGGAAGAGGACGGAACAATGCAACAATGCAAAATGGGGGGTGGGCAAGGAACGAATCCAGAAATTATATAAAATGGGTTTAATACAGTTAAATTGGTGGGCCCAGAGATCAGTAATCAGCTGGGTTTAGCACAGGACAGATTACAGGTTATTATACTGTCAAGCTGACTGGGAGAGTGTTCGCATTGGGTGGGCCTGCTTGATTGACAGGTGAGTGTGTGGGGCACAGAACCCAGCAATGGGGTGGGGATGGACACTACTATGGAGAACCATGAAGAACACAGAATATGAACAGCATTAAAGGGGCACAAGGTAGGATGACGTCTTTTGCGCGGTGCACGTGGAATGCCTGTCTCAAAATCTACACAGTAATGAAAAAATGCTGTTTAAATAAACTCGCTGTGAGACAGTTTTTCATCACGGAATACCAGCTGTGGATACAAATCTGAATACAGTATGTAAAGCTATGTCTCAAATGATAAGTGTTTCCCACGACACTCCTTCGGACTGTGCTGCCAAAAGTTGCATGTGGGGTTTTCTGACAGCGGACTGTGGAAGCGGTCGCGAGAGCCACCTGTCACTTACTAATGACTCGCAAAAGCATCGCCTGACTCGGGACCGTGATTTATTCAACTTTCAATCCTACCTGGAGCCCCTTTAATGTAAGGACTTGGGTGACTGTGCTCTTGACACAGCATGGTAAACATTTGACAGAATGTTTTGGACAGGAAATTATGCCTTTTTGGACCGTAATGTCAAAAATGTTATTTGTCTCCAAATTGTTTTGTTACATTACAATCCATACAGTAAGTAAGAGCAGATCAGAATGTTTCCATGACCTTTTACCAGTTATTACATATGGTATAGTCGAGGTCATTTACATCTTCAGTGCTCCTAGTGTTTTGGATTGTGTTCTGTCCTTGGTTGCAGTGAGAAGGTAGTAAATGAATGTTTCCTTCAGAGTGGTTCAGAGTCCTTCAGGTGGTTCAGTCCATCAGAGATTCTCCAATCGGACTTGTTGTCCATGGTGCAATTTTAGAGCAAATGACTGAAACCAGCACCAACCAGCAAACAAGTCCAGCTCTTTGGTGTGTGTGTGTGTGTGTGTGTGTGTGTGTGTGTGTTTGTGTGTGTGTGTGTGTGTGTGTGTGTGTGTGTGTGTGTGTGTGTGTGTGTGTGTGTGTGTCTGTGTGTGTGTGTTTCTGTGTATCAACACAGTAAACAGTAAATCCTTACTGTTCCTTTTTTTGTAAATTGTTACTTTTCATTCTGAAACTGTGATTCCTTTTTTGTAGTAAAAGTAAAACCGTGGATGTTGTGTCCTGTATAAAATGTTTTTATTGTATCAATCTCGATATTGATTTTTTTGTTTCATTATTTCTTTTCTTGTGGATCATTAGTTGTCTAGTTTGTCAATAAAATTGAATCTCATTGGGAGATAACTGTTGCCTGTCTTGACTTCTCCACAGTGTTGTCAGATATACAATAATTATCGTATTTGTACCATATTTTTGTCCATTTTGTCCTCTGTACAATCAAAAAAACATGATGTACGATAATTTCAGACTTGTCATTCAGTTCATTTAGATGCCTTGAAACAACAATTTGGGTCTTGCACGATAATTTCCTCCCAAAAAGCCCAATACAACGATAATTTTGAGGTTTTGGTACAATAATTCAGCATTTTCACCTGGCAACACTGCTTCTCCACAGAGCAAGGTTCCCACTCCTTACAAAACTGACAAAACTTTTCCATGACGTTTTTTTTTAGGGCTAAATATGAAATGTGTCCCCTTTCAACTCAATAACTTAAAGGGACACTGTGTGAGATTTTTAGTTGTTTTTTTCCAGAATTCATGCTGCCCATTCACTAATGTTACCTTTTTCATGAATACTTACCACCTCCATCAAATGCTAAGCATTCATTATGACTGGAAAAATTGCACTTTTCTTACATGAAAAGAGGGATCTTCTCCATGGTCCGCCATTTGGAATTTCCAAAAATAGCCATTTTTAGCTGCAAAAATGACTCTACTTGGATCATACTAGGAAATGTTTGTTTATTACTTAGTAAACTTCCATGTAAAGATCAAATTTGGCAATAGGCAGCCCAGTTTCAATGAGCAGCATAGTTGCAGTACCTTTTTTGACCATTTCCTGCACAGTGTCCCTTTAATAGCCCATGGAATATTTAGACACCTTTTGTAATATCAGTAAAAATCGCCCAGAATGAAAACACAAACCCTGAAAAAAGGGTACATGTACAATTTATAGATCACAATACATTCAGTGTATTAATTGTTTTAAAATAAAAACATGAAATGTATGTCATTTGCCAAATGAACATTTGGACATTCATACAGTTACCGTCTCTACTCGTCCTCCTGTCATTCACCACAGCTCATGTAGGCCTAACGGAGGCCACTGACAAGAGTGTGTGGCGTAGAAGGTTATTGAACCTCCCTCCCCCTCATGCAGAATAGGTATGGCTGAGCTATCTTCAGGACCCTGTTTCTCGAAAGCATCATTGCTAACCAGTAAGCAACTTACTAGGTTTCCAATGGGAAATTACATTGCAACCAAGTAAGTTGCTAACTTAGTTAGCAACGATGTTGTCAAGAAACGCACCTCTCCTTTGGCTCAGGATGCTTATGTTCTTGTCAACTAAAGGAACCGAAGCAAATGATGGTTCTGACACAGCTGTTAAATATTAGTGTTTCTTCCAAGATCTTCAAAAAAAAATATCGAAGCTTGACTTTGCTAATTCACTCAAAAAAGAAAAAAAAATCCTGAAAAAAATGAAAGAGAGCAAATCGCAAAATAAAAGGTCAAAATGAAGATGTAAAATTGGAACTAAGACAGACTGAAAAATGACTACGTGTTGAAACCAAATCTGCAGTGGCAACGTGTCTGATTATCTACGTAAGTAGGCCTAGCCAGTGTATCTATTCTAAGGAGAAATTATCGACCAAGGTTTCATACCTCGAGACAACGTCACCAACAGAACCAAGACACAGACACCAGATAGTATAGGTCCATATGTAAGTTTTGGAACATTTCATATAGATTTTTCCATTTGCTGTTTTTTTTTACTTCTAGGACCTCCCCGAATACAAATCCACCTGTTTCCATTCTTTCCCTTGATATTTAGTGGCAAATCCAAGATGGAAATACAACAATGCCACCTCATTATAGTTTTTAATGACAAACATGTTGAGAAACGTACAGTCACTCAATGTACCCAGATCTATTCAGCCTACATTGCCCTAACCCTAAGGCAAAGTGCAATAGAACTATTTTGTCAAAATTCAGTTTAGACTGAAAAGGCCTTCATTACACCTACTTTCTCTTGTAAGAAAGCCATACGGTCAAAATAAGTCCTGTTCCCCCCATATGATAACTCCAAGGCCAGACTGCATCAGGCACAGAGAGATTCTCTGTTTCAAACCAGTTGGTAACAAAAACATTCTGCATATTGGGCCTCCAGAAACCAGGGCAGACACACAGAAAAGAATGGTATGGTCAGACATATGTAGCCTGGTGACGCCATCCTACGTACTTCCACCCAAAGATGGAGTCAACAGTCGGCTGTCACCCAGGCTGGGACATTTGTAGGGCTAACACTCAAATTTAACAAAGCCACAGAATCACTAAAAGGCCATATTCACTCTATCATATCCACATGACCTGAACAGTGGCTAAAGCAGCCTATATCAGGCTGACCTTATACACATGATCTAAACACTGGATATAACATGTTGTGCATACAAAATATTTAAAATGGGTAATTTAAAATATTCAACAATACACTTTTGTGATTGTGTTCTTATTTCGCAAAATATTCTACAGTTGTCTCATGTTATATTGCATTAGAAATCCAGTGGTGGCAGCAGAAATGACTGAAACAACAAAATTCAATGATTGACTTTATTTAACGATTTCACTAACTGATTACACATGACATGAACCGAACAACAAATAAGCATTTATTTGAAATGAATCAAGTAAGCATAGAATCACTAAACATATTTTAAAACAATTAAAATCATTTAAATATCACATACATACATACATACATACATACATACATACATACATACATACATACATACATACATATATACATACATACATACATACACAGTTGTTACAGTGGTAATGACGTGATCAGTTACATACTGAAAAGTCATTTAAGCATCTTCATGTAAGTACTTTTTATAATATTTAATCAAACTTTCCAAAAACATATAATAGAGTTGTAATGCCTTCATAAAAACTAAGCATGATGACATAGCTGCACTGTGAACTATTATATAAGCCCAAACATTCTAGTCATAATTTGTAATTTTTAAATTTCAATATTATGTTTTATGTAGGCTACATAGTGTATATGACTAATATATATATACTAATACATGTACTGTACAGTCCATGACTATGGAAATGAACTGATCAAAAATAGAGTGTAATTATGATGTAAGAGGTGTTGCAGCTGTACAATATAGGAGGCAGTGAAGCACATCACTAACAATCAACATCATAAATTAAGAAAGAGAAAAAAGATATAACCTCCCAAACAGAGTGTCCACTGTCTATGTGGACTGGGGAACTTCTGGGCCTCACACTATTCTGTTGGAGGACATGAAAACATACAGCAGATAACTCGTTATTGAAATTCAGATACATACAGTTTAGCCAGATTTAATGCACACAAACAAACTTAGTACTTTGACTAAAAAACACACATGCACGCACACACTCACATACACACTAAGCCAGACCTTTTGTGGTGCAGATGAAGTTGAGTTTTTCATTCTCTTCCAGACTGAGCCACTTGCCCCCATGTCTTCCCACTGCTCCCCCTCTTGTTTCACAGCAATGCTCTGATTCTGAGTTTGGGGCCCAGTTGCAGTAGCAGACTGCGTCTCCATTGACCCAGAACCAGAAGCCAAAACTGCATTCGTAGCGCAGGCCCAGCCACACATGGGGAGATGAGGCTGCTTTGGCCCACCCCTCCACCCAGCGCTGGATGTGCACAGTAGACACAGACACCAGGTCCACATGGTGCTCTCTGCAGTACTGCAGAGCCTCCATCCAGGTCTTGTTCTCAGGGACCAGAAACAGGTTGTCTGGGAGAAATAAGGTCATTGGCAATTAGTTTTCTCCATTTGTTTGGCTTATGCTACTATAACACAGTGGTTTTCAAAGTGGGGGCCGGGGACCCCTGGGGGGCTGCAGAAGGGATGCTAGGGGGGCCGCAGAAGGGATGCTAGAGGTGCCGCGGAAGGCTGGCAGAAAAAGTATAGCACATCAAAATAAACAATTGATTAAGGTGCACCGAAATAAACCACAATCAGCTAAACAATATTACCATTAGTTAAAAACTGCATAATAATCTATTGCAACTATGAACATTATAGTTATTTTATATATCCCAATGGGACACGGACACACATACATAGACTATGGTCGTGAAAGGGGGTGCTCAGAAAAAAAATAGTATAGCTTGACCCATGTAAGGGGGGCCTTCGCGGGAATCTAACGGTATATGGTGGAGCCTTGTCATGGTAAAGTTTGGGAACCCCTTGTATAACAACAACAACAATGGTAATCAATCATCAGCATCATCAAAGTACACTAACCTTCATTCATAATGTCAACAGAGCTACTTGGTGATGATGTATTTGGGCGGCCTTTTCTCTCTCCATAGCACCGGTACTGGCCTGCCTCTTCTGGCAGTGTGATGCTGATGGTCTGACTGGTCTCACCAGGAACTGGACTGTTGTCCTTCAGCCAGACATACTGATGCCAGTCTTCAAACTGGGTCACACTGCACTTCAGAGTGACGACATCTCCAGAGTAATGAGGACCTGGAGGAGACGTGACCTCCACTGTAGCAGCAGGGAGATCTGAGGGATGACAAAAGGCACAAATTGGGAAATAAAATAGAAAACAAAAAAATACAGGATGTGTGACATGCTGTTTTAGCAGTGTCTATCGCCCGCATTAGGGTAAAGTCTTAAAATGCTGTCAGTAATCATTGCAATGACAAACATGTTTTGAATGTCAACTCACCATTGTATATTACTTGAGCAGAATTGCTAAGTGAGGACATTTTGGAGCCATCTTCTCTCTTCCTGTATCTTCAAATCTCAACCTGGAGGCATCCAGTGACTACTGTGAAAGGGCAGTTGGCATCCAGGGAAGACTGGAGGACAGCCAGGAAAGACTGGATGACCGCAGGAAAGTCTGCATCCGGGGGTGGCAGGCTAGTTACCTTACCCACCAGTCTCAAGGGACACCCTAAACAAACTACGAAGACTAACAAAGGAAAACAACCCGAAGGCCCTCCGAGAGGCGGGGTGGAAGAAGGGCCAAACCAGACGGACACTATGGCAACGACCGGAACGGACCGAGACAACGATTGTAGGATTATGAGAAGATGCAGGTGTGGATGGGAAAAGGTGACCACCTTCAGAGGGTTAAGGATTCACCAGGGAAGGAGGAAGTGTGAGGAGGGGGCCCGAAAGCAACATTGCGCTGCAGCTGCAGCTGCGGGTCAGACAAAAGGAACCCAGAGCCAGGTCGCAAACCACAGAGCTGAGGGATCCAACGTTGCAGAGGGAAGGCAGGTCGCAGAGGAGAGAGGGACCTTGGTGGACCCTGAGTCATATGAAGGTGGCATCGATAACACCCCCAGAACACCACCAGACCCCAGAACACCTTCACATCCAGACACCCAAGAATCAAGACAGAGGACTGAAAGGAAAGAGCCAGGGAGGAGGCAGCCAGTGAAATGGCCAAAAGCCAATGAGACGGCAGTTTGGCAACAGCTGGACAAGGACCTCAGCATCATCTTGGAACACTCTCTACGCGGGCAGGTGGAGACCAAGCTGAACAGTATTGGGGACATACTGTATGAAGAATGCAGAGAAAGGTTTGGGACACTGGTAGCAAAGCGGAGCACTGGCCCAAAGCAGAAGGGGAGGAGGGAGAGGGAGATCGAGGCACTGTTGAAGAGAAGGCGTCAACTTCGAAAACAGTGGAGGAAGGCGAGTCTAGAGGAGAAGGAGGGTCTGAAGCCACTGTGGGAGGAGGTGAGAAAGAACATCGCCAGCCTACGGAGGGCAGAGCGCATCCGCAGGCGCAGAAAGCGTAAGGAGAAGGAGAGAAGCAGCTTCTTCAGGAACCCCTATCAACATGCGAGACGGCTGCTTGAGGATAAGAGGAGTGGGAAGCTGGAGATCAGTCAGTCAGAGCTGGAAAACTACCTTAAGGAGCTCTACAGTGACCCAGCAAGACAAACCCCGCTAGGACCACCAGGGTATGTTCCTCGACCGGCTCCGCCTACTCACCTCTTTGACACTGCTCTGCCCAAGCTCAGCGAGGCAGCAGAGGTTGTACGGAAAGCAAGAGCAGCCTCAGCACCAGGCCCCAACGGCATACCCTATAAGCTGTACAAGTACTGCCCAGGGATCCTGAAACACCTATGGAAGCTGTTGAGAGTCGCCTGGAAGAACCAAGTCATCCCGACAGAGTGGCAGAGAGCAGCCACTGTCTTCATCCCGAAAGAGGCTAACTCCACCACCATCGGTCAGTTTAGGAGTATTGCGCTCCTGAACGTTGAAGGCAAGATCTTCTTCGCCATCCTAGCCAGGAGGTTGACCAGTTACCTCACAAACAACGGGTACATCGACACCAGCTGCCAGAAAGCCGGGGTGCCAGGCTTCCCAGGGTGCGTAGAACATTCAGCAGTAATTGGGAGGGAAAGTAATCTCATCGCCCCCTGCTGGCAACGTTCCAAGCCCCTGCAACAAATGAATGGTTTTTTTCTTTGAAAAATTACATCTCGGCCCTGCCGACGAAGTAGAAGTAGTGGCAGTCATATTATAGGCATGTTGGCCCGTTTTATCGAATCAGGTGGTAAAATGTTCGGTTTTTCACTGATCTGAACTGATTTTAATATTCTTTAAAAAGCTAATACAGAACTACACTGACTGGCATGTGTGACGTGTTTACTCCATGTAATTAGCATAGCCAAATTAGCATAGCCAAACATGAGCCAGAGAGGTGGTTACTCGTCACCACAGAAGCCATCATATCTACTAGAGAAGTTAAAACCAAACCAAAATGATCGCGTGTATATATATTTAATAAGAAGACAATGTGGAACTCACAGGATTACAAGAATGTGAAGATATGCGAAGAACTTGCGTTCATTCGCGTTCATTTGTTTCTCTGTGTTGTCAACGAGGCGCGAAGCACAGCATGCTGGGAGCTGTAGTCCGTTTCCGACCAGATTGGCACAATTTCTATTTTTCTTAAAAGGGCAAAAAATGACTTAAGATTTTCACAGGTAGTAGTTCATCCTATTGTGTACGCTGAAAAATGTGTCTGGTGTTATAGTTCTTAGTCATATCTTTTTGGGATTTTTAAAAAAAAAGAGTTTCAATAGGGTCGCCCTGGTGTTTGGAACGTAACCGCTAGGATCGCTGTTTTCCACTTTCCCTCCCAATATGGGAGCAGATCCAGCGAGCAAAAAGAGAGAAAAGCGATCTGCATGTGGTGTGGCTCGACCTCGCCAATGCATATGGGTCAGTCCCCCACCAGCTAATCGAGTATGCCCTGGACTTCTTCCATATCCCTGCCTTCATCCGCAGCCTGGTGTCAAGCTACTTTGCAGACCTTCAGATGTGCTGCGCTCATCAAGATTTCACCACGAGCTGGCAACGACAGGATGTTGGCATTGCCATGGGGTGCTCAATCTCTCCCATCCTGTTCGTCGCAGCCTTTGAGGTCATCCTCATCGGAGCAAGGAAAATGGCAGGAGGGGTAAAGTTACCATCTGGACAAAGGCTGCCACCGGTGAGAGGCTACATGGACGATGTCACCACGATCCTCCAGACAGCAGCATGTACAGCGAGACTGCTGAAGAGGATCGACGAGCTTGTGACCTGGGCAAGGATGAAAATCAAACCTGCAAAGTCACGCAGCCTGTCCCTTAGGAAAGGGGTCAGGAGCGACCACACCATCTTCATCGCAGGTGGCGAGGAAATCCCATTGCTGTCTAGTCAGTCCATCCGTAGCCTCGGTCGGACTTACACGGCAGACCTCTCCGACAAGCAGATGGGAGAAGCAGTGAGGAAGCAGCTGGCAGAAGGCTTGGCAAGAATCAGCAAGAGCCAGCTCCCTGGCAAGTACAAAGTATGGGCTTACCAATTCATACTGTACCCAAGGGTGATGTGGCCGCTGAAAATGTGCGAGGTCCCCTCCTCAATGGCGGATAAGATGGACAGGTTAGCCAACGGCTTCATCAAGAAGTGGCTGGGGCTACCAAGATGCCTGTCGGACGTGGGGCTATTCGGGAGGAACATGTTGCAACTGCCATTGCAGTCCATCAGCCAAGGATACAGGCAGGAAAAAGCTCGACTTGTGCTTGAGCTGAGGGGTTCCACCGACCAGCTAGTGAGAGCAGCAGGCGCCCAAGTAAGAACAGGAAGAAAGTGGAAAGCCCAGGAGGAGGTCGACAGTGCCATCAGCAGGTTAAAACACCAGGAGGTCATGGGAAGAGTCCAGGAGGGTCGAGCAGGTTTGGGGAGAGGTGAGACCCCCCTCTTCTGGTCCAAGGCCTCCAAGGAGCAGAGAAAAGCCATGGTGGTGGCAGAGGTGGCAAGGACGGAACAAGAACGGCTGCGCGTCAAAGCAGTGTCTCAGAGTCGGCAGGGAAGCTGGATGTCTTGGGAAGGTGTATCAGGCAGGCCCATATCATGGGCAGATCTGTGGAAGACCCCCCAAGCCAGACTGAGCTTTTTAATCAAGTCCACCTATGATACCCTGCCTTGCCCCCGAAACCTCCAACTATGGTTTGGCACCGAAGAGAGCTGTCCCCTGTGCAACACCATCAATCATATGCCTCCAGCATATCCTCTCAGGATGCAAGACGGCGCTGTCGCAAGGGCGCTACAGGTGGCGGCATGACCTGGTACTTAAGAAACTGGCAGAGGTGGCAGAGGCATGTAGGCAACAGGCCAACAGCCAACCTCCTGCCCCAGCAAGACGGCCCATCCCCTTTGCTAGAGCTGGGGAGAACCCCAAACCTACCCATCAGAGAGCAACACCAAGACTTCTCTCTCCCGGTGGGGAATGGTCCATGAGGGTAGACTTGGGGAAACAGCTCCAGTTTCCCAGGGAGATAGTGGAAACATCGCTCCGACCAGATCTGATCTTGTGGTCAGTTCCAGACAAGACCATCGTGATGGTGGAGCTCACTGTCCCGTGGGAACAAGGGATGGAGGCTGCCAATGAACGCAAGCGTTCCAAGTATGCGGACCTGGCGGCAGAGTGTCAGGAGGCTGGCTGGAAAGCCGTTACATGCCCTGTTGAGGTGGGGTGTCGGGGCTTTGTGGGCTCGTCAACAGTTCGCCTGCTTCAAGATATCGGCTGCACAGGAGCAGGGAACCGGAAAGCCATCAAGGAGCTAGCGGAGGAGGCAGAGAGGGGCAGCTTCTGGTTATGGTTAAGGAGGAGAGATAAAGGGTGGGGGCAGAACACCTAGGGCATCAGCAGGGGTTGGCAGGGAGAGATCCCTGCCATCGCTCCGCCACCATGTCGATGTCCTGGGGTTAAAGGAGCGAAACATCAATGACTGGTGGTCCCCAGCTGATGACCCGTTCCAGCCCAAAGGTGTATAGGGAAATACACTTGCATAGAGTGCACTGGTGGAGGTGCGTCAGGCAGCAATGCCCAGCAGGAATACCAACATCCTGTATCTTCAAATTCCTGTAGCACTGGTACTGGCCTGCTGCTTGGGGCAGTGTGATGCTGATGGTCTGACTGGTCTCACCAGGAACTGTGCTGTTGTCCTTCAGCCAGACATACTGATGCCAGTCTACAAACTGGGTCACACTGCACTTCAGAGTGACGACATCTCCAGCGTAATGAGAACCTGCAGGAGACACCACCTCCACTGTAGCAGCAGGGAGATCTGAAGAATAACAAATACAGATGGAAAAACAAATAACAACCCAACAGCAAACAAGTAACTACAACATTGTATATGTTCTTTTAGTGCGGTACATAGCTCAAATTAGTGAGAAGCATTCATATATAGTCAGTAATCTATTGTGTTGAGTGTCAACTCACCATTGGATGTTATATGAACACACTTGCTAAGTGAGGATGTTTTGAAACCGCCTTCTCTCTTCCTGTAGCACTGATACTGGCCTGCTCCTTGGGGCAGTGTGATGCTGATGGTCTGACTGGTCTCACCAGGAACTGTGCTGTTGTCCTTCACCCAGACATACTGATGCCAGTCTTCAAATGATGTCACACTGCACTTCAGAGTGATGACATCTCCAGAGTAATGAGGACCTGGAGGAGACTCCACTGTAGCAGTAGGGAGATCTGAGGGGGTCAGGATGATCACAACATGTAAAAACAAACAACAACATTGTTAGAGCTAAAGCAGTTCATAATGTGATATTGCACATAATTTCAGTAATATGTCATTAAATGTGGTGACTCACCATTGAACGTAATGCTAACAAACTTGCTGATGTACGGTGCCAGCGAAGAATCTTCTCTCTGGATGTTGCACTGGTACTGGCCTGCTTCTTCTGGCAGTGTGATGGTGATGGTCTGACTGGTCTCACCAATAACTGGACTGCTGTCCTTCAACCAGACAAGACGCCAGTCTGTGTCTGTCGGTTTGACACATCTCATGGTGACTTCATCTCCGGGGTAAAAGGGACTCTGAGGAGACAACACCTCAACTGTAGGGAGAGCTGAGGAATGAGGACAAAAACAAAGTGAAAGCCCATCTGGGAAACTCCATCTCCCATTGTCATTGTGAGTCAGCACTCCACAGCACACAAGTGCTCACTGCACACAATGTAGTTGCATTTATGCCCCAAGGGAGCAGTGCAGCGGGACGGTACCATGCTCAGGGTACCTCAGTCATGGAGAAGGATGGGGGAGAGCACTGGTTAATAACTGATGACTTAAACAACACAGACAGATATAACTGACAACAATATACCATGACACAATACCATTGACAGAGGAAACATTGGTATATTAACATCACATTGGAGCCCCACACAAAGGTAAAAATCAGAAGAACATTCACACATTTTATCTCAAATACTCACCTTCATGGCAGATAACATTTAGAGGTATGTCACAGGGTTTGTCATTCCACAGACCAGAAGACAGCACTTCAACACACAACTCATTGCCACTGGGTTCCCCAGAGCTCCAGTGGCGAAAGGAAGAGCTGCTGCCATCTGACCACTCCCAGGTGTCATTGAACAGGCCGATCCAGGCATAATACTTTCCTGGTGGTAAAACGTTGTCTATCTGGTCATTCTCTGCCTGGTTCCTCACACTGGCGAGGTCTGTGTATTCCTTTCTGCAGTATCTTTGAGCATCTCTCCAGTTCATCCCATCGTCAATCAGCACATAGGGGTGTATAGGGTTTCCAACTGTAGTAATATATGGGTATTGGTTAACTAAGAAACTGCTTGCAAAGCAACTCTTGGCAATACGGTGACTAAACGACTGTTACTGCACACAACCTCATAACAAACTACTTTTGTTTGACTCACTGCATGGGTTTATGTGTGAGTGGGTGTGTAAGATTCTCCATGAATTTAATAGGTTTCTTACCATCATGGCAGATGAAAGGATATTTGCGGTCACAGTAGTAGTCATACCACCAGCCCCAATCACCAATCATCACACAGTCTTCACCAGGTCTTCCATCTGGCTGATATGGCTTATCCCACTTCCTGAACCCAGCCTCATTCTCCCCATAGAAATCCCTGTCAGCCAGAGACCACTGCCACTTAGGACTAAAACCATAGTTCATCCCAATCCAAACAGGTGCAACACCTTCTTCCTGGATTATTCTAGTTAATTTCTCCATCTCTGCCTTGTCGTCTATGGTAGCCAGATCAGTGAACTTCTCTCTGCAGTACTGCTGAGCCTCTGCCCAGGTCTTTACCTCTTTCACCACATGAAACTGACGTGGCACAGAGGAGGAGAGACCACACACACCTGAGAGGAGAGACAGGCAACGCCACATAATGTAATGTAAAGCTCGGAGTACTCAATTCCTTTTTTAAAACATTCTGCCACCAAATGCCCACATATCAGAAAAGGGAAGTGAAACGCAGAATAAGGGGTGTGAGGGGTGGTGTGAGAAAAAGAAAATTGTATGAAAGGCGTTGGCAGAGAAAGCGCCCGTTTTCCAGTCTGGTGTGGTTTTAAAGTGCTCAGAGTAAACATGCACAGCTGGCCACCAAACACCAGCAATCAGAAAGACTGGTGCAACATCTGTGCATGCAATGTTAAAGGTGTACCGTGTAATATCTTTTGTAGTTTATTTCCAGAATTCATGCAGCCCATTCACAAATGTCACCTTTTTCATGAATACTTACCACCACCACCACATTCTAAGTAGTCATTATGCACTTTAATTGCACTTCACATACATGAAAAGGGGGATCTTCTCCATCTGTCATTTTGAATTTCCAGAAGTAGACATTTTTAGCTGTAAAACTATTCATGAAAAGATCAAATTCGGTTATAGGCAGCACATTTTCAATGAGCAGCATAGTTGCAGTACATTATGGCCACATTCTACACCAGGGCTATTCAATTAGTTTTTCAATTGGGCCACATATTCAAATCAAGAAGTCAAGGTGGGCCGCACATGTCGCGGCCGGTCACAAGGCCTATAGGTGGTAATAGAACTTTTCAAACAATAAAAGCTAGCTTTAATCTTAACATTGAATGTTCAATGTATCCTACAAGGCAGGCCAGAGATTCACAACAAAAGAGAATCATTTGTTGTCCATGCAATATCAAAACTGCAGTGTTGCTACAGCACTACTGCAATAATCTGCAGGGGGGACTATCATACACTCCCTGGAAAAAGAGGTTTTATACCTCAATGGGATCTTCCTGGTTAAATAAAGGTCATAATAGTAAAAAAAAAAAATGCACTGTGCAATACAATTAGCACAATGTTCTGTATTGGAATATTTTGAACACAATACAGTATATTGCAGTATTGCACAGTTCAATGACTAATGTTATCTGACCTCACAAACTATAAAACACATCTGTCCTCTTTGTGAATATGGAAAGCTAATTGTTACTGTAAATCACCACCAGACGAAAATCGCAGAAACAAATACAGAACAGGGGATGTTTGCAGTTGTATACAAAACTGCAAGCGATCTTGAAATCATTCATTAGTGACCGCTTCCTGAATTGGAACGAACATTATGCTACTTGCATAAGTGACCAACTGTAGCCTATTTCTGTAGCCATATGCACACTACCGCAGGCAGCGGCGTCGAACAGGGGGTGGGGGGACCCTGACTCATTCTTCAGGCCCAGACCACCTGGAGGGCCCAATATTTTTCTTCTTTCGTTATTTTCAAAACATCATTTTAAAAACAATGTCAATAGGCTACATGTTGGTAATTCATGTAATTCCAATTTTCTCTGGAAATACATCTGTTGAATTGGATATACTAGCCTGCAAATAGGCTATATTCTATATCAGACACCCCCATTATCACACATTGGTTTAGTCCGCCCGCTCGCGGACTTTTGATTATATGCGGAATCAACACTCACTCACTTCAATATTATAGGCACTAAACGCAGCAGCCGCTTAGCTGAAAAGACCTCTAAAGCACCAGGCTTTCACAAAAAGAATAGAAAGGCAAGAGAGACAGGGGAAACCAAATGAAGGAAAGCAACTGCAGCTGATTTCTTGCAAGAAAGGTGAGCCCAAATGTCAAAATTGCAGCCTACACAGTAGCGTAGGATAACTGGTTATCCCATTCCGTGTGGCCTTCTGTGATAGCCGAGGTCAAATGAAAAAAAAAACTCATTTTGTTGGCTATCATTGTGATAGAACCCATAGTTGTCTTTGATATATTCATAACAAGTGTCCCAAAAGTCCAACATGCTTTGATGTTGGTTAAAAATATCCAAATGATAGCAAAGCTATTTGTAAAATGAATCCAACTCAATTTCAGAAAATGTCACAAACTTGAAGAGGCCCCCTGTCGCAGCAGGTGCAAATGGTGTGAACTTGAGAGAGTGAGCCTATTTTAGCTAATAGGCTATCCTAGTCTTGAAGAAAATCAGTTTCTCAACCGGGTGCATGCTGCCCGTCCGGGCCATCAAATTTGCAGATTGATTCTGTCCTCGTAACGATATGAATACCGGTAGGCCTATTAATCGACGTCATGTTCATCAGTTGCCAATGTCAAGGTGGCGGTGCGAACAGCTGTCAGTCTTGAACCTTCATTCTGCTTTTATTTTGCGGTCTCAACACTCTCAATAGGAAAGCTCTGGTTACTTGGCCATGTCTCTGACCATCTGACAACGCCGTTATAGCTGAAGTGTGGTAAAATAATGACGAGATTTTGACGGGGCACCAGTCTGCGTTTTGAATGCTGCTGACGCCATTTGCATAGCACAAGAAAAGACAGGCAGAGTAGCCTACCTCCGTGCTGAGCAGGTAGCCTATCTGCATTGAGTGCTCATGAAAATTACTACAAGGTAGGCTACTGTGAAATAGTTACTGGCCAATTTAAATCTGAAATTATATGCAGTAGCCTAATAAATAATGATTTCAAAGAAATAAATATAGGTTCGGGGTGCCCTGACTTTAAAAGGTTGAGAATAACGTCAAATCCAAACATAGACTTTTGTTCTATTTACTCTGCTTTACAGCAGGTTTTAAGCGTTTCGAAGTCAGCTTCTACCAGTAGCCTAGTCTAAATCACAGCTGATTCTCTGTTCCTTGCTCTCCCAAACACTGATACAGGCAAACGTGACGTGCGTGCGGGGCATTGCAAGTGAACGAATGTGTGCGTGAGCGCCTGTGTTTCTGTTCAGCAATGCACATTGAAGAAAGTTCAGTTCAACATATCAATGTCTCATGTGTCCATAGTGCACGAAATAGTAGGCTAAAAGCATTGTGAAGAGAGATTTACCAGTCTCTGTCCTCCCCTTCACACCATAGTGATGAAGTGATTGAAAGTCATCCCTACTTTTCATAACTGGTAATGTGAAAGATTAAGACATTTTATATTTTTATTATGTCTATTATGTCATATGATAGAAGATGATGATGTGAAGGAGAGGAAAGCATAGAGGGGTATTCTGAGGAAGGCAAGAAGGATGAAAATATCAGGAGGTAGGCGCGGGGGGGTGTTGTGTAGGTTGAAGTGTGTGTAGGGGGGCCCATGGAAGAGGTTGTTCCTAGGGCCCCAAATTTGGTGCTACGCCCCTGACCGCAGGACACACGTTGTTGAAGGAGCTTTGAAGTGAGTTGTCAAATCGAAGAAGCTGCGTTCTGATGCGCCTCCAATATTACGCCCTCTCGTTGACTTATGCCCGCTGTCGCGTCTGCATTCTCAGCCAACTTGACGGTCACACTTCTTTCTTTCACGTGGGAACGGACATTTAGGCTACGTGCACATTTCAAATGCACACGCATATTGTGCAATGTTCATCAGCATTGACGTGTCGTTATGTCAGACTTCGTAGATTTCATTATTTTTTTTCCCCCCACGCTTTATTTTAACACTTTTCCGAATTACATTCAGAAGATGCAATTGGAATACAATACAGGACATCTTTTATCCAAAGGGAGTGTGAGGGGGGATGTTTAGATTAATTTCCAGTAAATCAAAATTAACCTCCTAGCTATGAGAAACAGAAAAGCAGCAAAGTCTAATTTGGATGAAGATACTGTATCTTAATGGTATCAGGGAGGACTCCAAACAAGGCTGGTATGGGACATGGGTCTAATTCAATTTGCAGCACATTTGAGACAGAAGAGAATATAGCCTTTGTCCGATATACATGGTGCAAAAGTTTGCATTGAATCACCCCGTCTTGAGGTCAGAGTTCGAGTAGGGTTTCATCAGAAGAGGAACAGAGATGTAGTATACAGTAGTTGTATACAGTATTGATATCAGCCCTTTGATAAAGAGAGGTATCCTAAAAATATTGTTGATAGAGATATCAGAAACTGAGAAAGTCTGTGTATATTTTCCTATTAAAAAAATGTGTGCGGGGAAGCCCAAATTTCTCAACTAGTTGTTCAAAAGTAGCAAATACCCCATCCACGAATAAGTCTTTTACTGTAGCTAAGCCCTTCTGGCGCCATAGCCTGAAACTGCCAGGTTCCATAGAAGGAGGGAACAGGGGGTTACGGCTAAAGCCGGGCATACACTGTGCGATATTTTCACTCTTGGGTCTTAAGCTTCTGCTCACACTGCACGATGGAATTTCACTGTTTAAAAGTTCACAACTCACGACTCACGTCCTCACACTACACGAGCCGACAGTCGGATGCGAGCGAAATGCTTCCACCGTACGACGCGACAGGCATGTTTCCCCGGTCTGCAGAGGAGGGAACATGCGCACCTGAGGTGGAGATGAGGTCGCGCTCAACAGCGATTCGCCCGGCCCTATTCATTTGTGCAGTGAAGTGTCAAGTCGGGTCGTGGCACTGCTTTAACTGTGCGATTTACGCACGAGCCACGACCAGAATTTCAAACCGTTTTGATGTTCTTGCGACCACGATCGTGAGGCAAAATCGCTTGTCGTTACCCCATGTACACTGCACGATGCGAGACTCACGATTGACCTGCGATTGAGCAAGAAATCGGCCTGACTCTCAAAAAGTCGTGCGAGTGCCGAATCGGGGCAAAAGTCGCACAGTGTAAGCCCAGCTTAAGTGGCATGATGGAGATGGAGTTTTTGCCTCCATATACGCAGTGTGGATGTGACAAGCGCTTTCTTTCCACAATTTACTTTTTTTAATAGGGGAACACAAGTGACCAGTGCGTAAAGAGTGTTAGGTGTACTTGAAGTGACTCCAAATGGCACCAAACAGGGGATTCCTTAGGATCTGCCCGCATCCAGTACTTCACTATGTGCAGATTGCCAGCCCAATAGTAAAATAGAAAATTAGGTAAAACCATACCACCATTATTTTTAGGTTTTTGTAGGACCGCTTTACGCAACCTTGGAACCTTTTTGTTCCAAATAAACTGTGATATGGCCATATCCAAACGGTGAAAGAATGCTTTGGGAATGAACAAAGGAATACACTGAAAGAGATAGAGACATTTGGGGAGGACATTCATCTTAACTGAGTTGATTCTACCAGCTAGAGATAAAGGCAGTAATGACCAGCGGTTGAGATCGTCTTTGACACGTGAAAATAATGTTTCAAAGTTTGTTTTAAGGAGGTTGTTGAAGTCAGGGGAGATTGCCACACCCAAGTATTTAAACCCATCTTTTGCCACTTTAAAGGGCAGCTGTGTTAAAATGCTCAGGGTAGGTTTTTTGCCAACAGGGAAGACTTCACTCTTATCAACATTAAGTTTATATCCAGATAAGGTCCCAACGTGTGTTAACGTCTCAAGAATATGTGGCATAGACTCTAATGGATCAGAGACATACAAGAGAAGGTCATCAGAAAATAATGACACTTTTTGTTGTATGCCATAGCGCACTATTCCCTTAAAAGTCTCAAGTTTACGGAGTGCAATAGGTAGCGGCTCAATTGCCACTGCGAAGAGGAGAGGGGAGAGAGGACAGCCCTGTCTAGTACCTCTATAGAGAGGGAAACAGTCAGAGGAGTTGGCATTCGTACGTACTGATGCCAGAGGGGGAGTGTACAGGAGCCGCACCCAGGGGCGCCGCCAGAAATGTTGGGCCCTATGAAAGATTCCCAATTTGGGCCTACCACAAAATCTCAGACGTCTATGATGAGATAATAAAAGTAGAGATCTTAAACGAAAATTTGCACTGCAGACTGACTGTAAAATCGGTCTCTTGTTTAGATAATCCAACTGCGTTCATGCAAATTTTGTTTGTTCAGTAGGCCTATCATTTTGATCTTGATCACATTTGATCAGGGTCAGTGAGTGATTCCTTTCTTTGAGGAAAAAAACTGAGCGACCTGTTGTCTTCTTCTATCTCTCTCCGTTTTATAGTGTCTGCTTCATTTTTTAGGCTACAGCTTGTAGGCTATCTATTCCATCACCAGCATAAGTCAATCACATCAGTGCATCAGCTCAGCGGCTGATTGCGTAGGCTATCACCGGCCGGTCAGTCATGTAGCAGCAGGTTCAAGGCATCGCGCGTTTGACAGAACTGGAATGCACCATTTCACAAGCGGGAGGGAGGACAATATAACGATATGATGAAGAACTCGAGAAAAAAGTTATGGAACTCGATAAACCTAATCTAATTGGTTCATTATAGGTCTATTGGATTCAATTTTGAATATTATCAGAAAAGTCTAAAAAGAACGATATTATTGAAATTATGTCATCAGCAACCTGTCTGGGCCTACTGTCAGTGGTTGGGCCCTTAGAAAGTGTATCACCTTTCCCCCCCTAGCGGCGCCCCTGGCCGCACCCATGAAAGAAAGCTCTTACCAATGCCAAATCTAGATAGACAGACAAAAAGATAATCCTACTTGACCCGGTCAAACGCCTTGGACGCGTCCATTTAGACGACTACCTCAGGACCATGGGAATTTTTTGAATCATAAATAATATTAAATATTATATATTAAAGAGACGCCGTATATTGAAAAAAGAATGTCTGTTTTTTTATGAACCCTGTTTGATCTGGATGTATAATGGATGGGAGAACAGATTCCAGTCTAAGAGAGAGAGCATTCGCTAGATTTTTTACATCTGCATTTAGTAATGATATAGGACGGTATGAGTCACAGTTGTCTGGGTCTTTATTCTTCTTCAATATTAATGAAAAGGAAGCTTGTCTGAGAGAAGGTGGCAGAGTACCACTTAATAGAGACTCATTGAACATGTTTAATAGAAGAGGTGCTATTTTGTTAGAGAACTTTTTATAAAATTCTATTGGGAGACCGTCTGGTCCTGGGGATTTCCCAGACTGCATGGCAGAAGTTGCCTGCTTTATTTCATTTTCCGTGAGAGTTTGGTCAAGAGTCTCTCCCTGGGAAGAATCAATGGTAGGCATGTCTGTTGTTATGTTATCAAAAAAGGATATCAATGACTCGGGGTCCGTGTTATGTTCGGGTGTATAAAGGGCACTGTAAAAGTCTTTGAACGCTTTAATTATTTCTAGAGGGTCAGTAACAACACCTAACGGAGTGGCAATTCTAGGAATTAAATTGGATGTGGAAGCCTGTCGCAGTTGGTATGTCAGTAGCTTGGATGGTCGCTCCCCGCTCTCATACAGAGAATGTCTCATATTCAGTATTTTAGATTCTGTCTGTTCTGTAGCCAAAATATCAAACTCAGATTTTTGTGTGCTAAGTCTTTTAAATACCTCTGGCGTTGGGCAGGATGCATCGTCTGTTAAGATCTGCTGTGTTTGGACACTTTACTCCACCCTGCTGGCTGGCTGTTGTACTGCCACTGTTTTTTCTTGACAGCTCTTTGTTTTGGTTTCTCATGTGCCTTTTGTTTTCATGGGTTACCACGCCCCCTTGCCACACCTGTTTCCCCTCATGTTATTATTGAGTGCAATTAGTGCTCTCTGTTGCCTATTGGATTTTGTGTTTGTTGGAGTGCTATTTAAGCCTTGTGAATCCTTAGTTCTGTGTCTGACCGTCTGACCATGTCTGCCTGTTTTCCTGATGCCTGAAGATTTCGTGAGTAACTTCTGAATCTGTTCTGGACTTTTGTTTTTGTTTATGGACTCTGAAAAGCTTGAAACCTGTTTTTGGAAACTTCTTGGATTTTTGGACTGTGAAACTGAAACCTTCCTTTTTGAACCTTTTTCACCTGTTTTTTGATGTTTATGGACTAAGTACTTTTCCTCTGAGGATTGGATCTTCTGTGCCTTTTTGTTGTCTTGGATTTTTTGAGACTTTTTCATTCTACTGATTTTTTGAGTTTTGGACTGCCAGTTTGCGCTGCCCTGCCTTTGTGACTTTTTGCTTGTGAAAATAAAAGACACTCAACTCTGATCTGCATTTGGGTCTCCGTCTGTAACTCTTACATCGTCATCATCCAGCTGGGCTATATCAGCGAGAAGCTGTGCTTGACGTTCCCTGCGCTGTTTTGCCTGAAATCCACAATAACCTATGATTTGTCCTCTAATGAATGCCTTGAAAGTTTCCCAAATAAGTGAAGCAGAGACCCCTGGAGAGACATTAGTTGACACAAACACCTCTATCTGGACTGATACAAAGTTAACAAATGCCTCATCTGAAAGAAACAGTGGGTTAAAGCGCCAAGGGATGCGAGTGTTGGGCTTCTCAGGGAAAGACAGTGTAAGAGACACTGGACAATGGACTGCAATTACAATGGGATTGTAAGATACTGTACGAGTGTGGGAAAGTAACCTCTTATCTAAAAGAAAAAAGTCAATGCGAGAGAATGAATGATGCACTGGAGAAAAAAAGGAAAACTTTTTAGCTTGAGGATACAGAAACCGCCATGGGTCACTGACACCGTATTCCTCCATAAAAGATCTGATAACGAGCTGATTTTGAGTCGCGAATTATTCTATTGGAGGAGCGGTCAAGAGAAGTATTTAAACAGCAGTTGAAATCCCCTCCTAGCACTAAGTAATGGGACTGGAGGTCAGGAATTGCAGAGAAAAGCTTCTGGAAGAAGCTGTCATTGTCCCAATTAGGTGCATATATACTGGCAAAAACCACTGGCATATTATATAGAGTGCCTGAGACAAAAACAAAACGCCCATTAGGGCCTGCCACAATATGTAGTGCTTTAAATCGGACTGATTTATGAATTACAATAGCTGCTCCTCTTGCTCTGTTAGGGAAATTAGAATGGAATAGTTGCCCAACCCATTTACATCTTAGTTTGGTAGGCTCCAGAGATCCTAAATGTGTTTCCTGTAGAAAGGCCACCATTGCATGCAGGCTATGTAGTTGATTCAACACCTTACTACACTTAACTGGGGAATTTAAACCCTTTACATTTAGTAAGACCACACGGGGGGGGGGGGGGGGAGGTCAGTCCATAAACGGACAAGATAAAGAGTCAACATTCCCCATTCTCCTAAAATAATGACAGAAAAGAAAAAGGGTCTTGTGTGCCAATTCACAAATTGCCTACCTGAATAGTCTATGGGTTTGTTTTATCATTATTGCCACGGTTAGTCCATTTCAACATGGTTATTGGATGCGACATCGTCATTCGGCTCAGCTGTTTCTTGCGCCAACCCATGCAGTCGGATGAAGTGTTCAGCTTCAGTGGGTGTTTCAAATTTGTGCTGCTTGCCGTCCAGTAGAGTAATTCGCAGGTGGCCGGAGTAACCGCATCCATAGTCCTTGACCGCAGAATTCCCTCGGAGCTTGCATTTGACATCAGCAAATTCCTCGCGTTTCTTCAGTTGGGCATTCGTGAGGTTGGGGAAAAGATGCAACCGTTTGCCATCGTACTGAAGAGAATCGCCCATATCTCTGGCTTTACTAAGTAGAACGGCCCGGTCTTTCTGATACAACAGTCATATTACCATTGCCCGCGGTGTCTCGCTCTGCTGCCTGCGGAGGGCTCGGTGAGCACGATCAATGACTGGTGCAGCCTGATTTAGCTAGCCAGCCAGCTGCATACGATCCCTCGGCACCCTCCTTCAGCCCAATAACTCTGACATTGTTCCGTCTTGATCGGCTTTCCAGATCCTCACATTTATTTTTCAAGGAAGACAGCTCCCTGATCAGAGTGGCGACGGTATTGCGTAAATCATGTACAGGATCTCTACAAAACACAGCACTGTTCTCCACTTCGGTTAGCCTGTTAGCATGGGAGTCCACCGTAGTTTGCAAAGCACTGGTAGTGGAGGTGAATTCCTCACGTACAGAAGATATTTCAGTTCGCAACGAACCAACAACTGACTCAATTTTTCCACAAATATCTGCCTTCAGTATATTCAGCTGGTCAGCGAGAGTTGTAATGGTCAAAGGAGTCTGCTCGTCTTGCGAACAATGTCTTTAGCGTTGGCAGCTTGCGGCTTAGACTTCGGCATGTTTGTAGACAAAAATAAGTTGCACGTCGCAAAAATTCGGTTAGACAACCGGTTATTGGAAAAATAACACACACAAGGTCAACATGAAATATAAAAACAGACTTTTGAACGTGTACTCATCTGTGAAATAACTATTTCCATCGCATTTTCCAAGGAGCTTGCTTAACCACGTCTACACGGCTCCATTACCCGGAAGTCCCTCAGATTTAATTTATTTTAAGAACAGCTAGATGCCGCCTCGCTTCCGCGTTGCATGAACTGTGTTGTCAAACTGATATCTCCGTTGTAACATGCCACATAACTATACAGCTCAATTTTTCAGTCGGCAACTCTTCCACAACAAGCACAGATCTACAGTTCTAGTGCTACCTCAGTCTCATTACTACAGGTGGGAGATTGTTTATTGTTATTTCAAACACATCTCAAACGCAGGCACCTTGCACAATACAGCATTGGTATGCTGAGATGCGCGTGTGCCGCACATTGCATGTTGCGCAACGGCACCCCGCACTCTTCCCACGACATTAGCCTAATTGAAAAATATTTGTTGGTTTAAGTCCACAAACTGGCATATTGAGATTGCAAAACTATTTGGGAGTTAGGGAGGGAGACACACTAACTGGTTTCTGCGAGGGTTTTAAATGTTAATTTGTTCTGGAGACTCCTCGATGGGGTTTCGCTGTTGCGAATGGCTGCCGGATCTGGGCCGCGGGCCGCCAATTGAATAGCCCTGTTCTACACAGTGCAACTTTAAGCTTGTAAGTGGGGAGGAGCCCCACCTCTACAGTGCATCCTCCCAACTCGTCAATTTCTGACTACCTTTGACCAGACGCCATTTTTTGATGTCTAAGGTATGTTCTTGGCATCAAAAAGGGGCGTGCACCTGAAATGTGTCCCCTTGTGGTCTAGGTGTAGGCGACCTCATCAACATGCGATGTCAAATTTTGCTGTCTTATCAACGGTAGTCAGAAACTGACGAGTTTGGACGAGACTGTGTTGGGCTCACAGGTCCGAAACAATGGATTACAGTTAAGTCAACTAGTTGTAGTTGGTAGCCTAAACGCGTTTGAAAGAGAACCTCACATATACAAAATACAGGATAATGTTACTTCATAAAAGAAAGAAACTGTCACTAAACTCAAGATATTCATACAGGAAATACCACTTGGGCCAATTGATAAAGACTGGTAACAGGTTTGAGTCATTTGGTGTAACCAACATTTTCCACAAATATATTGTTTTTTAGGAAATGTCTTTGTGACTAAGATATAGTCCTCTTGTTCAATGTGCAGACAACTTTTTAGAATGATTTGTCAAAATTAATTTGGAAAATGCCAGAGAGGTCTGTCTGTTTCTATTAGCAATATCTCTTGAAGTTCAATTCTGAAATAATCCCAATGTAATTTGTTTTCATGTGATGGAATAATATGAAGTCACTATTTTTGGCAAGCACACTTTTATTCTGTATAGTTGAGAGTAAACACCCAATATTACATGTTTTATTGCCGTTGTGCTATTTGACATTTTCAGGGGCAACCAGACCTTAACTTTGTAAACAAAATGTTTTGACATAGCATGAAACACATAGAAATACAAACTATGCATGGAATCATTTATGGAATCATATTTTTTTGAAACATTTTATAATTTCTCATTGTATAAACCCTTGTCACTGACCCATGAGTTCTCATTAACACTGTGCCATGGCATGATAGAAAATGCGGACTGAATCATCCGTATTGTCATCAAGATATCAAAATAGACTACATCTTGAATTTGTATATCATTGCGTATGCAGTACAATAAGCAATAAAAGAAGAGTTTATGCAAGGTGCTTCCTTATTTGGCCTCACAACACTTTACAAACACTGAGTGAAGCCGTCTCCCAGCAATGTACTACAATCATCCAATCAATCAATCAATCAATCAATCAATCAATCAATCAATCAATCAATCAATCAATCAATCACATCCATGCCCAGGCCAACCATCATTTTTGCGGTTTTCTGGCAGGCAAACACACATACACACACACACACACACCGCAGTACAGTTACACTGTGTCAAATGTCAGTGCATTATATTCTTTGATTACAAATAGTAACTGTATTGTACTGACCTGGCAACAGAATCAGCAACCACAGCAAAGTCCCCATCTCTGTGGATGCTGAGAGGAACACCTAGAAGAGGTCACACAAGGGTCAAACATGTGAGGAATATCTGATGAAGAAATACTGTTAGAAAAGCTTTGTTTATGTTTTTAATAGTAAGTCCTCAGTAGAACAGTAAATACAGTGACATACAAAGCTTACTATCTAAGCATTACTCTGTACTTGCTTGAATGTCCTCCTTGTAAGTCCCTTTGGCCAAAAGCGTCTGCTAAATGTAATGCAATGTAATAAAAGCACACATACACATACATAGATTGAAGCACTCCTCACCTTCACAAGTCACCAGTAGCAGGAGTTGTTTAGGGATGAGATCTACCTGATCTGGGTGTTGCTCTGTCTAAGACTTCAGCCCAAATGAGTGACTTTGCCAGGCTGTCCCAAATAATATTCTCCTTTTCTGTCTGCGTCACAAAATTCAGCCCCTCGTCATTTACCTAATTACCCTCTATATACACAGATCAGACGCCACACGTTGTCACCTGTTGTCTGTGACGTGAGGAAGGCATCGTAAAGACATCAACTGTCAACAAACTTGCAAATGAAGAACCCAAGCAGCAAATTAACGTGCCCAGCACGTTTTTTTTTTAAATGTTTATTTTTTGGTGAGTGACACGTTCAGAATTGGTTCAGAATTGCGTTCAGATTTGGTTAATGTGTAGGTTCCCGATTACAGTACGTGCTCAACATGTTCTGAAAGGGTTCTTTTTTGGTGTCCGACACGTTCTCTAAACGTTTCAAAATGGTGTCAAACAACACATTCGGAAAAAAACGTCCATGGACGTTCAAATAAAGCCGGGCATACACTGCGATATTTTCACTCGTGGGTCTTAAGCTTCTGCTCACACTGCACGATGGAATTTCACTGTTTAAAAGTTAATAACTGACGACTCACTACACGAGCCGACAGTCGGATGCGAGCGAAATGCTTCCAACAAACGACGCGACAGGCATGTTTCCCCGGTCTGCAGAGGAAGGAACATGCGCACCTGAGGTGGAGATGAGGTCGCGCTCAACAGCTAATCGCACGGCCCTATTAATTTGTGCATGTGAAGTGTCAAATCGGGTCGTAGCACTGCTTTAACTGTGCGATTTACGCACGAGCCACGACCAGAATTTCAAACCGTTTTGATTTTCTTGCGACCCTGCGATTGCATGATCGTAAGGCAAAATCGCTTGTCGTTACCCCATGTACACTGCACGATGCGAGACTCACGATTGACCTGCGATTGAGCAAGAAATCGGCCCGACTCTCAAAAAGTCGTGCGAGTGCCAAATCGGGGCAAAAGTCGCACACTGTAAGCCCAGCTTTAGGTGTACATTCGGGTTTTATTACGTGTTCAACACCTATTTTTGACACACGAAAATAAAACCTGTCGCAGCGCCATATGGGCTTGATTTTTCTTTTAGGGGCTTAAAATTTGGCCTATGCTTTATCCTATAGCATTTATGAGGCCATTATTCCATTATTACTTATTATTATAGCCTTAGTTAGCCTAGTTATGCAAAAGAAGAAAAGCATATGTGTAATGCTTGAGCAATGTATTTATTTTAAAGTAGAGATGCACCGGATCCTGATTTTTAGGATCCTGCCAGATACCGGATCCACTGCTTAAGATCCTTCCGGAACCGGATACCGGATCCTACAAAAGGGTTGAAACACATAGGGTCTTTCTCAAACCTAGGCCAGTGTCCTTCCAAGTGTATCAGCCTAATTAGTCAGGCGCAATGATTGGATACTTTTGGGGGAACTCTACAGAATATCCAATCACTGGGTGTGACTAATAAAGAGTATGCAATCACTGGGCTTGACTAATTAGGCTGATACACTTGGAAGGACAGTCAAACCCCCACTTGGGCTTGCATGCCCTTGGGGACCCAGGTTCGAGTCCGGCCTGGGTCATGTCCCAACCCTACCCCCATCTCTCTGTCCCACTGATTTCCTGTCAATCTCTACTGTCCTGTGATCAATAAAGGCACAAAAAGCCCATCAAAATATCTTTAAAAAAAGAATTCATTTTCTGCCTTTAATCCATGGGGCTGTCAGCAGAGCAGTGTGTGGGGACGGTGCCATGTTCAAGGCAACTCAGTCACAGTGAAGTATGGAGAACGCTGGTTATTGAACCCCTCTCCATCTACTTGTACCTGGCCAGACTGGCATCATGTAAAGGCGTATGTATCTCACACCAGTGTATTCCGTGTAGAGGTACGACACCTTTGCAAGTTAAGTTGTGGTCCTCAATGGCGTGAAAAAGCACTTTGGTCACACGAAAAAGGTTTGCGCAGTTTCGTGTCTGCTAATTACCATTGGCACAGCGAATTTCTGTAGGTAAACGCTAAAATCTCTGCTGTGCCCTGACCAAAACCATGCCTAACCCTAACCTGTCAGTAATGCAATGTTTCTGCTGCTTTACCTTTGCCAAGAACAGTAAAACGATGAATTTGTTGCCAAATTGTGCCCAGACCAAAACCATCCCTAAACAAACCTGTCACAGCAGGGCCTTATGGAGCACAAGTCGACATGTAAAGGCATTGTGCACAAATGCAATAGACGGTTCAAATCGGCGTGTTATCTTACTTACTTTTATGATGTCATGCTGACCTGGTGGTGTCAGGTTAAGCAATAAGCCACAAGAGGCCATGGGTTATGCTCGATTGATAACGGGGAGGGGAGTGGGGCACGACGCGAAGAGAACCGGGCCGCACAGTGTTAGTAGCTGAATATAAGTCATCATGTGACCATTCAACTCAGCAGCAGTCATGTCACTTACAGGTACAGTATTAATGTATTAATAGCTACATGAATGAAAAGGAATATGACATAAAAACAACCAGGGCTGATAAAAACACGGGTATTTAAGTAAACTCTACTGCACAGTATATTTCTTTCTCTCTCTCTCTCTATGTATCTCTCTTTACACCCCCCCCCCCCACACACACACACACACATTGTCACATAAAATGTGATGTACGTGTATGACGCATCACAAATGCAAACCGGAAGGCTCGTTGAAGTCTTTGCTGAACCTTGTTTTGTTCGTTTGTGTTCTCATTATCTACTACTACGACTGCTAGCTGTTCTGCTTGTTGGGTCATAACAGGCCTTATGCAAATGGCCAATGAGACACGTGGACAGGCCTGTTTCCAGGCAACACAAATTAACCAAACAACAAGCTTCCACACAATGTGTGACTTTATTAAAGAATTTTAACATTGCACACTGACTACAAATAATAACCTTACTTTTGACAAACCACATGACAAGAACAACATAGGCACATCATTTAAAGGGATGAAGTAAGAATAGAAAACTCATTTTAAAACATTTCCAATCATGCCGTTGCTTTAGTCGTTGGTGTACTGTAAATAGTGCAGGGTTTTTCTGTGAATGGAAGATGCTCACACAGGTCTGACAAAACACATTCTTTTGTCTTCATTTACTGTAATTAAGCAAATGATCCCCAGTAGTAAGTGTAATCATACAACACACTAAAGGTCACAAGGCACACACATACACGTCAGCTTCTGCTTTTAACCCATGACACATTTGGTGAGATTGGCAGGAGGGGGGTGACAGTGACATATGGGGATGGTGCCATGCTCAGTCACATTAGAGGATTGAGGACAGAGCTGGTTATTCACCCCCTCCACCTACCTGGTGACGACAGGAATTGAATATGTGACCATTCAGCTCAGCTGCAGTCATTTCACTTACAATATGAATATAGTAGCTACATGAATGTAAAGGAATATGAAGGAGCAACAACAAGGGCTGATTTAAACAGATTAACTCCACAGGACACACCAAAAGAGCACTCAAAGAAACTGTCCCAAAGACTCCAAAAGAAACAGCCACATTTTTCAATCATTTTCAGAGCATGTAATCTGATTATAACCACTCTATATAAGCAGCACACTGTGATTAAAGCTCATTTCTCTTCTGCTTCTTCTTGACCTCCTCCTTCTGCTTGTGGAACACCTTTCCATCCGCCTGCTTCCTCCAGCTCACTTGGGTATTTGCAGGCAACCCCTTGTCCTTCAGACGCTGTGCAATCTGAAGAACAGAACCAGATGTCATTCAGAAAACAAGAGGTCACTGAGACTTTCAAGGACATATTTCACTTTAGACATGAAGACTTGTTCTTGTCACACCAGCACATAATATAATTTATTTACACATAAGCAACAAACACAAAAAAACTTAGAAATATAAGCCTTTTTACACTAGGAAATCATTTATGTACACATAGTAAATAAAAAAGCTCATTCTTAAAAGTGGGCAGCCGTGGCCTAGTGGTTAGAGAGTTGGTCTTTCAATCTAGGGGTTGCCGGTTCGAATCCCCTCTGACCTCTCCCTACATCTCCATCCATGGCTGAAGTGCCCTTGAGCAAGGCACCTAACCCCACATTGCTCCAGGGACTATAACCAATACCCTGAAAAATAATAACTGTAAGTCGCTTTGAATAAATGAAAGCATCAGCTAAGTGCAATGTAATGTAATGTAAAAAGACATTCTGTAAATAAATGAGTAAAGAATACAATGTTAACACAGCAGCGTTGGTCGGGACACAGCAGGCCTGGATGTTTGGCCTGTGATGGAACTTGTGGTTGACAAACGCAACAAATTCGTCCTGTAAGAGTCGCTTCTCTCTGCAGCGTACAGATATTATCACAGCATTCCTTACTCAATTATAAACATTTGAAGATGTTTTATTAATCTGTTCATTATTTACTTAGTGTTTAATTTAAGTGTTAAGAAATGACTTACTTATTATTCATAAAGCTTCAAAAGACCACTATTATAAAGTGTGACCCAACATGGTACATAAACAACCAAATTCTCCAACAGACACACACACATACACACACTCACACACACTGTACTCACCTGCTGTAGGAAGGCCTCCTGCACCTCAGGATCTTCCATGTCCACATGAGACGCCATTTGCAGAGTCACTCTCACTATCTGTGTTCTCCAGACTGAGGGGGCTACACGAGGGCAACACACACACACACACACACACACACACACACACACACACACACACACACACACACACACACACACACACACACACACACACAC
This sequence comes from Engraulis encrasicolus, assembly GCF_034702125.1. Lineage (NCBI taxonomy): Eukaryota > Metazoa > Chordata > Actinopteri > Clupeiformes > Engraulidae > Engraulis > Engraulis encrasicolus. The sequence goes on from NC_085868.1 coordinate 22,413,401, forward strand.
AATTATAATCCATGTAAGGTTACAGCCATCATCATGCAAACACACATACAGTACATCCACAGTAAACAAGAAATGCTTACCCTCCACATTGGTGCAGATGAAATTGAGTTTTTCGTTATCTTCCAGACTGAGCCACTTGCCATTTCCCCTTCTCACTACTCCCACCCTTGCTGTACCGTAACAGCCATCTTCTCTCTCTGCATCTGAGGCCCAGTTGTCATAGGAGGCTGGGACTCCACTGACCAATGACCATACACCCAAGTTGCAGTCGTAGCGCAGGCCCATCCACACGTAGGGAGATGAGGCTCCTTTGGCCCACCCCTCCACCCAGCGCTGGATCTTCTCAGAGGACACAGACACCAGGTCCACATGGTGCTCTCTGCAGTACTGCTGAGCGTCCACCCAGGTCTTATTCTGATTAACCAGAACCAGATGTTCTGGGGGAAATATGGTCAACGTAATTTAGTTTTGTTTGGCTTTAATTTGTCACCTAGTTTTCCCCATTTGTTTAGCTGATAGTAGTACTCCATATTAATAACAATAACAACAACAATCATCAAAGTACACTAACCTTCATTCATAATGTCAACAGAGCTACTTGGTGATGATGTATTTGGGCGGCCTATTCTCTCTCCATAGCACTGGTACTGGCCTGCTCCTTCAGGGAGTGTGATGCTGATGGTCTGACTGGTCTCATCAGTAACTGTGCTGTTGTCCTTCAGCCAGACATACTGATGCCAGTCTACAAACTGGGTCACACTGCACTTCAGAGTGACGACATCTCCAGAGTAATGAGGACCTGGAGGAGACACCACCTCCACTGTAGCAGCAGGGAGATCTGAGGGAGTCAGGACGATCAAAACATGTAAAAACAAACACAAGCTATTAATAATGTGATATTGCACATAATTTCAGTAATATGTCATTAAATGTGGTGACTCACCATTGAACGTTATGCTAACAAGTTTGCTGATGTAGGGTGCCAGCGAAGAATCTTCTCTCTTGATGTTGCACTGGTACTGGCCTGCTTCTTCTGGCAGTGTGATGGTGATGGTCTGACTGGTCTCACCAGGAACTGGACTGCTGTCCTTCAACCAGGAAAAAAGCCAGTCTGTGTCCGTTGGTTTGTCACACCTCATGGTGACTTTATCTCCTGGGTAAAAGGGACTCTGTGGAGACAACACCTCAACTGTAGGGAGAGCTGAGGAATGAAGACAAAAACAAAATTCAGTACAGTAAAAGTTAAACTGTGAAAACATGTTTGAACGTAGTCATTTACACCTATAACAAGACTGCAAACATCAGCAGAAGGACTTTTAAAAGTCAAAACATTAAAAACATGTTTAAATAGCAGGCTAATCAACACTTCTGATTGGATTGGAAGTGAAAGAACAACTGGGAAACTCCAACTCCCATTGTCATTGTGACACAGCACTCCACAGCACACAAGTGTTCACTGCACACAATAAAATTGCATTTATGCCCCAAGGGAGCAGTGCAGCGGGACGGTACCATGCTCAGGGTACCTCAGTCATGGAGAAGGATGGGGGAGAGCACTGGTTAATAACTTCCCCCACCAACCCGGCGTGCCGGGAGTTGAACAGGCAACCTTTGGGATACAAGTCTGACGCATTAACCGCTTACCCATGGCTTACTGTATACCCTACTAAGAATATGTAAATCCTTTTTAAGACGAATATGACATCACTGATGACTTAAACAACACAGACAGATATAACTGACAACAATATACCATGACACAATACCATTGACAGAGGAAACATTGGTATATAAACATCACATCGGAGCCCCACACAAAGGTAAAAATCAGAAGAACATTCACACATTTTATATATCTCTGAAATAAGGTCTCAAATACTCACCTTCATAGCAGATAACGTTTTGACGTATGGCACAGGGTTTGTCATTCCACAGACCAGAATACAGCACTTCAACACAGAACTCATTACCACTGGGTTCCCCATAACTCCAGTAGCGAAAGGAGGAGCTGCTGCCATCTGACCACTCCCAGCTATCCTTGAACAGGCCGATCCAGGCATAATACTTTCCTGGTGGTAAAGCGGCTTCAGCTTCTATCAGGTCATTCTCTGCCTGGTTCCTCACACTGGCGAGGTCTGTATATTCCTTTCTGCAGTATCTCTGAGCATCTCTCCAGTTCATCTCATCGTCAATCAGCGCATAGGGGCGTATAGGGTTTCCCACTGTAATATATGGGTATTGGTTAACTAAGAAACTGCTTGCAACTCAACTCTTGGCAATACGGTGACTAAACGACTGCTACTGCACACAACCTCATAACAAACTACTTTTGTTTTATGGACTGCATGGGTGTATGTGTGAGTGGGTGTGTACGATTCTCCATGAATGGAATAGGTTGCTTACCATCATGGCAGATGAAAGGATATGTGCGGTCACAGTAGTAGTCATACCACCAGCCCCCATCACCAATCATCACACAGTCTTCACCAGGTCTTCCATCTGGCTGTCTTGGTGTATGCCACTTCCTGAACCCAGCCTCGTTCTCCCCATAGAAATCCCTGTCAGCCAGAGACCACTGCCACTTAGGACTACTACCATAGTTCATCCCAATCCAAACAGGTGCAACACCTTCTTCCTGGATTATTCTAGTTAATTTCTCCATCTCTGCCTTGTCGTCTATGGTGGCCAGGTCAGTGAACCTTTCTCTGCAGTACTGCTGAGCCTCTGCCCAGGTCTTTACCTCTTTCACCACATGGAACTGACGTGGCACAGAGGAGGAGACACCACACACACCTGAGAGGAGAGACCGGCAATGCCACATAATGTAATGTAAAGCTCAGAGTACTCAGTTCCTTTTTAAAAACATTCTGCCACCAAATGCCCACATATCAGAAATAGGAAGTGAAACACAGAATAAAATGTGTTTTAACAAAAAGTTGAAAGTAAAAAGTATGTGGGTGTAAATAAAAGTGTGTGCAAAATGTGAGGGGTGGTGTGAGGAAAAGAAAAGTGTATAAAAGGTGGTGGAGGAGCAAGCGTCCATTGCCTAGTCTTGGTGTGGTTTTAAAGTGCTCAGTGGTGTCACCAACGTTGTGCCCGTGGGCATCAGGTAGCCCTCCAGGAGCTTCTGAGGTACCCACCAAAGATGTTAATAAATATAGATAACTAAAGATTTTAGTCAGAGTCATGTGACAGTCAATGATTTCTTCATAATTTATTTAAATATGACATTATTTCTTTACAATGTATATATATATATATATATATATATACTGTATATATATATATATATATATATATATATATATATATATATATATATATAAAATATAAAATATACAGTATTTCTTTGTAACCTATTGGCAAATGATCATTCGTGAAGAGTGTGATTTGAGAACAATTATCAAGACACAGACAGAGATTTTGAACAAACAAGTAGCCCTCGGTAGCCATCGGGTAGCCCTCTGAGCCAGAAGGGTTGGGGACCCCTGGCTCAGAGTAATCATGCAGAGATGGCCACCACATAACAGCAATCAGAGACTGGTGCAACATCTGTGGATGCAACGTTAAAGGTGCACTGTGTAATATTTTTTTTTAACTTTATTTCAAGAATTCATGCTGCCCATTCACAAATGTCACCATTTTCATGAATAATTACCACCACCATGAAATTCTAAGCATTCATTATGACTGTGAAAATTGCACTTTCATACATGAACAGGGGAGCTTCTCCATGGTCCGACATTTTGAATTTCCAGAAATAGACATTAGCTGCAGTTGATTATACTAGTGAATATTGGTTTATTATTTAGTAAATACTCATGAAAAGATCAAATGTAGTAATAGGCAGCACATTTTCAATGAGCAGCATAGTT
>NC_085868.1:22422275-22612275 GCF_034702125.1 Engraulis encrasicolus
ATGATGCCATGCTGACCTGGCGGTGTCAGGTTAAGCAATAAGCCACGAGAGGCCATGGGTTATGCTCGATTGATAACGGGGAGGGGAGTGGGGCACGACGCGAAGAGAACCGGGCCGCACAGTGTTAGTAGCTGAATATAAGTCACCATGTGAGCATTCAACTCAGCAGCAGTCATTTCACTTACAGGTACAGTATTAATGTATTAATAGCTACATGAATGAAAAAGAATATGACATAAAAACAACCAGGGCTGATAAAAAAACAGGTACTTAACTAAACTCTACTGCACAGTATATTTCTTTCTCTCTCTCTCTCTCTACCCCCCCCCCCCCACACACACACACACACACACACACATTGTCCCTGGCTAATAATAAAATGTGATGTGCGTGTATGACGCATCACAAATGCAAACCGGAAGGCTCGTTAAAGTCTTTGCTGAACCTTGTTTTGTTTGTTTGTGTTCTCTTTATCTACTACTACGACTGCTAGCTGTTCTGCTTGTTGGGTCATAACAGGCCTTAAGGGCTCTGAGTCTGCATACTTCACGTGCGCACTTTGGCGCGTTGGGCGCGAGAACCATCAATGACGTCATCAAACAGGCTTTCGCTCGCATTTTCGGAAGTGCCCTCTGCTGTTCATGAGAGAAACTGCAGTATCTTTCGCAACTCGCAGCGTGGGTTCTACGGATGTATAAAATAGAAAGCCAAACACGGCTGCTGTAGGGCTACTGAACGTCTGACTTGTGACTTACCACATTGAAACATAGATTTTTGTTGTAGCCTACATTGCCAGATTATTCCAAGACCATGTGAGAGCATTGTTCTGGCGGCAGAATTTATAATTCTTCTGAACAAAGTAAACAATTGTTTCACTGAACAACATTTAAGGGAGAAGATAAAATAACTCTCTAGGACATTTTATTATCCTCAAAATGATGCAGAATCCATTCTGTAGTAGCCTACAGTAGCTGTAGCCTCTCTTCGCAACTCCTGCTTTGTCTGCCTACCTACATGGTCGCTGGTGGCGCACGCCAAGTTACAAAAACTCGCGCCACGGCAGCTCGCGCCACGGCGTGTGACGTCATTTTGGGTCACGTGACGGCGCGCGCCATCGTCGCGAGTGAAGTATGAAGGAGGGTAGCGCCAGTCATGACAAGTATGAATCCCCTTATGCAAATGGCCAATGAGACACGTGGACAGGCCTGTTTCTAGGCAGCACAAATTAACCAAACAACAAGCTTCCACACAATGTGAGACTTTATTAAAGAATTTTAACATTGCACATTGACTACAAATAATAATCTTACTTTCGACAAACCACATGACAAGAAAAACATAGGCACATAATTTAAAGGAATGAAGCAAGAATAGAAAACTCATTTTAAAACATTTCCAATCATGCCGTTGCTTTAGTCGTTGGTGTACTGTAAATAGTGCAGGGTTTTTCTGTGAATGGAAGGAGATGCTCACACAGGTCAGACAAAACACATTCTTTTGTCTTCATTTACTGTAATTAAGCAAATGATCCCCAATAGTAAGTGTAATCATACAACACACTAAAGGTCACAGGGCACACACATACACGTCAGCTTCTGCTTTTAACCCATGACACATTTGGTGAGATTGTCAGGAGGGCGGTGACGGTGACATATCGGGATGGTGCCATGGTCAGGGTGACACAGTCACATTAGAGGATGGAGGAGAGAGCTGGTTATTCACCCCCTCCACCTACCTGGTGACGTCAGGAATTGAATATATGTGACCATTCAGCTCAGCTGCAGTCATTTCACTAACAATATGAATACAGTAGCTACATGAATGTAAAGGAATATGAAGGAGCAACAACAAGGTCTGATTTGAACAGATTAACTCCACAGGACACACCAAAAGAGAACGCAAAGAAACTGTCCCAAAGACTCCAAAAGAAACAGCCAAAATTTCCAATCATTTTCAGAGCATGTAATGTGATGATAACCACTCTATATAAGCAGCACAATGTGATTAAAGCTAATTTCTCTTCTGCTTCTTCTTGACCTCCTCCTTCTGCTTGTGGAACACCTTTCCATCCGCCTGCTTCCTCCAGCTCACTTGGGTATTTGCAGGCAATCCCTTGTCCTTCAGACGCTGTGCAATCTGAAGAAGAGAACCAGATGTCATTCAGAAAACTAGAGGTCACTGAGACTTTCAAGGACATATTTCACTTCAGACATGAAGACTTGTTCTTGTCACACCAGCACATAATATCATTTAATTACACATAAGCAACAAACGCAAAAAACGTAGAAATATAAGCCTTTTTACACTAGTAAATCCTTTATTTACACATAGTAAATAAAAAAGCTCATTTTTAAAAGTGGGCAGCCGTGGCCTAATGGTTAGAGAGTCTTTCAATCTAGGGGTTGCACGTTCGAATCCCCTCTGACCTCTCCCTACATCTCCATCCATGGCTGAAGTGACCTTGAGCAAGGCACCTAACCCCACATAGCTCCAGGGACTATAACCAATACCCTGAAAAATAATAACTGTAAGTGGCTTTGAATAAATGAAAGCATCATCTAAGTGCAATGTAATATAATGTAATGTAAAAAGACATTCTGTAAATAAATGAGTAAAGAATACAATGTTAACACAGCAGCGTTGGTCGGGACACAGCAGGCCTGGATGTTTGGCCTGTGATGGAACTTGTGGTTGACAAACGCAACAAATTCGTCCTGTAAGAGTCGCTTCTCTCTGCAGCGTACAGATATTATCACAGCATTCCTTACTCAATTATAAACATTTGAAGATGTTTTATTAATCTGTTCATTATTTACTTAGTGTTTAATTTAAGTGTTAAGAAATGACTTACTTATTATTCATAAATCTTTAAAAGACCACTATTATGAAGTGTGACCCAACATGGTACATAAACAACCGAATTCTCCAACAGACACACACACATACACACACACACTTACACACACACTGTACTCACCTGCTGTAGGAAGGCCTCCTGCACCTCAGGATCTTCCACGTCCACATGAGACGCCATTTGCAGAGTCACTCTCACTATCTGTGTTCTCCACACGGAGGGGGCTACACACACAGAACACACACACACACACACAGAAAGTATCATTCATATAAGGTTACATTCATCATCATGCAAACACACATACAGTACATCCACAGTAAACAAGAAATGCTTACCCTCCACATTGGTGCAGATGAAGTTGAGTTTTTCATTCTCTTCCAGACTGAGCCACTTGCCATTTCCCCTACTCACTGCTCCCACCCTTGCTATACCATAACAGCCCTCTTCTCTATCTGCATCTGAGACCCAGTTGTCATAGGAGGCTGGGACTCCACTGACCAACGACCATACGCCCAAGTTGCAGTCGTAGCGCAGGCCCAGCCACACGTAGGGAGATGAGGCTCCTTTGGCCCACCCCTCCACCCAGCGCTGGATCTTCTCAGAGGACACAGACACCAGGTCCACATGATGCTGTCTGCAGTACTGCTGAGCCTCCACCCAGGTCTTACTCTGATTAACCAGAACCAGGTTGTCTGGTGGAAATATGGTCAACGTAATTTAGTTTTGTTTGGCTTTAATTTGTCATCTCGTTTTCTCCATTTGTTTAGCTGATAATAGTACTCTATACTAATAACAATAACAACAACAATCATCAAAGTACACTAACCTTCATTCAAAATGTCAACAGAACTACTTGGTGAGGATTTACTTGGGCGGCCATTTCTCTCTCCATAGCACTGGTACTGGCCTGCCTCTAGGGGCAGTGTGATGCTGATGGTCTGACTGGTCTCACCAGTAACTGGACTGTTGTCCTTCAGCCAGACATACTGATGCCAGTCTTCAAACTGGGTCACACTGCACTTCAGAGTGACGACATCTCCAGAGTAATGAGGACCTGGAGGAGACGTGACCTCCACTGTAGCAGCAGGGAGATCTGAGAAAATTGAAAAAAAAAAAAAGAAAAACAAAAAAATTTGAATAGTGACAGCAGTGGTCTCAAAACGAGCTCAGTCCATACACATTTCTTAAATATCATATGAAGTTCCATTGCATTACATTACATTATAATTAGCTGATGTCTAAATTTGAATTGTATGTCAACTCACCATTACATGTTATGTTAACAGGCTTGCTGACGTAGGGTGCCACTGAAGAATCTTCTCTCTGCCTGTGGCACTGGTACTGGCCTGCCTCTTCTGGAAGCGTGATGGTGATAATTTGACTGGTCTCACTAGGAACTTTACTGTTGTCCTTCAACCAGACATACTGGCGGTGGCTTGTGTACTTTGGTATGTCACACCTCATGGTGACTGTATCTCCAGGGTGAAAGGGACTCTGTGGAGACAACACCTCAACTGTGGGGAGAGCTGGGGAATGAGAGAAATAAAATAAATGAGATAGTAATCTAGAAAAAAACAGTAATATTAATATCAGACCACTATTTTTCCAACACTTTGGAGAAACTGGGCTACTTTTCTTTGACTTTGACAGCATATGTTTATGGTTATTTTTGCTCTAAAAAAAAAAAATACGTTTTACACATATACTAAGAGCTGGTCCAGTCATCCCTGGTTCTACTTGAAGAGCAGAGGCCCAGTTTTTTCTGATTCTACTCTCCAAGACTCCTAGCACCAACGGGGCTGAAGCGCAGACATCCTTTCATCTATTGTAAAACACTGTATAGCCTACTCATTGTGATTAATTTATTAAATATATTTAATAAATATATATATGCGCACATAAATACAGTTGAGACTTTAAAAGGTACACTGTGTAAGATTTTCAGATGTTTTTTTTCCAGAATTCATGCTACCCATTCACTAATGTTACCTTTTTCATGAATACTTAACCACCACCACCAAATTCTTAGTATTTATTATGACTGGAAAATTTACAATTTTCATACATGAAAAGGGGCATCTTCTCCATGAATTTCCAGAAATAACCATTTTTATCTACAAAAAGGACTGTACTTGGATCATACTAGAAAATACTAGTTTATTACTTAGTAAGCTTTCATGAAATGATCAAATTTGGCAATAGGCAACCCAGTTTCAATGAGCAGCATAGTTGCAGTACCTTTTTTGACCATTTCCCGCACAGTGTACCTTTAAGGATGAAATAGGGGTGAATAGCACTGTTGTAATATATACATAAATACTGTAATAAATGAGGGAGGAGCGTGATTAGGAACCAAAAAGAAAGGGTATCATCAAAAGTAAAATATGACACGAGTCAAGTAGGTCTTCAGAGCATCCATGGCACTGCCTTGCCTTCAGATGGCCCATGGACTCACCTTCATAGCAGCTGAAGTTCCTTCTCTCATCACACTCTTGAGCGACCCACAGACCAGAGCTGGGCAATATGACAATATATATCGTTATCGTGATATAAAAATGTATATCGTGCCCTTTCTCCTTTATCGTTTATATCGTGATAAACAAATCTCGTCAATTTTAATATCATTTAATTACATTTCATGTTGTCACTATACACACTCTAAGTTCATGTAAATGTAAAAATAAGAATAAAGATTCATTTTAAAGAAATGTGGTTTTGCGATAACCCAAAATAAAGAGAGTAACTGAAAGCATACGTAATTGTAGTATATCGTGATATATATCGTTATCGTGATATAAAGTAATCCATATCGTGATATAGGTGTTTTTCCATATTGCCCAGCTCTACCACAGACCAGATGACCACATTTCAACACAGAGCGGATTCCTGTGATAACCATTTGGTTCCCCCTGTTTCCAGTGGCGAAAGGAAGAGCTGCTGCCATCTGACCACTCCCAGGTATCATTGAACAGGCCGATCCAAGCATGTCGACCTGCTGGTCGTCTAACAGCTTCTATCAGGTCATTCTCTGCCTGGTTCCTCACACTGGCCAGGGCCTCGTTTCCGAAAGGGCCTTAAGTACTACTTAACGCTACGTGCTACTTAAGTTCACACGTAACACCATCGTAGAGCTCACGGAGCGTTTCCCAAAGCCAATTTAGCTAAGAACCATCGCAGGTTGACACGTAACTCTAAGAGCAATCCACGAGTGGTCTAGAGTAGTCTTAACGCGCTAAGATTGATCGTAACGGCATGGCACAGTGGAGACACCCACAGGATATGAAGGGAAAAGAAGAAACCTGCGCATAAGATTGCTGTTTTAAGACGCGAGCGGCATGGCACAGTGGAGACACCCATAGGAAAAGAGGAAACTTGCGCTTCAAGTTCATGTTTTAAGACGGGAGTGTAAATATCATGGCAGCACAGTTGACACTGCAACGAAAATAAGAAGGTAACATTAATTGTGGATGTGTAGGCCTATAAAATAAAAGCAATGTGTTTGGAAATATTTTACAGGTAGTAAAATAGTTCGACTGTGTTTGATAAACCTGGGCATAATTAAACTGTGATCAATCATAATTTGTGTGGGTGCTTCATGAACAGGCTTCGGCAACCAGAGACAAGAGTGTTGATGTCGGAAGGCCACTTCCGAAACTTTATTTATTTTATATTTTTTAAAGAAAAATGGTCAGCGAGTTGTTGCACCCTCTTTCATTTTCAAGTAGCCTAAGAAGGGGAAGGCGACGCAGAAAATACATGATAGTTGTAGGCGAAGGGTAAGCTATGACAAAAAAAGGCAGCGATGGGATTCGTGTAGATTTTTTGTTTTAATAACAGCAGACTGCCGTGCAAAAGTGTCCTCACATTTGTGAAAGCCTTGAGCGCGCGGTACTTTGCGCACCGCTCAGCACATGTGCCAAGCTCTGCTCTCCCTATTCCGACTCTAGTAGGCTAAGCAATAACAAAAAGGCAGCGAGGGGATGTGTCAATTTTGATGGACATTATTTTTCATAACAGCATGCTGACGTGCTCCCGACAGTTGTCAAGCCTTGAACGCCTTGAGGTTGTAACTTTGCGCATCCCAATTTGGAACTCCAACTAGGCCTACTTGTCTTCTTAAATATTAAGCTGCAGTAGCCAACTGCACGCGCTTTATCTGGGTCTTAACGGCGTAGCTCATATTACCGTCATTTGGGAGTTTTGCATGATTTCATTGTTTGTGTGCATTTTATTTCATTTGCCAACAATAACTCCTGTCGATAGTTGCAAACTGCTACAAATGTAGTCCCACCCTTATAGAAAACAACTTTGATACTGACACACGCCTTACATTTTGTAAATGGTTTAGCAGCAGATGACGGCGCAGTTCACTCCGAGGACACTTCAGCACCACATATGTGGACAGCGATCCTTAAGAGCGACGCTACGAATGATCTTAGAGGCTGTGCACGCGCGTTCATGTACGAGTGTCTTTGGGAAACAGTCGTAGGAAATCTAAGAACATTCGTAGGATCACTGGTTAACGACACACGTAAGGCTAAGAACCATCGTTATCGGGAAACGAGGCCCAGGTCTGTGTGATTCTCTCTGCAGTATCTCTGAGCATCTGCCCAGCTCTTCCCATCTTCAATCAGCACATAGGGGTGTGAGGAGTTCCTTTCTAAAAAAAAAAATATTACGTGTACAATATGGCATTGTGACAAAAGGGTTCATTGTTTGACAGCCAATATGTACATCAGAATGGTTTGGTGTGTTATTTGGTGTGTGATATGGTTTCGCTGTGTGCTGCATTGTGACAAAAGGGTTTCATTGTTTGACAGCTATTGTGTACTTCAGAATGGTTTGGTGTAATATTTGGTGTGTAACATGGTTTCGCTGTGTGAGTTAATATGTAAGACTCACATTTTCAATGAGCTTTGAACCGGGCCAAAGCCAGGTGAGTCTTACAGGCAAACAAGAATGATTAGCAACATACACTTTAAGTAAACTTTAATTTATCTCTGGGGCATGGTACAAAGCTGAAAATAAACACTATCAATTTTCCCAGTGTGGGTTGAAAATAGTTGGCATTGCCTTAAGCTGGCCCAACTGCTAGTCTACTTTATCTGATAAACAGACTTTTGCCTCTGCCGTTCAACTGAAGAATGAAGCCTGATCATTTTGAAAAAAAGGAGCACTTAGTTTTCCCTCTACTTAAATTAAGACATTTCTCACCTTCATAGCAGATGAAGGAATACTTCTGATCACAGTTGAGGTCATACCACCGTCCCGGTGATCTCATATAAACACAATCTCCAACATCTATTCCAGGCTGTCCTGGTTCCCAGTTTCTGAACTCAGTCTCATTCTCCCCATAGAAATCCCTGTCAGCCAGAGACCACTGCCACTTGGGTCTCCTGCCGTACCTCAACCCAATCCAAGGATGTGTAACACCTTCTTCTTCAATTGTTCTTTGTAACTCCTCCACATTTGTCATGTCATCAATGGTGGCAAGATCAATGAAGTTTTTTCTGCAGTACTGCTGAGCTTCTGCCCAGGTCTTCTCCTCTTTCACCACATGGAACCGGTAAGACTCAAAGGTGGAGAGAACACACAAACCTGAGAGGAGAGACGAAACGCACAGCAATGCATATCGTGATGAGTTCAGAGTATTCAGTTCCTTTATTTTAATTCATAAGTTAGTTAAGTCAAATAACTGTCTGTGAGGATTGTTATTCCCTTGTCTAATTTACAGTCATATGTTGAGTAAATTCAATCAGCAAAGAGGACTGACTGGAACCGCTTGTTGGCCGCTAGTAATTCCCATAGAGCGACCCACGAGTTCAATAGACCACTTTACTGTTTGTAAACAGATATGACATAATTTTCTGCACGCGCGCGCATCGTTGGAACAGAATCGACCATGCACCGTTCACTAGTACAGAAACTCGACAGGTGTTTTTTTCTGAAATAAGATAACGGATGGTCACGCTAACTTCCGATGTGCAGTGGGCACCACAGACACGGGAATTCCTGATGTCCTCAGTCCAGTCAGTATGTTTAATGTCTTGTAACAACAAACATCTCATATGCTTCTGGAACATCCTCTTCCCTCTCAAAATAGCATAACAAGTGTACTTTTCAGAATCTATATTTTTTATCACCGTACACCAGGGGTCCCCAAACTTTTTTCTCTGGGGGCCACATTATTGTTCCTGACTGTGGTCAAGGGCCGGGATCAATCATTTGGGCTGTATACTAGGCCATTGCCTGTTATAGCCATAATTTCTAGCACAAAATAGTTCATCATTACAAGTGATTTGCAAAAGAAGTGAGTACTTCACATGTTTTTCAGTTTGAAATACCACAGGTATTCCTTTTAATTTCTAATAACCATGTAAAAATAGCAAGGAAAGGTTAGAAAAATATGATGATTGACAGTTTATGAGTGATACAATAGAAATGGTAGGCCTGTTTATATTACAGTGAGATGAGAAACTATCAAGACAAAACGTCTGGTGATTCACCTTAACATTATTTTGATAAACAAAATAAAATATTTAAAAAATATATTTTATCATTATTTTTTTCTGTGAGGATTGCTTCTTTGGGCCAGTTCAAATGGTGAGGTGCAGAGAGGTGGAGGGCCGGTCAAAGGGGCTTGGCGGGCCGCATCCGGGCCTTAGTTTGGGGACCCCTGCCGTACACACTTCAGGACGGCAGGTTTTCTCTCTTTAAGGTCTGCACTGTCTTTTCGTGTGAGTGTGTTCATAGCCAGTTTTACATACAGCCTCCCCACTCCCTATGCCTGCAGTTCACCTAAGGGTCGACAGAGAATCGTATATGAGAGGGAGATAAAGCAGGCGGGTTCTTTTCCAGTATCCACTTTACGTCGGGTGAACGCCCCTTCACGCACCTTCAGAGTCTTGAGGTAGAGAATAAATGGAGTCCCCTTAGTGCTGTAGATGGCGGTCTAAGGGGAGACTAAGGCGGTCTAAGACGTCTTGTGCAAACATCACGAAAAGAGAAGAAGAAGGAGGGACAACACCCCCTTAGGAGACCAAATTTTGAGTGGGTGTGTTTCGATTCCTCTTTATTATACATCCAACCTCTTTGGGGCCGCTGTCGAAAGAGCTTAACCCATTCATTCTGAATGGAGTCTGCACTTCTCCGTTGGTGCCCCTAGAGTGCAGTACCACCCGGAAGAGTAGAGTATCTCGTAATACCCTTAAAACATCTCTGGTAGTCAATGATGCGCACGCATTCAGATGTCGGTTCTGAACGGGTCAATTAGTCCGGCCCTCTTTAAATTTAAACTGAACCCAACATGACTAGAGGAAACATATAATAATTGACCCCTTCAGAAGTTACGTTGTTACTGACTGCGTGCGCATTGTTGGTTCAAACACAGTTACAGTATTGTTTGGGCTAAATGGTTTAGATTCCATATTTCTGGCAGTTTATTCACCTATCACATGGTGACGCCATACCAGGTTGCCACTTCAGTCATATAAATATGTTTATATTCAGCATATACATGGGTTCACAGTGTTTGTAAACACAATGTTTTGAAGAGGGGCAAGACACTGGCAGCCAACTATGTGAGCTAATTTTTTGACCTACAGCGGTTTCCAATAATCAGAGGTTGAGTTGTGCGCAGATAGTTTTGCACAGTCAGGTTAAAACAAAAATTTAGAATCTATGTATACATACACCTGTGAGGTGTTTATTTTTAATTTTACATATTATTTTTTTCCCCTCATTTTATTTTATTTTCAAATGCATTCTACTTCTTTTCTTACTTGAAAACATTTATCTTTATTGTACTTTTATTTCTATTTTATTTTTGCATTTTAATTACTCTCCTATTGTTAATTCACTGAAGCTTTGTTTTACTTTCCCTACTGTTATGTATTTGTTTTGATTGTAAAGTGTCCTTGGGTATCTTGAAAGGCGCTCAAAAATAAAATTTATTATTATTATTATTATTATAGAGCTGGGAAAACTGAAAAATGAATTGGTGGCACATTTCCTTTTTTTAAATTAGATACCTAAATTCATCAAGCCATCATTTTTGTTATCATACAACATATATAAAAAAAATCCTCTGCAATTCATCATCTGCAATGTCTTGTAAATTCACTTTACTGACCTGGGAACAGTAGCATCAGCCACAGGAAAGTCCCCATCTCTGTGGATGCTGAGAGGAACACCTGGAAGATGTCGCACAAAGGTCAAACACATGAGCAATATCTGAAGAGTAACTACTGTGCAAAATCAAAATGAAAAAACAAAGACACAAAATTATGCTGCTAAATGTCTTCAGAATTAAAAAAAAGTCAAAAGCCAAGGCTTAATAAGGAAAGCGCACTCCTCCACGCCTGAAGAACTATGTGACCAGTACCTTGAAGAGTGTAAGGATGAGGTCTCCCCTTTCCGTGTGTTGCTCTGTCTGACACCTCTGCCCAAATGAGTGGCTATGCCAAGCTGTCTCCACGAATATCCTCCTCTTCTTATGTGACGAAACACAACTCTGCATCATTTACATTATGCTCACTCCCTTATCAAAAAGCAGCAGTTTCAAACACATGGCATCATCATTACATTGGGGAGGGCATCATGATTGCATTGTCACATGCAAAATAACTTGCAAATGAAGAAGTGTCAGGAGAATCGTGCATTCTGTAACCTGTGATAGCACCTATACTGCCCAGCATAGCGGCCCTTTATGGCCTTAGTCATAGAACAGCATCACATGCAGAAGGAAACGGCACAATTTTACATAATTACCCTGTCAACAAGTCACGGATCATCTACAAAGTTCTCCTCCTCACCTTCAAGTCCCTCAATGGTCTGACACCCCACTACCTTGCCGACCTCCTCCACTCCTATGACCACTCAAGATCACTGCGGTCCTCCTCCAAGGGCGAGCTGGTCATCCCCCGCACTAGACTCAAGGCCACCAGTGACAGAGCCTTTCATGTGGCTGCCCCACTCTTCTGGAACAACCTACCCAGCCACATTCAAAACGCCTCTTCACTGTCCATCTTTAAACAACACTTTAAAACCCATCTCTTTTTGGAGGCCTTTGACTTCTAGGGTAGTGTCCACAAGCACACATCCATACACACTTACACTGATATAATGTAAATCGACCTTGGGTGTTTTGAAAGGCGCTGTATAAAACGAAGGTATTATTATTATCATTATATACTGAACAAACACAAGGGTACTGACAACATGGAGCTATTTTTGTGTCAACCCAATACCCAATAATACATCACATTTACATTGCATTACACTTAGCCGATGCTTTTATCCATGATGACTAACTTGTACGTATTATTTTTCAGGGTATTGGTTACGGTGTGGGCTTGCTCAAAGGCACTTTAGCCATGGAAGGGGGTATAAGGGGTGGGATTTGAACCCACAATCCCCAGATTGACAGAACAACTCCCTAACCACTAGAATTGATTGGTCTGCATCGTTGGAGAGGAATCGACCATGCACCACACATTGGTAAAGAAATTAGCCAGGTGTTTTTTTCTGAAATAAGACAATGGATGGTCACAATAACTCCAGATATGAAATGGGCGCCACAGACACGGGCATTCCTTACGGTGAATACACACCAGACATTCGCGTTCGCTTGACGTGTCTGCTTTGCGTCATGTCCCACTCCCCTTACCAGTTATAAATCGAAAACAAAAACCCAATTAACCACACACAACACAGTTCTGGTCTTTTAGGATTCTGGAAGATCTTCGCTTTTGCCTGGAACTTGCCGATGTGGCAGTTGTTTCCACTAGCCTGATAGTCATCGACGTTCAAATATCTTCGAGACTTGATCTGACCAAGAGCATAACAATGAACATTTCCCAAACGGCATGGTTGACCTGCCTCCCTTGGTTTGCTTATGGTTGTTTGCTTCCCGACAAAGTGAAAGGAGTTCCCGTATTTGCGGGAACTCAGAAAGTACTTGCATTGCTCTTGACCTGACTACGTAGTTGCAACGCCGAAGGTGTTGCGTCGGGGTCAGCTCTATGTTCCCACAGCCCATTGGTCCCACAAATTATTAAAATATAGGCCCTATGTTCCACACCTTTATGTTTCCACATTTACTAGTAAACTAAATTTGAAGAAATTCTTAGAAATGAGAACATGGAGCAGCAGGAATATGCTGTGGGACCAACGGGCCTAAAAATGAATGTTACAAGTCTTAGCAATGTGGGACCAATGGGCTGTGGGAACATAGACACGCTCCCGTTGCGTCACTAGGAGGGCGTGGCCTGGCTAGTTTCCACAACAACGACAGCTCGCTCGAGGAGCCATATGACAACTGTATTGTAGACTCTACCACCCCCAACCCCCCAATACACACGCACACACACACACACACACACACACACACACACACACACACACACACACACACACACTAGAAGATAAGGGGACTACATGAAAAAATACAAACACAGCTCAGGAAAGTTTCCATTACATCTGCCACTTCTTCATTTGCAAGTTGTTTTGCATTTACAATGTTCTCTCCAAGATGTCAGACTCCAATGAAGCCAGTCTCAGTTTATGGTTGTATTGTGGTCTGTTGTGTAAATACGGAGTAAATCAATAAAGGACGCGTGTGTGTCTCTGCACGCACACAAGTGCAGGGAAGCCAAAAGACGGGGATAAAGTGGTCAGTTGTCCCGGGCCCAGGCAGAGGCAGGGGGACAGAGTTGGGGTGAGGGTGCCTTTCAGATGACTTTGTCCTCCTGGGCCCAGCCAAAGTTGTCAGAGGCCCTGCGCGAGTGCATAATAAACAGATCAAGCTGTCATGACAAAGTTTAGATCAGTTATCCCCTAACTTGTGGACCCCCAGGAAGAGTAGGAGTTGTGGATGCAGTGTTGCCAAAAAAAAAAAAAAACAGCTTAAGTCGCTAGATGAGGTTTTCAGTCGCTAGTCGCTAAATTGTCAACACAATCCACAAGAATCAGAAGGTTTAGGCTAAAAAAAAACAAACATACTCATGAACGGCCATCCGGTTACTTTGCTCGTAAATGAGCGTTACGCCCCTTTATGGGGGAAATCAAACCGAATTAAATCAAATCAAATCCGGCCGGCTGTGACGTCTTTCTGAATTGGGATTCCCTCTTCTGTCCACAAGGCGGCACGGAGTTCAGCTTTGGCCAGCCACATTTTTCAGAGAAACATGGCGGCGACTTCTCTGGTTTCCAACATCTAAGTTTTTGCTTAATATAATGAGCCTGACGGTTTGTAAATACTGTGGCTACCACGGATTGGTGTAAAAATGCACTATGAACTTATTTGACACAAATAGGTTTCCCCACATTGTCATTTCATCAATCGATGTTTTTAGCTAACCAGGTAAGCTGCAGTTAGCATTCGTTAGCATTTTACCACAATCAGGCAGCCACATGCTTACATTAGACTACTTCTTGTACTTCTATAGCGATATAACCTGCCATTGAACAATAAAGACCATAATAACAGTTTTATTTGTTTATTATTTGCCAATGTTGAGATTCTTTCCTGCACGTGATGCTGAAATGGCATGATAGGCCTACTA
This sequence comes from Engraulis encrasicolus, assembly GCF_034702125.1. Lineage (NCBI taxonomy): Eukaryota > Metazoa > Chordata > Actinopteri > Clupeiformes > Engraulidae > Engraulis > Engraulis encrasicolus. Next base: position 22,436,697 of record NC_085868.1, read on the forward strand.
GGCCTATGGTTCCTATAACTGGGCAAATGCTGGTGAAATTTCAGTTTGGGTAGTAAAAAAGACCAACTTACTAACCTCACCCATTAATAGTGTTTGGCTGGTGAGGGGGGAAAGGTTAGTTTACAACCATGAATACTATAATGTCTGGTAATTTGGAATTTAGGCTACTTGATCTATTTGAAATCCCATGGTACTTTTTCAAATCCAGGCTTATACATGGTAGGCTTATTGCCTTGACAGGTTATGAGGAGGCCTGGGGGGGGGGGGGGGGTTTGGGCAAAAAAGGTTGAGAACTATGAGCATAGACGGACGCATCTGTCGCCTGTCAGACTTGTTTAATACCAATAGAATGTTGCTTAACCCATTATGGCCTAAAACAGTGTTTCCCATGCTTTTTTGAATCGCGTACCTCCTAAGCCTTTTTATGGTACCATGAGCACCCCCTATCTCTCTATATATTCCTTTATCCCAGTATGACCAGAGATTCTTTAAGTATATAGAGATATGCCAACATAATAGGTTTCTATGGGCCCCTAACGTGACCAGGTGACCACGTGACTCTCTCTGGTATGACTATACTCTATTCAATTGTCATTATCACATTTTTCCACGGGGTGCTCTCGTACCCCTAGTGGTACACATATCCCTGGTTGGGAAACATTGGCCTAATGCCGCGATCACGCCGCTGGCGTTGAAAGAACCACAATGCTGCTGACTCCTGCCTGGAAAGAACTGGTCAGGGGCGTTGAACGTGGCAAACGATAAACCTGAAGCGTTCGGCCAGGAATCTCGACCAACCGAAGCTTGTGTTTAGAAAAATGTGAACATTCCATTGGCTGACGCCTGCTGCCGCCGAGCTCATTACATATTTTTAGATGAAGTTTAACTTTTGATGCCCTCGGGTTTCGACGCTTTTGACGCCCTCGCCTCTAGAAACACATTTGCTGCTTTTCACGCTTCTGCCGCCTCCTCTCCCATACAAAGTCAATTCCTTCCGCATCTTTCCACACGTTCAACGGCGGCGGCAGAGAGAGTAGAGAGAGAGGTTCCATTGGCCCATTGTTTCCGGGTTCTATTATTTCAAGGGGGGGGGGGGTCCCCTTTAGGCAGACCTAAGGACTGTTCTATTCAATGCTAGGAGTATTATGACACGCCCCTTTAGGCAGACCGGAACCTGGTCATGTTAGGTGCCCATAGCAACCTATTATGTTGGCATATCTCTATATACTTAAAGAATCTCTGGCGGTGGTGTGTTCGCACGGTAAGGCACCTGCAAAGAATGCCTGCTGAATGCCTAAGCCATTAAGGTAGAACATTAGACTAGATGTGACACAGCAATTCCATGACAGCACTAGGAAACGGCACAAGGCGCCTCCCATTGTGTGTAGGTACAGTCGGTCCCCCTACAATGCACACCCTTTACCGAGGTAATGCCACGTCATCCACCTCGGTACGTACCGGGCCTAGCTGCAGTGTACCCAAACAACCGCCGGGTGGCACTTGGGAGCGCTCGCTATACGCTTTACCACGTGGTAGTCTCTCTCTCTCTCTCTCTCTCTCTCTCTCTCTCTCTCTCTCTCTCTGGCCTACAGCTTACCTATTGCAGCGCTCCCGTGTGAGCTTGGACGTCCAAAATGTTTATTACCATATGGAATATTTTACGATGCTGACGGCATATTAATATACAAGTGAGGAGTTCGTTGACAGTTTCTAATTCCCCTCATGTGGCGCACAGTGCTCCGCATGTAGCAGGATCGATAATGATGGTCAGGGCGCACAGCAGTGCTTGGGTTGCTATGTTTTTTTTCCCTGGAATACTGTCGCCGATTAGATAGAAATATTCCTGTTATGAACCCGAGTTTAGTAGGCTAGATATCGCGCAGTGAACGAGGCAGCCTGCAAACACTTTGAAGCGCAAGGTGGCTGTAACAAGTTAGAAAGTAGCCAAACTCTGTTGCTTGGTAACCTTTTTAAATTATGAGCGTTCCACGAACTATCTTTCTTTGCGCACGCTATAAAATGGCAATAAACATGTTATTTTAAACTACTGGTTAACTATTTATGCTTTCTAATGTTGGTAAAAGCCGTATAATAAGCGGGATAATGTATTGTCCACACGTGACTATCGGAAAATATTTCCCTTCGAAGCGTAATAACACCCCTCCGCCTTCGGCGTCGGGGGTGTTATTCGCCTCGTCGGGAAAATATTTTCCTATAGTCACGTGTGGACAATACATTATCCCTTACTTATTATATGGTTGTGACGTCATCTGTCGAATGCTCCATTCATTTCAACGGGGCTCCCCAACGTTCGGACGTCTGTTATTTTTCGATAACGGACGGGTTGGTCTATAACAGACCGCTGTCAATGGCAACAAGACTTTTCACTGCTAAAGCGACTTTTCAACAAGACTCTAATCAGCTGCTGTGATAGACAGCACCCGTTGTCCTGGCTACCGCTGTCAATGGCAACAAGACGTTCACTGCTAAAGCCACTGGCTTGTATACAAGTCAGTGGCTAAAGCGAATGTTTCATATCACTCCGCAGGGGGTCCGGTCTTTGTCACTCTAATCAGCTGCTGTGATAGACAACACCTGTTGTCCTGGCTAGCCTACCTAGCTGTTGCCTAGCGGTGTTCCACAACGGCAATGTTTTGTTTTGCGCAGCAACAATCTTAACATTAAATATGTCTAAAGAAATGTCCCCGCATGTGTGAATCATTTAAGTATATCCATATAATAAGCGGGTTAACTTTCGGCGAGTCGGTCGCTTTGTGGAATAGCAGCACTTCAGAGAGAACAAGACCCCTCCGCTCCGCGTCGGGGTCTAAAGATTCTCTCTGTCGTGCTGCTATTCCACGGTAGCGACCTTCTCGCCGAACGTTAACCCTTACATATTCACCAGCACGCACCGATTCAGCGGATAGCCTAACAACATGCCTATAAATTGTGTGAGAACACCTCCAGGAAGTAGGAAGAGTCATAAAAAGAATAGCCTAAATAATGTAATGAATTTTCTTTTAAAAAAAAAAAAAAAAAAATGATGATCGGATGAATTGCATTAATGTGCAAGCTCTGACAAAATGCAAATTGAGTGTAGCCAGAAGCCATACCGATTATCGCATGGCAAGATTTGAAACGTCTAATATTGCAACTTCAGACTTGTTGTCTGGCTGTGGATACTTTTTTCGTTTGGTAAAAATTACTGAGAGTGCAATACACCTCACCGCAGTAACCTAACAGCGCTTCGTTTGAGCGTGTAAGCGTTGGCTATTTATCACACATCGCCAACAGCTGGGGCGATAACCTAACCTACACTTCCCTAATGAATTTAATGTTGTCACATTGGCAAAAATTAGCAAGCGACTGATATTGCTGTTTTCGTGCTCAAATTAAGTGTAACCAACTGTTGGGTTATGTGTCGCAGGTGAGAAAGTGCGCATTTTTCCAGCGACACCTCTCCTTGTTACCAAATACCCTGGAGTACTGTACACCACCAAATAGGCCTACGCCAAGACACAAATATTGAGTTTTAAAATAATATTTATTAACTAACAGAAATCTAAAAGAGTCCCGGGGCACCCCAAATCTATACAAGTCCGAAATTCCAAATTTCATTGGAGATCCCCCCCCACAGTCATCCGTTCCGAAGGAGGCGGAGGAGCGGTGGCCAGATGTCCATCCATTGCGAGGCTGGGGAGACAGGAAGAGCTTGGTGACAGTAGGCTTGATTCCATAGGCAGTCCAAATGACACTCACTTCCATAATTAAGTAGGCTACGCAGGTAATCGCTGCACTTATTCCACGTGATTTACAACACTGCACTCGCTAGTCTAGGTTAAACGTTAGGGGTGAAGTTGCACAGCACTCGCACACGGCACGGCTCACTGCAAACAATGTTGTGCTGCGATTCACCTGGGTAGGCAGCGGTGTTAAAAGTGAGTCCAAGTACAACTGGGTTTGGAGAGAGAGAGAGGGGAAATATATGCTGGGAAATATATGCAATGTCATCTCATAATCATGGAGTTCCTCATGCGATTTCATCTGGGTCAGTCAGAAATGCATGCACCCTGCGCACCGGGAAGTGTGTTTTTTCAAACAAGAAAACTGGTTCATCATATGCATGCTTTAAACTGACTTTAATGTATGCCAACGTGCTATAGTTTTCCTCTCATAATAGCACCTGGCGACTGTGACCACAGTTAGATGACCTCGCGCGCGTAAACCCATTAAAATATAGCCTAGCCTTCTGTGGCTATTCAGAGCAATATGAACCAATCAGGTCGGCGTTGCTATTAAGCAAAATACATCCCTGATGTCTACTTAACTAAGATAAGATGCATTTGTCTAATATTTGGAGACATCGCCTTGCTCTTTCTGCGGGGAATTAAGCGCCTCTCTCCCTCGCTCTCTCTCTCTCCCTCTCTCGCCCCCACACACACACACACACACACACACACACACATACACACACACACACCACACACACACACAATGTTTGGAGAGGACGCATTTAAACTGTAACAGTTTAGGCAGTAGGGGAGAGCAGGGACTCCTGAAACTCGGGACGAATGAAACACTGCGATTTACTCGAAAACTTTAACATCGCCTATCCGAAAGTATGAAAAGTCAAAGTTGTCAGGTTTACAGGCAAAAGGGATTTAAGTGTCAGTAGACACTGTCGGGACGAATGAAACACCCGTTTCATCCGTCCCTCTCGCCCATTGACTTAAAGCAGGATCAAAATAAAACGGGAGCACCGTCGTAGCGCAACAAATCATTATCGTAAACATAGCCTAGATAATTGGAAATTACAAAAAATAGGCTACATTTTATAGACTTTGGCTATAGGCTAAGCCGACTCCTCTACCTGAATTAGTGCAGCCTTACAGGGAGGACGTTAATTTGGCATAGGTCAACTGCAAGAGACTACTAATTTGTGACTTGACGTGATGTGTGAATAATTAGGCTACGATATGCAACAGGCATATTTAGCCGCACTCAGTCATTCATTGGGTGAATGTCCCGACATGTGTATCCGCGTGCATGCATGGGGTGGGGAAAAACACATCAAGCGTGCCATCACCACCCATCCCCCCGGACGCACGAAACCCATTGAAGATCCAAGCAATTGTAGTCTGTCAGTATTTTAGTGTGGGCCCAGGTAGTTGAATTCCTGCATGGCCTGGTTATCTCAATAGTGCCAAGAAGATGTTTGCCCTCAGGCTAGTGTGTTCATAAAGCGCATGTTCGATTTGCTGTAATAGGCTACGATCAGTAAGCCTCAACTTGTCTGTCGTGTCTTTTCCTTCTTCCGATATTTTGTAAAATAGGCCCACGTTAAAGGCTAAATACGATAATAGGCCTAAATAAGGCTAATAAAGTGAGTAAATAAGTCAGGGCCTAAATATAAATAAAGTTGTTTTAGCCTATGAACTCAGGCAATGCAGAAATTTGCGGAGGGATTTTGGATAACTTGGCCTATAGGCTACCGATGGCTTTATGAACTTCATGACTGGGCTACAAGATAGTCGGGTAAGCATATTGACTTGTAGACCACCAACATCTGATGCTGAAGTGGGGGAGGGTGTTTTTTTCCACTTCAAATGTTCCCCGACACACACACACACACACACACACACACACACACACACACACACACACACACACACACACACACACACACACACAGATACGCGCTAATCGCTCTCTCTCTCCGTCTCTCCCTCTCTTTCTCATTGTTGCTATATATACGTGCATCTGGATAGGCATAGGCAGTGTGGTCACCCAGCACATTTTCATAGAAATGCTGTGTTTTTTTTTTTTAAATGAAATCTTTATTCAGTTAGGTTGTGAACAGCGTTTCTCTTTCGATGTTGCGTCACCGTGGACAAGTGTCTGCTCGAAAACTTAATGCAAAGCGGCTAAAATGTTCAGAACGTGTTGAACTTTTCAGAACATGAATGTTTGTCTGTGGGGGAGGGGTGGGTTACAGCAGTGCAGTGCAGTGCAGTGCAGTGCACGGGACTGCACAGCCTTTTGTGACATGTCGTGGCGCGACAGGTTATCCAGCCTCCGAAGGAGTCATAGTTCCCCAGTCATACTGTTGGTTCGCATCTCCACCGAAGCAACTGAATTTGCAGTCCTAATCACAGATGATTAGCCACACCTGGTGTAACAGATGTATTGTCATGTGTGCATCACATCCCCAGTTAACCGGAATCCCGTCGATCGCGCACAACAGCGCATTGAAAGGATGAAATGTTCACAAGCACCAATACAAAAAAAAAACGTCTTCAACCTATTAGTCCGTAGGCTATCCTGAGGATATCCGTTCCTGACTTGAATAGGTAGTGCAGAAATAATTAACAGACATCACTTAGCCTATAAGTTAGGAGCGGAATTGAGACAGTGAATGCAGGACAGAATAATGAAAACAAAACACCGTCGACTGGCGGTCTTGTTTAGGGATCACGCTCTGTTATTATCAAATACCCAACGTTACGTGCAACGCGCAATTGGCTGACTCTTTCCACTTGTAGCCTAAAACTGAGGGAGGGATCAACATACAATGAGCTACACTGAAGCAGATTACTCTGCTTCGCAAAAAAAAAAAAAACAGTGCACCAATAATACCCCAGTCTTCAACCTACTATTTAGGCTACCAGATATATAGGCTAGTAATAGTATTAAGTTGTGCTACCTTGTTTTTTGTGGTAACGACAGTGTAGATCAGGTAATAACCTGCAATAGGGGAAGCGGCATGCGCCAGTTTTAAAGACGGAATGTCGTCGCCAAATGTAGCCTAAAATCACCTCTCATGCTGACGTGACGGGGCACTACTTCATTACAAAGTTGTTCATGTCTGTTTGACTCACACATAGGAGTGGTTCAATTTGTGTTTTTGTGCTCATCGCACAAATGAGACAGGCTTGCTTGATAGGGCTACACAAGCAAGCGACATCGTCCACTCAAAATGGTCCGAACTCCGCCGCTTTATTTCATGTCTCCTCAGTCTCTCCATTTACGGTTATTAGTATACTTCTGTTTTGCTATTTTCGTTATTCTTAGCCCTGGCATTACAGATGAAGCAACTGTGATCAGTGAGGTTGTGGAAACGGTTGAATAGGCCTATGGTCCTAAATTGGAAGCGGCCGATGCCAGTTTTGAAGACAGAATGTCGTCGCCAAATTTAAAATTCGATCTCTCTCATGCTGGCGTCACGGGACACACTTAATTACAATGGTGTTCCTGTCTGATTGACTCGGTTTTAATTGTCTTTACCGGTTCAAATTGTAGTAGGTATGCAAACTCTGTATCCTGAGGATACCCGTTCCTGGCTTGAATAGTGCTGAAATAAGTGAGGGACGGATTGGGAGACGGTGAATGCAAGACAGAAAAAAGTCGAGTTTAAATTCACATTGTGGTCTTGTTTAGGGCTCACACTTGTGTTATTATCAAATGCCCTATCAAATGCCCAATGCTAAATAAAACATGCAATTTGCTGACTGTATTTCTACTACTAGGCCTACTAAAACTGGGGGACGGGCAAGGACGGAAGCACAAACAGACACAGGCAGACGCTGCTCTGCAAAAGCGGTGCTATACTGCCCCCCGCATTCCGAATGGCCACAGGGTGTAATGATCACGGTACGCTGCCGCGGCCCGGCACGGTAGTGAGCAGATTGAAGTTACACCATCTGTAGTGTAGGCACCTTCAGTCAATGCAAGTCAATGGAGAACACACCCACCTCTGTCAAAAAATGGACTGAAATTGTGTGAATATGACGTATCACATTAAACAAAGACCAGATTTGAAATGTCAGGCTAAATATCTACTTAAATATTATGCGTGATAAAAAAACATTTAAAAATCAAATTACAACAAAAACAAATTACATTTATTATGTAGATATTTAGCAGGTGAGCCTCCTCTCCATTAATTTCCATTTCTCATGTCTACCTACAAAAAATGGCTGCCTCGGATTGCCGTGAAAAGGGGGACGGGGCCACCTCTATTCTAATGTTCTACCTCTATGTCTTAAGCCGTTTTTGGGAAAAGGTGCCCTCTGCCTATTAAAACCTTATTAAAAAATGAAATATCTCAGCCTCCAAAGCATTTAAAAACATGAAATCAGTTGCATTTAAAAGCTAAGACCCTCATCCTGAATTAGAACGTGTTCATTCTGCTCTTACATACCCACCTTTCTAATAACAAGGCCGACAGGCGGACAACAGATGCGTCCCTCTATGCCAGTTCCAACTATGCCATTTTTCCCCCCAAACGCCCCCCTGGCCTCCTCCTAGCCTGTCAACGCCCCCCGAGGATGTACTTTTTGTTTATATTGGTCATCATGGACACTCCAAATATTGTGGCAGGCAGCAAGGCAGCAAAATGGCGAGACATGGCTTTATTTTTTTGCAGTTTAGGGTATAATAAGCTTATCATCATTCTTGGATTTGGAAAAGAACCATATATGATTTGAAATTTCACATAGCCTAGATCAGGGTTTCCCAAACTGGGGTGCGTGCACCCCTGGGGGTGCGCGGCCTACTACAAGGGGGTGCGCAAGCTGAATAAAACAATGGCTGATGTGTGTGCTTTTATACAGAATTCATAAACATTACATAGTTTTTAATTGTTTGGTGAATTGTATGCTGGAAGGATCCATCTGAAGTGTAATGTATAACTCCTAGACTTGTCATGCTACTAGTTCCATTGTAATGATTTCAGAAAAATGAGGATTGCCCAAAATGTGCGGTTGTGCGACATTCACTTAGGGGGTGCGCGAGCCACATTGAAATGTAAAAGGGGGTACGCAGGGGGAAAAGTTTGGGAACTGCTGGCCTAGATGAAGTAGGCTACATTACAAATTACCAGACATTTATTAGGCCTAACAACCTTTAGTATCACGCCATTTCAGCAGTATGTGCATGTGGGAAAGAATCTAAACATCGACAAATAAGTAAGGGTTAACGTTCGGCGAGAAGGTCGCTACCGTGGAATAGCAGCACGACAGAGAGAATCTTTAGACCCCGACGCGGAGCGGAGGGGTCTTGTTCTCTCTGAAGTGCTGCTATTCCACAAAGCGACCGACTCGCCGAAAGTTAACCCGCTTATTATATGGATATACTTAAATGATTCACACATGCGGGGACATTTCTTTAGAACCTATTTAATGTTAAGATTGTTGCTGCGCAAAACAAAACAGTGCCGTTGTGAAACACCGCTAGGCAACAGCTAGGTAGCCAGGACAAGGTGTTGTCTATCACAGCAGCTGATTACAGTGACAAAAGACCGGACCCCCTGCGGAGTGATATGAAACATTCGCTTTAGCCACTGACTTGTATACAAGCCAGTGGCTTTAGCAGTGAACGTCTTATTGCCATTGACAGCGGTAGCCAGGACAACGGGTGCTGTCTAGGCTATCACAGCAGCTGATTAGAGTCTTGTTGAAAAGTCGCTTTAGCAGTGAAAAGTCTTGTTGCCATTGACAGCGGTCTGTTATAGACCAACCCGTCCATTATCGAAAAATAACAGACGTCCGAACGTTGGGGAGCCCCGTTGAAATGAATGGAGCATTCGACAGATGACGTCACAACCATATAATAATAAATAAATAAAACCGTTTGGGTGAATCATGCGCTTATGGGTTGACCCTTTAGGTGAATTATAGACTTTTTTTCAATACCAGCTTCACTCACCGTCAAGGCACAAAGCAGTGAACTTCCGTGCCAGAGTTTATCAAATGCACACGACGGCAAAGCAATTACGAAAGACGCGTTCTCTCCTGTACTCTCTCTGAGCGCAACGAAAAGCACCATTGCCCTTCCAAATGGCAGTTGGTTTGATTTTTTAAACTCACTGCAGCATATTTTTTAAAAACAACGCATTTTGTGCATTGTGAAACTCAATTACCCAGAATGCTGCACGTGAGCTCTCTACCCTACCCTACCCGGGTGATTCTGGAAAACAAACATGGCGGCAACTCGCTTTACTACCTTAATAAATGTGTTAATCCGACGCTAGATTTCTTAACTGATGAAAATCGAAGGCAGAAATCAACATTGTAGTGTCTAAATATGAGGTCGATTGGTCTATTTGTGGCGTACATCACGATCGGCTGAGTTGTTGGCCTCACGTTTGTCAGTTAGCCTGTGGCTAGGCTACTTTTCGCCAACGTTAGCATCCGGTTTAGTATAGAAAGGCTATGCTTGCCCGCATTCGCTCCGTAGTCTGCCGCCTTGTGGCCACAGGAAGGAACAATTTAAAGAAAGCGTTTCAGACGGACAACAATTGAATGAAAGCGTTTCAGACGGACGGAAATTTAATGAAAGCGTTTCAGACGGACGGACGGACGGACAGACAGACCCTGTTATAGAGATGCTGGACGCATCTAAAAAACTGAAATCTCAAGAGCCTGAATACAGCATATATGTCGCTCCAGGAACCAAAGGTCAAACAGTGTATATGCAGCATCAGGCTAAAATGGGTTTGCCTTGAATACAGCATTACCCAGGGCTGTTGGGAGCTGCTCAAAGTTGATTGCTTCCTGACAAAGTGGATGGAGTTCCCGATTTCTCTGGAGCTCAGAAACGATATTTGTATTGCTCATGGTCTGACTAGAGGCAATGCCAAAGGTGTTGTGTCACTAGGAGGGCGTGGCCTGACTAAGTACATGTACACTAGGGCATATGCAGACCGACCCACCGCATAGACTCACATTGGCAAAAGTGCTAATGCTGTATTTGACATAGATGTGATTGTAAAGCATTTAGGCAACCTCTAACCGCACAAATACACCTACCGCGACAAGAGTGAGGCGAGTAGAGCGAGGAGACTAGAGCGATTTGCGCGACGAGCGCGCCAGTTTGAAGTTGAAATCCTTTCAACTTTCTATGACGCGGTTCGGCGACAAGCCGCGACAGCCAATGACTGTAGAGAGGTCAGTGACCACAGCCAATGGGAATGTTTGAATGCTTTGCCTTCTGCTTGTAACGGACATACTGTAGTCTCTTCAATCGCGCGTATCGCTCTGTCGCTTGAATCGCATCGCGCCTGGTCTATTCGTGCGGTTACTGTCCATCAATTCCTACCTGTTATGTCATGCCATGCCATGAAATATATCATGATAGGCTATGCACACCATTATGTAGTACATAATCAAGAGCTTCAGCAAATGCCTTGTTAGGATGATCTCACAAAAATATGTGAATGAACACTTTTGAATAAAATTGCACTTTTCATACATTAAAAGGGGGTTCTTCTCCATGGTCCACCATTTTCCAGTTCCAGAAATACACATTTTTAGCTGCAAAAATGACTGTACTTGGGCCATACTAGAAAATATTAGTTTATAACTTATATTATAGCTTATAACCCACTTTTAATGAGCACCCTAGTTGCAGTACCTTTTTTGACCATTTCCAGCACAGTGTACCTTTAAAGATGGAACTGCAGGAAATGCCCTAAAAAAAACGGCCATTTCTATTACAACATCCCTGTCCCACTTTGTAACATTGGAGGCAAGGGTATTGTTGCGCTCAAGATGTTTAGTAAAATAAGTAGGTGCGTGGACCCAAAAAGTGTATTGTTCAAAGGAGCAGGCTTGCACACTAAATAAGACACTAAGGTCAAGCACAAGGAGTTTATTTTTATTTTTGTCAGAGCAGAGTAGAGCAGACGTTTCATGTTGCTGCCATCATCAGTGCTCTCAGCTCTGACAAAAATAATAATAAAAAAAACTCCTTGTGCTTGACCTTAGTGTCTTATTTAGTGTGCAAACCTGCTCCTATTTTGAACTGTCCAATTTGTAACATTGAAATCAGCTGTTAGTTTGACTGGCTTTAAAAGGTGCATGCTATGAGCACGTTAGACCACAGTAAACTGTCTTAAAAGTATTTCCGGTTATTACCTTGTTATTACCTCGTTATTATATGCAGAAATGCTTTCAGACATTTACCCACACTCTAATGTTGTGACAAAATGGTGTGGGCTTGTAGTAGGTGTGTGTGTGTGTGTGGGGGGGGGGGGGTCTTTGGGAAGACCTGGTTGAGATTATAACCTTCAACTTCTTCATTTGCAAGATTGATGCATTTATGATGGCCTGATCTGTGTATATAGAGGGTAATTAGGTAAATGACGAGGGGCTGAATTCTGTGACGCAAACAGAAAATGAGAATATTGTTTGGGACAGCCTGGCACTCATTTGGGCTGAAGTGTTTGACGGAGCAACACCCAGACTGCCGAGGTAGAGCTCATCCCTAAACAACTCCTGCTACTGGTCACAGACTTGTTAAGGTGAAGAGTCCTAATCTGTGTGTGTGATAGCCACTTTATATCATATGTCACTATTTTGTCAATTAAATCCATAAACAAAGCTTTTCTACTCTATTGGAATATCTGTTTTTTATGCACAGTATCTCCTCCTCAGAAATTCCTCACATGTTTGACCTTTGTGTGACCTCTTCCAGGTGTTCCACTCAGCATCCACAGAGATGGGGACTTTCCCGTGGCTGATGCTACTGTTCCCAGGTCAGTAAAGGTCATGTACCGTTTGTAATGAAAGAATATAATGCCCTGACATTTGACACACAGTGTAACCGCACTGTGCATAGGTGTGTGTGTGTGTGTGTGTGTGTGTGTGTGTGTGTGTGTGTGTGTGTGTGTGTGTGTGTGTGTGTGTATGTGTGTGTGTGTGTGTGTGTAAAGTGTTGTGGTTCATAAGTGATGGTTGCAGGCATGGGTTGTGTAGGATAACAATGATGATATAGATTGATTGATGGAGTTCAATTGCTTGGACAAGGGTTCACTCATGTCGCATTCAGGCTGATTGAGAACTGTGCCGGTAGGGGTGTGCGATATGGCAAAAATGTCATATCACAATTTTTTCCAAACACATATTTTTTCCCATAAAAGAGTTAATTGAGTGTGGCACTTGACAGTCAGACAGTTTATCTGAGGAAGTCTTTGTACAGTGTTGCAATGTAGAGGCAAGTCACCCGTGGAAAAATTTACGTTGTGGATTTTCCCCTGGCATCAAGCCAGACCAGCCCTGTCTCATATCACGCACTTGTGTCAGTGCATTGACAGTTAGTGCACACAGTGCACTGAGGTCTTCAGTGCATAGTGTCATGGAAAAGTTTGAGCACTTTTCACTGTGCCCTCATTGGAAGTCATGGCTTAGTATAGCGTTAGCTCACCAAAATATTGGTTGTCTACTACTGGTTTACATGACACAGCGTCTCATGCTTCTATTTACATTTCCTTCATCCCAAAGGGCAACTACATACAGTACTTCCAGGGTTCCCACTGGTGCTTGAATTCCTTGAAAATGCTTGAATTTCAATGAATTTCAGTGTTTTCAAGGTTGTGAAAATGCTTGAATGTTTGGTGAAGTGCTTGAAAATGCTTGAAATGTGTCTCAAGTCAAACTCAGTAAGCCAAATTATAGAAATAAATTGTTCAGGTACGTCAAAATCTGAGGGAGTGAGATGTCAGATGGGATTTGCCATTCAACACCCTAACATTTATTAGAATGCAGGAAATTGCATCTTAAAAACAAAAAGTTTTCTGGGGGAGGACCCCCACACTCGCTTCCTGCGACGTATTTAAAAGTGCTAGAAAACTGAAAAATTGGTGCTTGAAGGAGCTTGAAAAGTGCTTGAATTTGTTCATGAAAAAGGTGTGGGAACCCTGTACTTGGCTTGGCATAAAAAGATTGGCGTCTCAGCAACATTACTAACAGAATTAGGAGACTGTTGACCAAACTCTTCTACTGAACTGAATGCCACGTTTCTTCTGTTTCATTAACAACATGGCGACCGTTGAGTACGTGCAGTGTCCATCCTTCAAGCACTGTGTTTTTTGCCATTGTTAGGGGATCATGCAGGCACTTTCAGTGCACTGACTCAACCGAAAGTCTCAGCGTGAGCGCCCTACGTACTGAAACTTAATGAATTTGCTTGAAGCATTTTCTGTCCCGAACGGGGGCCGTAGACCTTTCCCTAACCCTAACCGTCACTGCACAGGTCTTTCTGATTGCTGGTGTGTGGTGGCCAGCTCGGCATGATTACCCTGAGAGCTTTAAAACCACAGCAGACTGGGCAATAGACCCTTTCTCCTCCACCACCTTGTATACACTTTTCTTTTTCTCACACCACCCCTCACATTTTGCACACACTTCCATTTTCACCCATATTCTCATTTTCACCCACATACTCAAACACTTATTTTATTCCACGTTGGACTTCCCTTTTCTGATATGTGGGCCTTTTGGGGCAGAACGTAGCACAGTTAAACCAAAGAAACTCAGCACTCTAAACTCATGACGGTATATGGTGTTGCCTGTCTCTCCTCTCAGGTCTGTGTGGTGTCTCCTCCTCTGTGCTACGTCAGTTCCATGTGGTGAAAGAGGTAAAGACCTGGGCAGACGCTCAGCAGTACTGCAGGGAAACATTCACTGACCTTGCCACCATAGACAACATGGTAGAGATGGAGAACTTAAGGAGAATAATTCAGGAAGAAGGTATTAAACAAGCTTGGATTGGGTTGAACTACGGTAGCAGTCCCAAATGGCAGTGGTCTCTGGCTGACAGGGATTTCTATGGGGAGAATGAGGCTGAGTTCAGGAACTGGGCTCCAGGACATCATGGTGGGACAGTTGTTGGAGACTGTGTGTTGAGTGACTTGAACGGGGAGTGGTTTGATGACGGTTGCGGATATCAACATCCCTTTATCTGCTACGATGGTGAGAAGCCATTTTACTCACTACTTACTTACTAACTGATTTATTATGCAGGCAGACTGGCCAATAAAAATATAATATTTTATTATCTTGTACACTCAATGTAGAAAAGACTGTAAACAATTTGCTTTTCAACCCATGACACCTGCATGACTACAGGCAGGAACTCCACACACCCCCATGTGCTGATTGAAGATGGGAAGAGGTGGGCAGATGCTCAGAGATACTGCAGAGAGAATCACACAGACCTGGCCAGTGTGAGGAACCAGACAGAGAATGACCTTATAGAAGCCATTTTAACACCAGAAGTGCAAATAGCCTGGATAGGCCTGTTCATGGATAGCTGGGAGTGGTCAGATGGCAGCAGCTCTTCCTTTCGCTACTGGGACTCTGGACAACCCAATAACCCTCAGGAGGAATGTGTTGAAGTGCACTCCTCTGGTCTTTGGAATGATAATAGTTGTAACAAATGTCAAAACCTTATCTGCTATGAAGGTGAGTATGTGGGACCTTATTTTAAAGATACTGTATAATTTGTAAAAAAAAAGATTGTAAATGTGGGGGCGCTGTGGTGCAGCGCGCATTTGGGCTTGCATACCCACTGGGACGCCGGTTTGAGTGTCATTTCCCGATCCCACCCCGTCTCTCTGTCCCACTCACTTCCTGTCACCATCTCAGACTGTCCTATCGAATAAAGGCATAAAAGCCCATAATTATTTTTTTTAAGACCCTATTCACTTGCTGAAAATGCTTAAATACATCATAACAACATTGCTATGACATTACAGAGAGCCATAGTGCTGCACTAAGGGGTTAAATGCCAAAAGTTTTGTTGTTATTTATTTGTTTGTGTGTTTGACATGTTGTGTTCATCATCCTGACTCCCTCAGATCTCCTGAATTTTGTATTTGTCCTCATTCCTCAGCTCTCCCTGCAGTTGAGGTGTTGTCTCCACAGACTCCCTTTTACCCTGGAGATAAAGTCACCATGAGGTGTGACAAATCGAAGTACACAGACCCCCGCCAGTATGTCTGGTTGAAGGACAACAGTCCAGTTCCTGGTGAGACCAGTCAGACCATCAGCATCACACTGCCAGAAGAAGCAGGCCAGTACCAGTGCTACAGGCAGAGAGGAGATTCTTCGCTGGCACCGTACGTCAGCAAGCTTGTTAGCATAACTTTCAATGGTGAGTCACCACATTTAATGACATATAACTGAAATTCTGTGCAATTTCACATTATGATCAGCTCTAGCTCTAAACATGTTGTAATTGTTTGTTTGTTTTTATGTGTTGTTCTGACTCCCACAGATCTCCCTGCTGCTACAGTGGAGGTGGTGTCTCCTCCAGGTCCTCATTACTCTGGAGATGTCGTCACTCTGAAGTGCAGCGTGACCCAGTTTGAAGACTGGCATCAGTACGTCTGGGTGAAGGACAACAGCACAGTTCCTGGTGAGACCAATCAGACCATCAGCATCACACTGCCCCAAGGAGCAGGCCAGTACCAGTGCTACAGGAAGAGAGAAGATGGCTCCAAAATGTCCTCACTTAGCAATTCTGCTCAAATAATATACAATGGTTTCCTGGTGAACCAGAAGGTATGTGTTGACGCCCAGGGGGCTGGGCTACACAAACCTTCTGGTGCACCTGTGATTCGCTCTTCTCCTCCGTTTACGAAATAAACGGGGCAGCTCAACGAATCAGGATAGTAGGGAGGGATTTCAGTGGGTATGACGTTTATCGAACGCAACACCCTCCCCCAGGGTAGTTCGGCTGTGCCCGCCCCCTCCCTGAATCACAACAGTAATGGCGGCGTGCGAGGAGTTATCATGTGTCGGGATGGAAGCAGCAATTTCAGCGGTGTTATCCAAAATACCTCAAGTTGATTTTCTAAAGGACGTTGTTCTGTTTTGGTTCCCGACCTGGCGGCGGTTACGTGACGACACGTCCTACGTCACAAAGCTTCAACGTGAGTGGTCGAAGTGTCATGTCATTCATATGAGGTTGCTCCAACCGCGTGCAAGCATTTTTTGACTAAACCCCGCCTGCGGAGACGCGTGAAAGGGCAGTGTGCCAGTAGCCTGTTACTTACAGGCTACTGGTTCACCAGGAAAATACAATGGTGAGTTGACATTCAAAACATGTTTGTCATTGATTACTGACAGCATTTTAAGAGTTTACCCTAAAGCGGGCAATAGACACTGCTAAAACAGCATGTCACACATCCTGTATTTTTTTGTTTTTTTATTTTATTTCCCAATTTGTGCCTTTTGTCATCCCTCAGATCTCCCTGCTGCTACAGTGGAGGTCACATCTCCTCCAGGTCCTCATTACTCTGGAGATGACGTCACTCTGAAGTGCAGCGTGACCCAGTTTGAAGACTGGCATCAGTACGTCTGGGTGAAGAACAACAGCACAGTTCCTGGTGAGACCAGTCAGACCATCACCATCACACTCCCAGAAGGGGCAGGCCAGTACCAGTGCTATGGAGAGAGAATAGGTCGCCCAAATACATCATCACCAAGTAGCTGTGTTGACATTATGAATGAAGGTTAGTGTACTTTGATGGTTGTTGTTGTTATTGTTATTATTATAGAGTACTAGTATCAGACAAACAAATGGAGAAAACTAGATGACAAATTAAAGCCAAACAAAACTAAATTACGTTGACCATATTTCCCCCAGACAATCTGGTTCTGGTTAATCAGAGTAAGACCTGGGTGGAGGCTCAGCAGTACTGCAGACGGCACCATGTGGACCTGGTGTCTGTGTCCTCTGAGAAGATCCAGCGCTGGGTGGAGGGGTGGGCCAAAGTAGCCTCATCTTCCCACGTGTGGCTGGGCTTGCACTACGACTGCAACTTGGGCGTATGGTTGTTGGTCAGTGGAGTCACAGCCTCCTATGACAACTGGGCCTCAGATGCAGAGAGAGAGGGGGGCTGTTACTACGGTGCAACAAGGGGGGGAGCAGTGGGAAGACATGGGGGCAAGTGGTTCAGTATGGAAGAGAATGGAAAACTCAACTTCATCTGCACCAAAGAGGGTAAGCATTTCTTGTTTACTATGGATGTACTGTATGTGTGTTTGTATGATGATGAATGTACGTAACCTTATATGAATGATACTTTCTGTGTGTGTGTGTGTGTGCGTATGTGTGTGTCTGTGTGTTGCCCTCTTGCAGCCCCCTCAGTGTGGAGAACACAGATAGTGAGAGTGACTCTGCAAATGGCATCTCATGTGGACGTGGAAGATCCTGAGATGCAGGAGGCCTTCCTACAGCAGGTGAGTACAGTGTGTGTGTAAGTGTGTGTGTGTATGTGTGTGTGTCTGTTGGAGAATTCGGTTGTTTATGTACCATGTTGGGTCACACTTCATAATAGTGGTCTTTTAAAGATTTATGAATAATAAGTGAGTCATTTCTAAGCACTTAAATTAAACACTAAGTAAATAATGAGCAGATAAATAAAACATCTTCAAATGTTTATAATTGAGTAAGGAATTCTGTGATAATATCTGTACGCTGCAGAGAGAAGCGACTCTTACTGGACGAATTTGTTGCGTTTGCCAACCACAAGTTCCATCACAGGCCAAACATCCAGGCCTGCTGTGTCTGGACCAACGCTGTTGTGTTAACATTGTATTCTTTGCTCATTTATTTACAGAATGTCTTTTTACATTACATTACATTACATTGCACTTAGCGGACGCTTTCATTTATTCAAAGCGACTTACAGTTATTATTTTTCAGGGTATTGGTTATAGTCCCTGGAGCAATGTGGGGTTGGGTGTCTTGCTCAAGGGCACTTTAGCCATGGATGGAGATGTAGGGAGAGGTCAGGGGGGATTCGAACCGGCAACCCCTAGATTGAAAGACTCTCTAACCACTAGGCCATGGCTGCCCACTTTTAAAAATGAGCTTTTTTATTTACTATGTGTAGGCCTACATAAATGATTTACTAGTGTAAAAAGGTTTATGTGTAAATAAATGATATTATGTGTTGGTGTGACAAGAACAAGTCTTCATGTCTGAAGTGAAATATGTCCTTGAAAGTCTCAGTGACCTGAATGACATCTGGTTCTCTTCTTCAGATTGCACAGCGTCTGAAGGACAAGGGATTGCCTGCAAATACCCAAGTGAGCTGGAGGAAGCAGGTGGATGGAAAGGTGTTCCACAAGCAGAAGGAGGAGGTCAAGAAAAAGCAGAAGAGAAATGAGCTTTAATCACATTGTGCTGTTTAAGTAGAGTAGTAATCATGACAGTACACGCTCGGAAAATTATTTGAAAACTGGGCTGTTTCTTTGTAGCCTGGTTGTTACAGATGGTGCATTTGTGTACACATACTACGTCTGGTAGCACTGCAGTTAGCATGCTGTTCTTGAGTCACAAAATAAATGGTGCATTGCTACTCAACACCAACAAATTCCTCCAAAAACGTTTGCTGTTCAACTCCAAAGAGTCAAGATAGTATACCTATAATCTGTCCTGTGATTCATCAATGCGAGTTGCCGTTGATATTTAAGCAATAAATGCTCCGTTTATTTTCTACTCGAGAGGAGCATGTTAATGGCAGTGATACCAGACGAAAGTGTGTGCAGCTCTCCACCAGGGGGCTCTAGAGCTACACACACACATGCACCGTCAGTTAGTTAGCAACAAAGGTTTCGAGAATCGTAGCCCAGGCTAATTTCTTTGGGGTCTTTGCGACTCTTTATTTGTGTCCTCTTTTCGTGTGTACTGTAGAGTTTACTTAAATGCCTGTGTTTGTTTTAATCAGCCCTGATTGTTATTTTTCCATATTCCTTTACATTCTTGTAGCTACTGTCACAGTGGGTTTACATACAGTGTTCAATCTCGCCCTCCAACCCGTGCCTGCAGTTCACCTAGGGAGCACTGTCGAGACAGCAGAGCTCATAAGGCTGGCGCTAATAACTGTGCTCGCTATCGGCTGAAACTTGACAATATTACTGTAAGTTCTGAGAAACCAATGTGGATTTAAATGAAATGTACAATAACCTGGGAGTTATGTCCTTCTGATTTCCTTCAGTTTGAGTCAGGCTCTGCTAGCATCTTGCTAACAAAATTACTTTACGGCCGTCGTGATCACAGCAATGCAGCCGGCCAACCAATCCAAACGCAGTGTGTGAAGCCACTCGTGACGTCATATTGACAATAAAGACGTATTTTACAAAGATCCAGTGAATTTAAACATTCAAACTCAGTACTGTTTGAAAGGATAATCTATCCTACCTTTTGGAAAAATAAAATGAAACGATGATACCAATTCTCTCCCAAAGCAATGGCAGCATCGTGGTTGATCTCCATGGGACCCCATTCATTCTACCAGCCTTTGCGCTCCTTGGCGCTCCTCTGCACTGTCTGGATGGCGCCACTTAGTGGACAGTACCACCCGGAAAAAGTCGCGAGATTCCTCTCTCGTATTACCCATAGATTCCCTCTGCTACTGTATTCATATTGTAAGTGAAATGACTGCATCTGAGCTGAATGGTCACATATATTCAATTCCTGACACCAGGTAGGTGGAGGGGGTGAATAACCAGCACTCTCCTGCATCCTCTAATGTGACATGGCACCATCCCCATAGCCTATGTCACCGTCCCCACCTTCCTGACAATCTCATCAAATGTGTGATGGGTTAAAAGCAGAAGCTGATTGTTTTTGTGTGTATGCCCTGTGACCTTTGATGTGCTGTATGATCAGACTTACTATTGGGAATCACTTGCTTAATTACAGTAAATGAAGGCAAAAGAATGTCTTTTGACCTTTGACCTTTTGACAGTCTGACCTGCGTGAGCATCTCCTTCCATTCACAAGAAAATCTTGCACTATTTACAGTACAAAAAATGACTAAGCAACGACATGATTGGAAATGTGTTAAAATGAGTTTTCTATTCTTACTTCATCAGTTGTCTGCAATGTTTTAGAACTCCCCTCACCGTTTTTCTGATGTTTACTGCTGTCTCTGGTATTTGCCCAATTTTGATTCATCCCAATCTGCTTCACAATGGTAAGTTACCTGCATGTCCGACCAGGTCCTTAAAAGCACCATAAACGTACGTTTTCAAAAACATCAACTGACCGGAGTGGTTACTGGTCTTCACTGGTCACCCATATCAAATTTTGTTGCGAAAAGATGACCAAGGACCCGGTCGGACATGCAGGTGACTTGCCATTCTGAAGCAGGTTGGGATGAATCAAAATTAGGCAAATATTGGAAACAGCAATAAACATCAAAAAAACGGTGAGGGGAGTTCTAGAACATTGCAGACAACTCAGAAAAGGGGCTTAGGCCACACCAATTTAATTTGTTGGTTCTCTGATTTTTTCAGGAAAAAGTTGAAGCGAGAGGGCGAAAAAAAAAAAAAATTAGTCGTGTGGTTATACCACCTGTATATCAGCCTCACATGGACCTCCAAAGGAAGGTGCAAGACAGGCAAACACCTGGACATGGAGAAGGACAGTGTAGAAGGGAATTAAGGCAGCCAAATAGACCAGGCACAAAATTAGCTCACAGGGCAATTATTATATTAATCTGGTTTGAATAAACTGAGATGATTCAACAGTTGAATAGTTGTTGTTTTTCTTTTTTTAAAACTGCTATCCCACTCCACTAATTCCACTAAGAGCAATACTGTGTTTCACCGCTGCTACTGCTAACCCACAAGGGCTTCAACTTGCCATTGCATGTTTGTCTGTAAATGTTTGAATGTAACACGTTTCCTGATTCGCTAGTCGTAATCGGCATGTTGAAAGGAGTGGTTTTATTGGTTCTCTACGTCACATGACCTCCAACTACTAAAGAGACACCTCCCCGTTCATGAAAACATGCAGTCTTCGTTTTTTTTAGCGATTTCATTTTTTGGGGTATTGAAACTGATTTTTTTCCCATTGTGATACAAAATACAAGTGGCAAATACGAGAACCAACAAATTTAATTGGTGTGGCCTAATGTTGAAAATACAGCAGTTATCCTTTAATATATGCTTAATGTTTTTTGTGTCATGTGGTTTGTGGAAAGTAAGGCTATTTGTAGTCAGTTTGCAATGTTAAAATTCTCTAATAAAGTCAATCATTGTGTGGAAGCTTGTTGTTTGATTAATTTGTGCTGACTGGAAACAGGCCTGTCCACGTGTCTCAGTGGCCATTTGCATAGGGCATTAGGCATGTACTAGCCAGACAAGTAATCGGACTGCCTTTGGTAATAAGAGTGACACAAAAATGAGTGACTAATATTTTTCCCATGATCCAAGGGGGCCAAACAGGCTAAAATGAATGGTTTAGTCCGGTACATTATCCGTTATCAGTTGCTTTTGTCATTTATAATTTACATTTATCATCAAATCTAAACAACATGACAAATCAATTTGACTTGTCCTTACACAATGAGAAAAAAATCTGTTGACATTAACACGTCCATTAGGCGTGTTATCCTACTAAAGCATGCATTTTGAAATTGTCCAAACTGATTTTAAGACATAATTACCGGGTATTTCAAAACACATTTTACATTGAGAGACATATGGGGAGTTCTTTTTCACCTTCTTCCTCAAATTAATATATGGGTCTATTTGAGGAAAACTATATTTATTCTAACCATATTCTTAAAGACAATATCTTTAGAGATATTTGGATGATATTTTTTGCCTCTTTAAAGGATCGGTGACTGAATTAACAGATTTTTTTGCTTACCTCAATTCATGTTCTGAATTTATATCCTTTAGCATGGATTACAACGACACAAAGCTGAGTTTTTTAGATTTGTGGATCATTCGAGACGGAAAGAAATTATACACTGATCTCTACACGAAGCCCACAGCGAGAAACTGCCTCTTGAGGGCTGATTCTGACCATCCTCTACCACTAAAGAACAGCCTACCTTTTAGCCAATTCTGTCGTTTAAAACGTATCCGTAAAAAACCTGAAGACCTAAATAAGAACATGACAACCATGAAAATAACTTTACAAAGAGGGGCTACAAAAACTCTGTTTTGAATGAAGCAGCTAATAAAATCAACGATATACCAAGAACAGGTTTATTAAGAGATAAACCAAAAAATAAATCTAATAGACGTGTAATATTAACGACTGAGTATTGCAGAAATGGTGGACAGTTTAAGAATACACCCGTCTCCAAAAGAGTTGTCGCCTATCCATCTGTTTGGAATAACAGCTAATAACCTGACTTTCAATTAATCACTTGGCTTCAGAAGTCACTCATATGAAAGCTACAACCCTCCCAAATGAAAATGTATGTACAAAAATAAATGTCATGCACCAAAGAAAGATTGACCCTTTATTTAACACAGACAGGGCAGATTTTCACAAGACAAAAGTTTTGTCGCCTATCGAACATAATGTGAAAATAAGCAGATAAGTAACTTCAAAACACTTCAAATACGCAGATCGGGTGTCATACTTAATCACTGAATCACTCTCACCTCTCCAGAAAATCAACTTTCGCCTTAGGTCTACGAACAGCGAATATGTCACCATCTCTCATTGAACTCCATTGATTTTCATTGTGTTGCTTTCCATGATTACAATGACCCTAAACATACACATAAGGCCAAAGTTGATTTTCTGGTTGATTGGTGTGCGATACCTCTTTTTCCTAAAGATGGTGATGTTGTTGTCATGATACTCATTTTGCCATGCTGCCATGGTGCCATGTTTCCTCCCCAGGGCCAGCTGAATAGTCAAAAGACAGAATAGACACTGACATTTGTATAGGGCTTATATATATGAAGAGTTTGGTTGCAAAACGGTATCCACCATTTTTTACTTTTGCATTTTATTATTGGAAATGACTGTTCAGAAGTCCTATCATCATTCTATGTGTTAACTCATTTTGCAGTGCAATGCAATGCCCAATACAAAAATGGCAATTTCCCAAAATTCTGCACAATGGATATACACCGTTATGCGATGAAAATCTTCATATATATATACACAGTATATATGTTTGTAAATCGAATATATCGTGTCCATTCCAGGGAAACCGTGACACTTACGAGATATTTTAGCTGGGCTAACTGTGCGCCATTGGACACCATCATGATCACACCAATTGTAGAGGCTGTGATGTACTGAGAAAGAAAGGCATGCCACTCAAGTTAAGACAATTCATTATTATTCTGGCCCGCGCAGTCATTTTAGTTGGTCTGCTAGATCGTTACAGTTTGCTTGAAGGGGTTTGGCTCACTAGGCTACAGTTAGGCTACAGTGGCCATACACCATTAATTTATAGTAAATTAGGACGCTACTGTTATTGTTACGCAATGTTGTGCATCATACGGTATTTAGGGCCCAGTGTAACAGTGAAGCTTGTCAATGATATCTGAGGCATAAATGCAATTTCGTTATGCGCTGTGGAGTGCTGTGTCACAATGACAGTGGGAGTTTCCCAGGTGATCTTTCATGTGTGAAGAGGGACCTGTATTATTGAAATATGGCTTGGATGAATGACAACCTTGACAGACATTAAAAGCCTAAAACCCAAGTCCAGTGTTGCCATATTGGGCGGTTACCCGGGCTACTTGGGATGGCCGTCTGCGGGTAAAAACAGGAAAAATTGGCCATTTGGAGTTTTTTCTGCAGTTTTGCGCCCATAGAAATCAATTTGCAATTTGTTGAAATTGGGCTGAATTTAGCACATTTTGGCATTTTTTGATAACCTTTTTGGGCGCAAATTTTGATCAGGCACATCTGGCAACACTGCCCAAGTCCACGCTAAGACTAAGGCTAAAACGTCTGCCTGAAGGGAAAGGGTGCTCAGAATGATTGAATTACATGTTTGCTCAGCCCCCAAGCAAGAAGATACATTTCTGTATAATATGGCCCCTTGATATCATTCATTACTCTGTCAACATCACAGTTAGATAACAAATACACACATTATTATGAAGCACTCTGCTTGATTCAAAACATATGTACTGTACCATGCACTGTAGGGGGCTATACTGTGTATTATTGTTATAATTAATATTCTTCTTATGATTAGAGCTATTGCTTATACATTAATTACACATATGAAATAGAGCAAATATAAATGCATCATATTCTTACTGAGACGAAGGGCCACCTTTTCTGTTCTTTGGCTCCATAGATACCAATACTGGCCACGAGTAATATTCCAAAACCCAGTAACCAAACGGGAGTCTGTATCCATGCAATGTACTGGTAGGCCTTAAAGAAAAGCATGGATGAAATATTATTCACCTTTATTGACTTTGTAACATGACCAATATGCAAATTGGGAATACGATACTGCAGGCCTATGTATATATATATTTTTTAATGAAATAAAAAAAACTTTCATTATCAAATTCAAGGAATGATGCATATTTACCCCATCAGCAAAAGTATTTCTGAGGTAGACATCCAGCCCAATAGCTACTAGGAAAACAACACCTGCAAAAATCTGTACATAGAGGCAAGATACGATTTCATACATGTGCCAAATGATCACACCAACATACATTTAAAATTGAACTCTGTGGTAGAAATTGGACATGAAGCTACCACAATTTATGCCATCAAGTCAGTTTCTTGAACATGAACAGATTAGTCATAGCCCATACTGACATATTTTATGTAGGCTAATGTTTTGAAAGACATGATCTCACAGTAGGTACATCATCATTAAAAACATTGCCACAGTATTTCAAGAACATACATTTAGTTCCAATTATTGTAATGTCACGTCATGACATGTAATGTAATCCCTGTAATGTAATGTAATGGATATTTAACATGGTTCTCACCCTACCTCTGTGTACCACCCGAGTACTGTGTGTACTGTCTGTATATAGCTCTAGAGCCCCCTGATGGAGCTAAGCGGAAATACATCACACACATACTGCAGGTCTGGATGTCTTGTCAGTGCCCAACGTGGGCCGCCTACCCAATGTAGACTCTTTGGACACTGCACATGCGCTTTATGACTTTCACGTTTTAAATGTTTATTTTGCAGCCGCCTGAACATGAACACAAAGGGAAATGTCATATATTTAATTTATACCTTACTTCATACCCTTGTTTTAGGCCTACATCAAATGTAGTATGTCGCTGTAAATAATGTGATATTGTGTTATGAATTGAGAGTTGGTTAGCTGACCAGTTGGAGACCTTTTTTAACGTTTCTGTGACTGTTCTGTATCTCATATAAAACCGAGAGTTTAAAACACTAATTGCCTCCTTTAGGCAGCTGCAAAATAAACAATTAAAACGCGAAAGTAAATAGTGAAACAATCGGTTCTGTGAAACGCTGTTGCAGAAAACACACGTCAGGGTACAGATCTGGCAATTCCTCTTCCTGACACGTCATAATGCACATGTGCAGTGTATTGTTTCAACATCAATGGTGGCTTGCATAGACAGATTTTACAATATATTGACTCTTTGGAGATTAACAAAAAACGTTTAAGGAATTTGTTGGTGGCAAGGACGGACAAATGGTGGATAAAGCCATGAAGGCGAAGCCAACACAACTACTTTGTAGTAGTGGAGCTCATGAAGCTGTACGAAACTGCACAGGTCGGGCGAGAGTCAGGCAATATAATATCAAACATCCTCTATCAGAGTAAGATACTTCAAGCCCTTGCATTTCCTGGATCCATGTGGTGTCAGGTGAACGCCCCTTTAGGAGACCCTTGGAGACTTTAGGTTAGAATGACTGGAATTCCCTTGGCAGTGTAGATGGCGGTAGCGCACATCTCATGCAAGCCGTCACCAAATGCCACAGAGAGAGAAGAAGAAGAAGGAGGGGACCATGGGCAGGGGGTGTTCACTCACGGAACTAGCTACTAGCCACAACTGGCTAACCCTAACCACGGGCCAGTGCAAAATGAATGGGTGTCAATGGAGTTTTCTACCATTATAATTTTTGTGATTTTTTATAATTTTTTGTCCTGAAATATTAATATTAAGTTCGAAGCTAGAAATAATAAGACCCCATTTGAGTAGCGTTTCGATTATTTTGCGCCACTAGATTATTATATACTGGGTCACAAAGCTCAATTTTTATGGGGCCAAACCCATAAACATTAGCGCAATGCTAGCGAGTACAGGTTGAAATCTTCTAACCTGCTGTAAAACTACACACCTGAACGATTTGTCAATACAGCCTATTGTTAAACAACAGTCAAAGTGCTTACCAGGAATGTTTTGTTGATAATATTTGTGACTGGAAATCGCAGTAGCAATGTATTTAGCATATGTATTCCCCTTTCCATTCCATACATTTTCCCACATGAAGGACTGACCTACGCTCGCCAACTAGCCCCTTGACCTTAAGGGCTATATTTGAGTGTTTTTGAAGTTTTGCACAATGTGTACTTAAATGGTTCCTGTGCCTGCATACTTTGACCTATCATGAAGTGGCTGGTGCCATTTGACAGTAGAGACTCTGTAGAATCCTCAGGAAGTGACAGGAAGATGTTGTGATGTACTGCCAAGGACTTACAGGGGTTTGAACATCTTTTTTTTCTGACAGGCGGTTTTAGAAACTCTTGGAAATTACTACATTTCAACAGTTTAGCTGATACATTTTGCCTTGGAAACAAATTTGATACTTACTCACAGGTCTACAGAAGCTGTTTGTCAAAGTTGATCTTTTTACATCTATATATGACCTTTCTCAAGACAATTATGTGTGGATATGCACATGCGTTTTGCCATATGTTTTATTGTAGACCTGATTAGTCAAAATGCACCCCACAAATAAGGTCTCACTGTTCAAGAACAGTTTGAGCTAGAAGCCTCATGATGGTCTCAAATGAAAGCTTACCCCTTGAGGTGTTCTACAGTCATCTGACTTAGTTGGATATGCCTTTTGGGTAGTATTACAGAGATGTTACTGTACAGTACTGTACGGTACTGTACACTATGTACAGTAAAAACATGGGAAGAAAGGGGCATTCTTGAGCAGATTTGAGATTCCTCTGTCTCTGGGTGTAACACAGAAGAGCTATATGACTCATTTGAAAACGTGGACTCTAGACTATCATTCAGTCTTTGAATGGAGTTTCTAGCTCTTGCTTTGAGGGAGCTGCAGTCATTCAAAGCAAATGAGCCAACACAAAGCTGCGTAAAACAGGACCTGCCTACTTCTCTTCTAAGGCTTGTCTTTCAGGGTAGGAATGTCACAGAGCCACTCCAGTGGTGCCTATGTAATCAGCAGGGTCTGGGGATCATGTGGAATACCATTTATCATATGAAATATATGGAAGTGTAGGCAAAAACAGCACAATTCTTGAGAAAAAAAAACGTGATAGTTTTTTCCACAAAAAAGTGGTTTAGTTTGAGTGGAGTTGTACAACTTGTGGTTGAAGTAGAGTAAAAAAAAGAATACACTTTCATAAACCTTGGATTGTAACAGACATTTTGAGACCATGATGATAAGGATATGTTCATGTTTGGATGTCCACTCATCCTAGGAAGGTAGGGAGACATCAGGCGGGGGGTGCTTGGGGGGGTCAAATTTGAAAGGTGACATTGTGTAATAAATTGATGATAATGCACATGAAATATGTTCATATCCCTGTATAGCAGTGATAGGTGTGTTCCTGAGATTCTAAGCTTTCCAATGATATATAATGTTCCTGGGTTTATTACACCACCTGGATTTTAAACAATTGCGGAATGAAGATCAAGTTCAAGTTCAAAGTCATTCGGGTCGCCCCCGGGTCGCCTGACAGTCAAGGGGCTAGTGGACAGTGGACACTCCATAGTTACTGCAGTATGCATGCAAAGCTAACTGGCTACAATGGGAACCAATGAGACTGAGCCTTCTCCCTGTTAGAGATTCTCTGCCACAGACATCATATAGGAAGACAAGATGCGTCGTCCACGTTCCCGTCATGCAAGTCGAACGTCCACGCATGGCGGCCATGTTAAAGCAGCCTTCTGGCTCAACCAGTTGCAGTGAGTTTTGGGTCTTGTACACTCTTCAGATGGCCATAATTCCCTCAAATTTATATCGATTTTCGAAAGGGTTGGTTTTTTATACAGTATAAAAAAATCCAAACGAAAGTATATGTTGATACTGCATAGTGATGCATATTCACATTATTATTATATTATATTACATTATATTATAATGTTCATAGGTCTAAAATCATGTATAATATAATTCAGTAGGCTTATTCGGGCAATTAAATAGATCCCATAAACAAATGCACAAAGTAATCTTTTATATTTTCAGTAAAATAACAAATAAACGTTCACTTGTGGTTTACATTCTACTTTGGTTTCGACAGCTCCACCTTGTGAAAAAAATGAGTCGTGACGCTAAAGCCATCCAGATAGAATTAACTTGTTGCGCTGTAGGCTAAATCTCTCTTCCAGTACGTCATCTCTGTCGTCTATAATTTGATGCAATGAATATATCCATGCCGTCAACGTAATGCACAGCAATGGTTAAAATGTGTATTTGCTGTAGGTCTATCTAATTTTTAGGACAAATAGGTTAAGTGGGAAGCATAGGCCTATTACTCTCCTGGGCGTTTTACCCCAGTCTACACGTAAGTTTTAAGGAGCCCTACCATTTATAAACACGTGTCAATATTTCAGCGAAGCAACAGTATACATTTTCAAGTATCCCAACGTTTCAACTCTTCAGTTTACTTCAGGTGTAACGGAGGGTCTGTGGAGAGTTTAGGCTTCGCTAATATGGCCGACCTGTGCGGACGTGCTTGAAATAAGCGATGACGTATCTAGTCTTCCTATATGATGTCTGTGTTCTCTNCCATGGGGCACCTAAGTCACGCCCTCTACTTCCTGGTTCATGGGGCAGGGGGAGTCAAAAAATAATTACTGGGCTTGAAAATGAGTGTTTTTTTGACACCAATCCAAACCTTGGACCTCCACCTATGCACCACAAATCCAAAAATCACTCATTTTCAAGCCCAGTAATCATTTTTTGACTCCCTCTGCCCCATGAACCAGGAAGTAGAGGGTGTGACTTAGTGCCCCATGCCCCCTCAGCAGACCCAAACTTGAGCACACTCCTTTGCATTGGGTGGACGGAGTTTGGGTTATCTTAACTCTAATAGACGATGTTTGGTAATATGCAATGACTGTGAAACTTACCATGTATACAATGTTCAGCCTGATGAAGAGCCATCTCAGAAGGCTGTCAGTGTCTACCATGATGGGAGGGCAGGCAGTCTCTGGCGGGAGAAGAGTGAAAGAAAAACTCTGATGGACATCTAAAGTAAAACTGAAAAGGAAGCTCTCATGCTGAGGCCTATGCTGCCAAGCGAAAAACCCCAAACCCTTATAGGCCGTTGACGTCGAGATGGTTTGTGGTTAGGGATTAGGCCCAATATTTTCCGCCAACCGGGAAGAGATTAATCCTTTAGGCCTAGAATAGAATTAGGCTCTACACTTCAGAATAGCTGGTTTCAGTTGTTAGAACCAAGCGATTGATCGTATGTAAATGTCAGTCTTATCAATAAATTGGTTTATCCTGATTTTTTTTATAGGCCTACATAGCCTAACATGCCACTTAGAGGTGACCCTCATTTTGAGTACGTGTTTAAAGACTGACTTTTGAGGGGCCCAATTTTTCGCCTAGGGCCCCAAAATGACTAGATCCGCCCCTGGATATTGTTTGACCGGAAGGGTACCTCTGAAGTGTTTTTATTTGTAAGTTATTCGTATGTGTTTATATAGCTCCTAGACTTTTCATACGTTTCAGGTGACAGGAAAAAATGCCAGGTTTAATGGAGATTAGAATTTCCCAAAGCGATAATTGAACAATGTATATTGCCTGGCCATCACTACGATTGTTTTTTAAAAACCTGTCAACCATATCATCATTTTCTTTCATCTATCCATTCCAAGTTTGTCATGAAAAAATGACTCAACGTTAGGCGTAACCAAGGAACGGTGATGCAAACAACCGTATACGGTTATTATAATAACACAATGAGCGCCTATTAGCCAGTGCTCTTGACAGCATGCGAAGCAGAAGAATATTTAAAATAAATAAATAATAATAACCGATTGAGAGATTAATGACGGCGAACAGGGATTTCCAATAAGACCAGAGAAAGGTGCCTATATGCTGACCATCAACCAGAATAAACACATGTATGCCGTGCGATTGTTCAAGTCCTCAAATCTGGCCAAATTCATTAAATGTCGCTCACTATGTTTAAGACTAATTAAAGTTGTGTAATCGAGATGAGCAGTGGCCACAAAGCCCTCTATGCGTTGGCAAAGAGCAAGGTTGACTTACCTTACCTGTTGCGCACACGATATTGCGATGAAAAAAAAGGTTGTCTTTAAAGAATATTTTGTGTGACGTTCTGGAGGGGTTGGCTTAGGGCAGTGGTTCCCAAAACCTTTCTGCTGGGACCCACTTTTGGACCCAACATTATTTCCGCGACCCAGCAACATAATAAGTTCCAAACGTACCGAACATTTTTTTTGGTCTCATAATATTTTAATTAGAATTTTACAGGAAAAGTAGATAAGCTGTACACTAATTGATGTAGGTCTACAAATGAATACCATTGCCAAATTATAGAATGGTTCGGCATAGGCCTATTATGAGAAGGAAACATATTCTGTCTCAGATGGTGCACTTCGGGCAGCACTGTTTCGGTGCGTAATCAATATGCCATAGCACTGAAGCATGAACACTGAAATGCAAAAGTGCTCAATTTGAGATCCAGATCAAGTGTTGATGGGGGGATAAGGATAACTTATCAGGATTCAACTTCCCATGAGAAAGAAAAAGAACATATTTAAGAGTGTAGCAGACCAGGGAGGGGTGCTGCCGGGCCTGTTACCCCTGTCATCTCACATCCCAACTGTTAACACACAACCTTTAGCCTACAGGTCAGTGGCTGCATATAATTCTTTGACTTTTATTTTGAATTACGCAGAGACATGGTCAGTCATCGGCTACTGCACCAGACCGCCCAACGTCTTTTCTGAATTAACTGCAAAGCAGATAATGCTACATCTTTGCAGCATTAGTTCTACACACGTTCGATACATTCCAACATTTAAGAATACCGTCCTGCCGCTATGCCTGCCTGGCCCTTGGAACCACAGATGCGCACGGACGCACGAGCCATGAATTACGGAAGTGCTGGTCAGATGACAAGTCATGTGATCTGATGCTGACAAAGTCAGCAACAACTCTGGCAAAATATCAGAGAGGTCTCTTTTTCTGTTTGTGGAGAGGGATAACAGCAAAAATTGCGAACACTTTGCTGCCAACATGCAGAATGTTATCAATTCCGTGAAAGGCACGGCGTTGGGAGTGGCCGAGTTCCTGACACCCGTTCTAAAGGTAAATCAATAACCGAGCTAGCAAGCTAGCTAAGTTGTATCGCTGCCACAAGAATTGCGTTTTTATGAGTCACGGTTGAAATTACCTTCACGCTTAGGTATTGCAATAGCACGGTATCTGAAAATCTGGAGTATAGATCGCCTTCTCTTCTATGCATGCCAGGAGGGACTATAGAGGTACGACGTACAAGTAGTAGTTCTACCCCCGAGATCTCACCGTATGTTATGTCAGTGTGACATGTTTGTAAGCTATTCAACTGTGATAGAGCCTAATAAATGATACTGTTGCACGGCTATTTCCGAAAAAATAGCAGTTATGCATTTACCGTCCGAAGTGAAAACATCTGGAACCATATTCAATACATCAAATTGACAGACAGCAGTGCTGTTTTGGGTGGTCTGTGGGTAGCCTACACGTTTAAACCGAGTGTGTCCAATATGTTTTCCTCATGATATCCTTCTTTGCTTGCAGGAATCAAAATTTAAAGAAACGGGTGTAATAACTCCAGAGGAGGTGAGATTTAAACACTGCCCTGTCTGTCTGTGACCATGAAGGGAATTGATACAGGTCAACTCTCGCACTTACTTAACCTGCTTCTGTTTTGCAGTTTATTGCTGCTGGTGATCATTTAGTTCATCACTGCCCGACATGGAAATGGTAAGATGAAAATCTGCGAGTTTGCATGGCCGTCTTTTGATTCTTAAAGCAGTTATGAGTAATCTGTCCATTGGGTTTGCTCTGGTGGTCTGGTGTATGGCCTTTTTTCTCTCCACTGCTGGCCTTCAGCCAGCTTGCAATGCATTCCGATTCACAATCAGTAGGCCTACGCTGTGGTACATATGGAGTAAGCAGATTGCAAAACTGGTTAGAAACCCTCTTGCATATCCAGTGTTTCCAGCAGAACATTTGTTAGTCAAGGTAGGTCAGCTGGTATTGCACGTCTCACTGTCATCATTAGAAAGGCTGTGGTTCCAGTTTTATATGGAATGTGACATGAAAAATCCCCAAAATAGCTTAGTTTGTTGAAAAACAAGTTTAGAAGTTATACTTTATACATCTTTATTTTTTTGGGGTGGGCTTATCAAGGTTGGAGGTGTTTTCTTCTTCGTCTTCTTTTTTGTCAAGTGACCGCCTTTACTTACAAGTGCTGAGGGAAACCCTGATATCCATCACCTAGAACTAGGGTGTCTGAACAGTATTGGTTGGAGAATGTGTTGTCATCTTCCGTTCTCATCTTTTTACCTCTATGTCACAAGTCATTCTCTACAAATGTAGGCCTAAACCATGAAATTCCACACCAATGAAATATAATCTGTTGAAGTATGTTGCACTTCCTTATAACTCGCTTCCTCTCTTCGTTAAGGGCATCGGGAGAGGAGGCTAAAGTGAAGCCATACTTACCAAAGGACAAACAGTTCTTACTAACCCGCAATGGTAAGACAAGTCAGCCCATTTTAAATATCAATTAAATGTTATTATAGTGTTAAACAGAAGGTGCTAGTTGGAAGAAGTCATCCAGTTGCTAACAGTTAAACTGTGTATAATAACTGAATAAGAATCTCCAGTCTTATTAGTGAACATTCCTTTCTTGAAGTCATGTTTTGCTCGTGTACACTGAGATGGTTGTCATGAATAGTTTAGGAATTGATGGTGGTGGTTCATATTTATGAAAAAGATAACATTTGTGAATGGCCAGCATAAATTCTGTGGAAATGAACTACTAAAAATGACTTCATTAAACAATTCATGTTGTGCTCATGTTCACTGTGTTGCTGTGGGAACTGGCAGTGCCCTGCTATAAGCGGTGTAAACAGATGGAGTACTCTGACGAGCTGGAGGCCATTATCGAGGAGGACGACGGGGACGGAGGATGGGTCGACACTTACCACAACACGGGCAAGTTGAATTTTGGTTGTTGTCATGTGTGTTTATTTCACACCTTTTCGGGCTGAAATCCATTTGAATCCATACAGGAACTTGTGCAATAATTTGCATATTTTTTATTATGCTATTTTGCAGGTGTGGGCGGAATAACAGACGCTGTCCAGGATATCTCCCTCGATAATAAAGTAAATTCTCTCAAACTCTGTTTAGATACGTTCTACATCTGTGGCGATTGTGAGTTTTTACTGTTGCATGCTGTTTGTCTCCTTTGTGTTCAGGACAGCGTGAACATGAATGTGAAGGTGGGCGCTCGTGGAAACGATGGTGGGGATGATGACGAGGATGAGGATGACGAAGGAGAGGCTGCAGACATGGAAGGTATGCAATGGATAATGTTCCCATCTGGTGGGTACTACTCAATTGTTACACAGTAGTTGGGCTCATTGCGAGCAGAGAGCACTGATGATGGCAACAGCCTGAAATGTCTTCTCTACCCTGCTCTGACTAAAATAAAATAAAAAAACTCCTTGTGCTTGACCTTTGTGTCTTGTTTAGTGTGCAAACCTGCTTCAACCTTATACCTTACATCTTTTGGGTCCACGCATCTAGTTATTTTTCGTAACATCTAGAGCGCAACAATACCCATACCTCCTAATGTTCCCATCTTGAAAAAAATCATTTCGGGGGAGCGGGGGGGGGGGGTGGGGGGTGGGGGCGCTAAGCCCCCAACATTTGGGCTTGAATGCCCATGTGGACCCCGGTTCGAGTCCGGCCGGGGTCATTTCCCGGCCCTCCCCCGTCTCTCTCTCCCAATCATTTTCTGTCTGTTCTCCACTGTCCTGTAATAATAGGCCGGAAGGCCCCAAAAAATACTTTCAAATAAATAATAATTTGGGGCTTTTTAGTCTTTATTTAAATACTGTAGTATGTGCATGGTGAAGATGTGGACGGGAAACTGATGGGAGAGAGATGGGCAGGGTTGGGAAATGACCCAGGCTGGACTCGAACCGGAGTCCCGGTTTTAGCGCAACATTACATTCATTAATGGAATTTGTTTTGGATTACACCTAAATGGCAACGTCTTGCACTGCGTCTTAAGACACTGCATAAAAGTATATGAGAAAAGCTTGATTCACATGAGATTCCTAAATTTAAACGATGACTGAAATGAAAACTCAAAATCCCTTCATCAATAAAAAAAAATCACCACCCCTCTCTGAACTGATTGCATAATCCCATACTATATGACTGACGTCTAAAACAGATAACAATAATGTTCTTTTTTTCAGAATATGAGGAGAGTGGACTTTTGGAGAACGATGAGGTAAGAGATGGTATTTGTCTTTGTCATAACACAACATCTGCCAGTTTGGACAATGGCATTTGTTTTCGCAAGACTGACTACACTTAAATAGAATACAACATGTTACAAACGAAGTGAAATGAAATGGCATCTGGGATTAGATCTTATGAATGGCTTTGTATATGTTTTCTTTGCTCCTCCAAACAGGCCACCCTTGACACGACGAAAATGGTGGATACTACCAAGTCAAAAATGGAGGCAGGCAGCGAAGACGCCATTTTGCAAACTCGCACTTATGATCTCTACATCACATACGACAAATATTACCAGACGCCGCGATTGTGGCTGTTTGGATATGACGAGGTACTCAATCACAGGTCTAAAATCAGGACAAAATGAATATAAAATGGATTTTTAAATTACTATTATTATAATTATATTATTATTATTATTTTCAGCTTCCATGAACACAGTTTAACCATTCTAAATGAATAATCTCATGCCTTGCCCCTCAGGACAGACAACCCCTTACGGTGGAGCACATGTACGAGGACATAAGCCAGGACCACGTCAAGAAAACTGTCACCATTGAAAACCACCCGCACCTCCCCCCTCCCGCCATGTGCTCCGTGCACCCGTGCAGGTAAACTGGCATGCTGGTGTGCTGCCCATGGGCCTTTTTCTGACACCTTGTCTGACACACTGTCACTGGATGCAACATAAACGTGCTTCAAACGCATTGAAATATGCATAGACATAGTATACAGTGCATCCACATATGCATCCACTGTTTGTTGCTTGAAATTTCTAGTCACATAGTACTGTATATACCTGGCTGCTTCGCTTCAAAGCAGAACTCAGTCAAATTGAGTGTTTTTAGGAGTAGAAAAGCGCTATACTGATGTAGTCCCATCAGGCATTTATGGGAATACTGGGCCATTTAATTTCAAAGAGTGGTGGTGGTGGCGGCATTATATCTCATTCATATTCAGATTTTTAATTGTCGTATTGTTGATGTCCTGTGTTTGTGTTTCCTAGACATGCTGAAGTGATGAAGAAAATCATCGAAACAGTCGCAGAAGGAGGAGGAGAGCTGGGAGTTCACATGTATCCTTTAGTTCCTTGGGTTGGCTTGTTGTTGCATCTTGCCTACCATTTGTCACCCTCTAATGAATTCGCTGTGATGGGGAAACTTGGATTCTGATGTTGCAATCCAGTACCACAAATTCCAAACTGATGCACTTGCTGGTGCGCTATGAGAAGTGGTTTTGGGCCAGGTTAATCTTTTTCTGAAATTGTAAGGCATCTCCTCTTAGGCAGCCTACATCCCACATGACGAAAAAGACTTGCAAATGTCTAGAGCTGGTACTGTATTGGAACTTTTAAATCCAAGTTGCACATTGATGTTAATTTAACATTGTCTACAAAATAGTCACACTTTGTCTAAGATGGTAAGTTTTCCATAAGTTTCATAGCATGATGCTTCAGCCAGTGTCATTTCATTTCTTGGAGAGCAACTGGAGTGAAAAAAGTAACTCATGATATGCACTAGGTGGCGCCATCATCATCCTGTTTTACGTTTGTCTTTTACAAATCTACGATTATTTCTCAACCATTTTTTCACTCACGGCACCACGCTTTAAATGAATGAAAAATCCCAAGGCACCCCAAACGTTTTCTCTTTTTTAGAGTCATTAGAATGCACATTTTATCTGAAGACCAACAAATGCAAAACGTATGTAGCATATACGTACGTACAGTAGAATGAGTGCACGACCACACAAACACACACACACACACACACACACACACACACACACACACACAAACACACACACACACACACACACACACACACACACATCCACTACAGACTTAGAATAATGATGTGGCCTCAATTTACCTAACTGTGTGATAAAGCAAGAAGAAACATTTCACCATGTTTTAACATATTTACATATTTAAAGTTCATGTCAGCCTTCTGCAGCACCCCTGAGGAATTCTCTCTGCAACCCCAGTTGAGAAACCCTGATCTAACCACTGAGAAATGTGCAAAAAATGCGTTCCAGTTAAAAAAGCATGTTTTGTTTCTTCCTTAATTCCAAATCTCACATCAGGTATCTGCTGATCTTCCTGAAGTTTGTCCAAGCCGTCATTCCCACCATAGAGTACGACTACACGAGGCACTTCACCATGTAAAACCTGTAACCGCTGTACTTCCTCCTCTACTTCATCAATGATGTGGGTGTGGTCTTTGTGGCAGGCTCTAACCAATGGCGAGAGACTGAACTGGTGGGGGGTCTCGAAGAGAGTGATTAATGATAAACCTGATCATGTTAACCCGAAGAACGTGGTAAGCCTGCTGAAAGAGCCTGCAGGTTTCATTCAGTTAAGAAAGTGAGGATGCCAGGCTCTTCTATTAGCATAGCTCTATCCTGGTTTACCAAACCACATTCTTGGAATATCCCTCTAGAATGGATCAGTCTGGGGTGGGTGATTGGTTATGTGAGCCTTTTTGCATGTGTGATATGGATCTGTGTTCATTGATGACGTTGCTGCTCCTGTACTAAAAAAAAAACAAGCAAAACACCTGTACCAACAGCTAATGCACTATGTGGTGGTCCATCTTGCAGTGTACTCGTCTGTAATAATGTACATGTGTATGCTGTGGGTTTGCAAATGCCTTGCTCTGCTCTTTTAAACAAAACAACTTGCGCTCTGGTCATGTATCTGTCAAAACACCATTCTCTGATTTGTTCTCTTTTTTTTTTTTTACAAAAAATAAAGAAAAATAAATAAATAAAATAAAATAAGCGAAATAAATATTGGACTACAAAAAACTATATGCATTGTATGGAAATTGTGATCTATTATTTATCGGACATTCATTACCACAATATTACCAACAGACGCCAAAACCATAACCTCTACTCACACCAAAACGGTAACGGTGTCTGTTATGACCTAAATCGTGTTGAGTACTTATTATTTTGGTAACAAAAGTGTGTGCTGTATACAGTTTCATTCTTACCCCCAGGCTACTTTCATCTGCTGCATCATCCTATTTGTCTTGTTTAAATCAAGTAAAACTAATCTATTGTTTTTCAGTGTCCCATAGTACCATATTGAAAACAATTGTTTATAAATAAATAAAAAATCTATATATATATGTAAGTAGATTTGTTTGGGGTTTTACTTCATTCAAATTCACTCTCACACCTTTATTCGGTTCGCTTACTAAAGATTCTCTACTCAATATGGCCACTCAAAAGTTATTTTATTTTGTCAATGGGTTGTTGACTGTAGGGAACATAGAGGTAGAAAATAACACTAGAGAGGACCCCGCCCCCCTTTTACGGCAATCTGTAGCGGCCATTATCTGTAGGTAGATCAGAGAAATGGAAATTAACGGAGAACGAGACTCACCTCTGTCAAAAATGGCTTAATCATGTGAAAATACAAGGACAATAGTTGGACAATAGTTGAAGTGTGCTGCTAACTATGTTCATAAAAGATATTATTTTATTTTTAAATGTATTTTATCGACTCACATGATTTCAGTAGATATGTAGCCTGACATTTCAAATCTGGTCTTTGATTAAAGTGTTACTTTATATTTACACAGTTTTAGTTAATTTCTTGACAGAGGTGGGCGTGTTCTCCATTGACTTGCATTGCCTGAAAGTACCTACACTACCTACGGAAGTTGGGAAGCTCCAGCTGCCATTTCCCAGTGCTGTCGCAAATTGCTGTGTCCTCTCTAGTGTTATTTTCTACCTCTATGGTTGGGACATTTCACGTTTGGACATTCCCCCTTCACCATTGCGGGTTTGTAAAATAGGAGTCCCAAACCGCTCCATTGTTTATCTGTGTTGCCATGCCATGTCCAGTACATAATCTGCCATATGGTTTTAGGCAATCGAACGATTGACTAGTCAAGTCAAGTCAAGTAGGTTTTATTGTCAATTTCTTTACATGCACTGGTCATACAAAGAATTTGAAATTACATTTCTTGCTTTCCCATACAGACATAGACTAATCTAGGTAAGGACATAGACAGTATAGACATAGACAGTACTTATACATGGACTTAAGACAGTATGGACATAGACAGTGCTCATACAGACATTTAAAGTGCAAGACTGGACAACAGAAGACTTGTAGAGGACATACATTAAGAGGTATTGTTGTGCTTTTGTGCTTTTCCTAAAAAAGTCCTTTATAGCGTTCTGACATGGTAATAGTAGCATTTTGAAGAAAAATAAATATTAAAAGGTCTGTCAAGTACACCAGCTGCAGTGTGTGTGTGTGTGTGTGTGTGTGTGTGTGTGTGTGTGTGTATTTAGTGCAGGTAGAAGGTGCGGTGTGCGTCTGTGTGTGTGTTCGTGTGTCTGTGTGTGTGTGTGTGTCAGTGTGTGTCAGTGTGTTTATGTTTGGGTTTAGTGCAGAAAGTGCAGTGTGCTTGTGTGTGTGTGTGTGTGTGTGTGTGTGTGTGCATGTTTTGAGTTAGTGCAGGTTGAAAGTTCAGTCACAAGTATAGTAGTGCAGGTGGAATGTTCAGTCGCAGATATGGTGGTGGGGGGTGGGGGGTGGGGGGGGTTGTCAGTGGCCTTGCTGGCTAGAGGCTGACAGTGGAGGGAGAGTGGGTTGAGTGTTCAGCATCTTGATCGCTTGGTGCATTGTGCTGCTCGCCAGCCTGGTGGTACGGGAACGGAGGCGCCTGTACCTCTTTCCAGAGGGCAGGAGGCTGAACAGGTTTGTGTGCAGGGTGGCTTGTGTCTTTGATGATCATCAGTGCTTTCCGGGTGAGGCGTGTGGTGTAAATGTCCTGCAGGGAGGGGAGTGGTACTCCAATGATCTTCTTCGCTGTGTTCACAACACGCTGGAGTGTCTTCCTGTTTTTCTCCGTGCAGCTTCCTCCCCACACTGTGATGCAGTTGGACACGACGCTCTCTATGGTTCCTCTGTAGAATGTTGTCATGATGGAGGGTGTAGCACTTGCCTTCTTTAGTTTGTGCAGGAAGTAGAGACGCTGATGGGCCTTCTTCGCCAGTGATGTAGTGTTGGTGGTCCAAGAGAGGTCGTCGCTGATGTGCACTCCAAGGAACTTGGTGCTGCTCACTCTCTCCACAGCATCGCCGTCGATGGTCAGTGGTGGCAGTTGTTTTTGGACCCTTTGGAAGTTGACAACAATCTCCTTGGTCTTGTTGACATTCAGCAGGAGGTTGTTGTCTTTGCACCATCTGGCCAGCAGGTCTACTTCTTCTCTGTAGTGAGTCTCATCGCCCTTGGTGATGAGGCCCACCAGTGTTGTATCATCCGCAAACTTCACTAGATGGTTAGTGCTGTGGGTCGTTGTGCAGTCGTGTGTCAGCAGCGTGAACAGCAGGGGGCTGAGAACACAACCTTGCGGAGCCCCCGTGCTCAGGGTCAGGGTGCTTGAGGTGTTGTTCCCTACCCGTACTGCTTGTGGTCTTTGCATCAGGAAGTCCAGCAGCCAGTTGCAGAGGGAGGTGCTGAAACCTAGTTTGTCCAGTTTTCTGATGAGTTGTTGTGGTATTATGGTATTGAATGCTGAACTGAAGTCAATGAACAGCATTCTCACATATGAGTCTTTATTGTCCAAGTGGGTGAGGGCTGGATGGAGGGCAGAGCAAATTGCATCCTCCGTGGATCGCTTGGCTCGGTATGCGAACTGGTAGGGGTCTAGGGTGGGGGGTAGGGTGGCTTTGATGTGTGACAGGACTAGCCGTTCGAAGCACTTCATGATTATGGGCGTCAGGGCTACAGAACTGTAGTCATTGAAGCATGATGGTGATGATTTCTTCGGCACAGGTATGATGGTAGCAGCTTTGAAAAGTGATGGGATGACTGCTTGCTCCAGAGAGATGTTAAAGATGTCTGTGAAGACATCCTTCAGCTCTTCTGCACAATCCTTCAACACTCGGCCTGGTATGTTGTGTTGTCTGGGCCAGCTGCTTTGCGTGGGTTGATGGTGGCCAGTGTCCTCTTAACACTGGCAGAGGACAGGTAAAGGGGTTGATCATGGGGGGGAGGGGGAGTTTTCTGTGGGTGAGTGTCATTTTGTGCTTCAAAGCGGGCAAAGAAACTGTTCAGGTCGTTTAGCAGAGAGGTGTTGTTGTCACAGCTTCGTGGTGCAGGCTTATAGTCCGTGATGGCCTGTATGCCCTGCCACAGGCTCTGTGCATCTCTGCTGTCTTTGAAGTGTGTTGTTATTTTGTCTGAGTATTCCTTTTTTGCTCTCCTGATGCCCTGGGACAGGTTTGCCCTTGCTGTCTTTAGGCCAGCTACGTCTCCTGCTCTGAAGGCTTTGTCTCTGGCCCTCAGCAGTCGGTGAACGTCTCCTGTCCTGTCCTGACTATGTAAGGTTTAACCAAGACCTAATTGAAATGACTGTTCACATACTGTAATCCTAATGATATGAGGGAATTCAAGTTATATTAGCCATTAGTGGGGACATTTCCTACTGCCCTCCAGTAGAATGGGGTTGGTGCACATTGAGATGGACAAAAAAAAGAACAATGAAAGAGAATGTTCTTGATGTCTGACATCAACCCATCTCCCACACAGAAATGTAAAGTAGGCCTATATGGAGTCTTTAATCAAAAGTAGGCATACCTTACATTATTATTATTATTATTATTATTATTATTATTATTATTATTATTATTATTATTATTATATTATTATTATTATTATCATTGGTGGTGTTGTTTGTATTAGCAATATTATTATTGTTGTTATTATTATTATTGTTGTTGTTGTTGTCATAAACAGTAGATATAAGTTGTTATTATTATTATGTTTCCGCATATTTTCTCATCACACACCCACATCTTCCACTCTCATGATTGGTTGCTTGTGTCTCTTTTTTTGGTCGTCATATTCTCGCGACAGGGAACTCGTGAGACTGAGGAAGAGATCAGTAAACGAAACACCAGCGTGAAGACATGACCATAGCCGACTTTTCCCAATGTAGTCTGAGTTTGTTTTGCGTTGTATATGTGTAAAGTGTTGCCGTTTTAAAAATGCCAGAGTCATGGCTGTTCCCAACAGTCTTATTATGTTTGTACGGCTTTTTCTCGAACTGCCGACCTTTGGAACCTTTCCTGACGGCTTTTCTCCTGGGACCAGATAAGAACCTCACCGAAACGCAGGTTTTTCTGCAACCCTTTTTTCCCTCTTCATTGTACATAATTATTGTTTTGCGTTACTGTATGCATTCTAATGTTGTATTGAAACGTGGGATACATAGGCAATGCTGCTGTCAACTTATGGGTCAGCACGGCAGAGGTGATGCAAGGTGCATCATACCGTTGCGACAGGCAGACACGAACACGTAATGTAAAGTTAAAGCTTGGTATACATGTTTAACCTGTCAAAATATATCATTGCTATATCTCAATGTGTGATAATTACTGTCGCAATTATTGTCACACAACACTGATGCCTTTGAATTTCAACTACCACTGTTGTAGTCCAAGGTCATCATGAGAATGATGTCAGATAGCGCAAGTAGGCTATTACGCCATGTGGGGTTAATGATGAAGAATTGAAAGAACATCTTTCAAGGGGAACCTTGTTATTTTGAGAAAACCATACCTCTGGAAAGTCTTTCATTTGAAAATGTTTTTGACATGGTAGAAGATTATGTTGCTGTTTTTTGGCAATCTCTTTTGGAACTGTTAATCTTGAAATAATGATGGAAACACCTAATACCCGGATTATCTCCCGTTTGCCCCTTTCATTGCAGGTTATAAATGAAATCTACCCATTTTGGACCTACTCTTATCTGGTACTACTTATCCCAGCCTTCCTGGCAACAGACTACCTTCGCTACAAGCCCCTGCTCATTCTTCAGGCTGGAAGCTTTATTGTAACCTACGCCATGATTGTGAAGGTACAGAGTGTAACGGCCATGCAGTTGCTGGAGTTCTTCTTTGGGCTTGCCACAGCGACAGACATTGCTTACTACTCCTACATCTACAGTGTGGTGGACCAGGCCCATTACCAGAAGGTGACCGGGTTCTGCCGGAGCATAACACTTCTGGGCTCCTCCATCGGTTCTCTGCTGGGACAGGTGCTGGTGTCTGCTGCCCAGGTCCCTTTGCAGTATTTGGGCATCATCACTCTGTCATTTGCCTGCATTGCCTTCTTGACTCCCTGGTTCCTGCCTATGCCAGCAAAAAGCCTTTTCTTCCACCACAAGGACCTCCACAAGCAGGAGAATGGAAGCTCGGCGTCCCCCACAGAGTCTGAAGGGGACAGCCTGGAATGCAAGGTGCCGCTGAATTCCGAGGATCACGGGGTGAGTGCTTTAGCTGCTATTCCTTTGGTTTTCCCAGGCTTCTCCTATATCTTAGACCTCTCTTCCACCCCCACACACCATCATTTCATCCCAGTAATCTCCCATAATGCAGAAGGTCAAGTTCTTGATTTAAAATGTTTTCTATATCATATCAGCTAGTCCGAATTGGAATGATGGATCAATTCAAGACCGTTAAATTCTTTCCATTCAGCTCCCATTCAAAGAAGGAAACAATGAGTTGGGAAATGAATAACGTGTTTGGCAAGGTTTTTTCCTCCTTCTTCCTGTTATGTCTCAAGATGATGCAAGGTTGGTTAGCCCCAGTTGTCTTGTTTGAAATGTGTGGCTTGTTGTATGGGGTAGCTTAAAACAGTAAGTTACATCCTGGGTTTTGAGGTAGAGATAACAGCCCTCTGTAGACATAGCAGTATGCCTTCCAGTATTTGTACTTATCGCGATGGGTCCTTTATTGCAGGATTTCAAAAAAAAATCATGATGCCAAAATGATCTAGGCCTGTTCTTTGACACAATAACCAAGCATTTCATCATTCTTTGTAGTTGTGATGGGAAGTGCTCTCGTAAAAACATCAGTTGTCACATAATGGCAGCCTGTGTGTTGTTATCAGAGATGGCTAATAAAGTTGCTATCCATCTTATAATCCACTGTTACAAAAGTGGCACCATTACTATTTTAGTAGTAGTTGCTATAAGTAGTACTAAATCATTAAGAGGGGCTATTGCCAGTCTAACTGGAAATCCTGTGAGAACACGATTGTTGAAATGGGTGGTGTAATAAGGTGTCTGCTGTATGTTCTTTGTCATGATCGCACAGGGCCGTGATGAGAAGCGCCGCAGCGGTCTGGCGGAGGTGCTGCGTCTGCTGTGGGTGGACTTCCTGCAGAGCTACTCCAGCAGCACGCTCCTCTCCTGGTCGCTCTGGTGGGCCCTCTCCACCTGCGGCTACTTCCAGGTCGTCAACTACGTGCAGCCGCTGTGGGAGAAGATCCTGCCCTCCAAAGAGTTCCAAATTTACAACGGCTACGTGGAGACCATTTCCACCTTATTGGGTAAGTCAAATATAAGGATGGTAACATTTTAATTTGGGGCCCTGCCGCGGCCAAACGGTAGGGCGCTCATCTACTGCGTGGCTGACCCGGGTTCAATTCCCAGCCCGGGTCCTTTGCCGGCCCTCTCCCGTCGCTCTCTCCCCACTCACTTCCTGTAACCACCTTCGCTCTCCTATCGTAAATTAAGTTAAAAAAAAAAGACCAAAA
The DNA here is from genome assembly GCF_034702125.1 of Engraulis encrasicolus. Classification (NCBI taxonomy): domain Eukaryota; kingdom Metazoa; phylum Chordata; class Actinopteri; order Clupeiformes; family Engraulidae; genus Engraulis; species Engraulis encrasicolus. Next base: position 22,481,558 of record NC_085868.1, read on the forward strand.
ATAAATTGGTTTTGTTACACAGCACCTTTCATATAGATCACACAAGGTCACTAGAAAAAAACTAAAACAACTAACTAACTGAACTAAAATAGACAAGTAAGACTGTCCATATATATTTAGCTATTTTAAAGCAGATTTGTGGCGTCAGTGTGGGTAACCTCCATGTGCTGGAAGAGCGATGAAGGTGGAAAAACTGTCTCTGCCCCAATGCCACAAGCCACAACATGGCCTCCAACATGGTCTGCATCACAATCACTGACGACAGCAGATGGTGATGCCATCAATCTTAGAAATGGCTTTGGTTAACTTTTTTATTTCATATCTTGGCCAAATAGTTGTCGTCCTGACCTGGCCTGCATCATAAAAAAGTGATGTTTTGATTCTTCTTTTGTTTTTTTAAATCTTAGTTAAAGATTAACAACCTTTCCAGACCTATCAAACGTGCAAATATTGTTCCAATAATTACATTGCAGAATAGAGATATTTATTACCGGTATCTCTCTACTATAGCCTGGCTCTTGCCAGACCTGGGTATTGCCAACAAATGTATTGTAAGCCTTAGAGTCTGCCACATACTGAGAACGATTTTGAAATAATTTGTTGGTGGCAAGAACAGACAAATGGTACATGAAGCCATGCTTTTCGAAAACGAGCGCACTGCGTGTGCGCTCCCTGATTAATGGTGCTCGCGAATCTGTGTGGCACTATGGTCTGGCTATACTGCCCTCCCATTTCAGAGCGCAGTATCTTGAAAATGGTTGAAAATGGGTTTAGACCGGAAATTGGCTTTAAAATACCTTTTTCTTGTGTTCATTTTTTTTGGTCCAACTTGGTCCCGTTACAGAAAAAAACAATAAACGATTATACTGCACTTTTTGGTTTTAGGAGGTTACGTCGTACTAGCCAAGAATGCAGTATATTGCGCAATATACTGCACTTCTCCATTGACACCGTGGTTTTGGTGTAGACAGTAATACCACAACAGAACGCAGTATATTGCTTTTTCAGCTAAAAAGTAATGAGAATGTTGGTTTTTAAAAATGTTTCTTGTGTGCACTAATTTCCACCATAAAAAAAGTATTATATGGAAGTGTCATCACCACTTTACCTACAACACAGTTACGTGGCCAGAAAGGAAACTTTAAAGCCTTTTTTCTCAGTTTGCCATTTCGAATTATACTGCGTTCTGAAATTGTAGGGCAGTATAGTCAGGCTATAAGTATATCTCTAGTATGTGTACCTCCTTTGATAAGTTCATTTCCACTCCTGCTCTACAGGTGCGCTGGCTGCTTTCGCTGTGGGCTACCTGAAGGTCTCCTGGGAGGTGTGGGGCGAGCTGGCCCTCTGCACCTTCTCTGTGGTCATCGCCGGGTCTGTGTACATCATGGACACGGTGATGAACATCTGGGTGTGTTATGTCTCCTACATCATCTTCAGGGCCACCTACATGCTGCTGATCACCATCGCTACGTGAGTACAACATTACAGCGTTTAAAGGATAAGGTTAAGGATATGCTTTAGGTACAATATGTGAAAAAGTGAATTAGTGTAAAGCAGGGATGGGGAACCTTTTTCATTCCAGGGGCGTTAAAAGTCTTCTGAGGGCCGTATTGTGAACACAGACCAGGATTTCCCCCTGCACTTTAGGTCTAAAATGAAGGCATCCAGCTTTAAAACATACCCCACCTTCTCTAGGTCCCCTGAATATAACGTAATTGTATTGCAAATGTATATTCTAAGATTCCATTACAAAATATTATATTTCATGTGAAGCTGCATAACATTGAAATTACATCGGGGGCCGGATAAAACGGCTACCGTGCCTGAATGTGTGTTTGAGATTGATGATTTTTGCAAGGGTATTTTATGTTCATCCTTTTTGCCTGAAAGCCAAATATATCATTTTTGTTATCAATTTAAATTCTCATACTATAATATCCAAGTCATGGTAGTTTTAAGCCACTCTACTTATTTGGCCTTTCATCTACAAGACCTCTTACAAAAGGTGTTCAATCTCTAAAAAGAAACTTGGTTGCTTAAAACTGGCCTCTTTTGACAATCCAACCAATCCCTGTTTATGAAATGGGTAAAATAAAGAGAGAATAGACTGTACTTGTGATTAAAAAAAATAAAATAGAAACCTTTATTTTGACAGTACAGTTTGTCATTTGACACAGCTCAGTTTGTCAAGTTGGAAGAATGACTACTTTCTCCAGTGCCGCTGAGGGTGCTGGGACAGAACCAGGCAAAGATGAGCACCATCATGACCACAAGCAGCTGGCTGAGGTGTTTCTTGAGATCAAAAGATCTCTTTTGGATGGTCAGGCGTCTTGGTTCCACGTTCTTCTTGTCGGCTCTTCTCATTTGGTCCCTCCAGGCTCTGGATAAAGCCGGGTGGCGCCCCAGGTCTTTCTTAGTTTGGTTTCTTCTTGCAACCACCTTGCTGCACCCTTGAGTTGTCTCCAGGTGGCTCTCCAGGTCTTTCTTCTTGGTCTGGTTTCTTCTTGTGATCACCTTGCTGCACCTTTGAGTTACCTCCTCAAAGGTCACAATTCTTTTGAAACTCAGGCATCTAGGGACGCTCTGTCTGAGTAACAAGGTCCGCTAACGCTTCCATAGCTTTTTAGGGTTTTCTCTAGATCAGTATGGTCTATTAACTTTTTAGGGTCCTTCCTCACCCTCTCCACAACTGGCCCTGGGCAGGCCTCAGTTTTGTTTCATGCTGCTGTTGGTTCCTTGGGCCTTTCATCTTGGTTTTGTGGTGCAGTTTCCTTGGGACTTGGGTCTTCTTTGGTGGCACAGTCGTCTATGTGTGGTCGATAACGTCATGGATTTTCTTCATCTTGGTTGGTTTCTCAGTTTTCTTAACAAGTTTGGTGGCCCTAAAGTGATACTGTCCCATTTTTGGAAATAAGCTGATATTAAACCTCCCCTTGAGTTAAATAGTTGAGTTTTACCTTTCTCCTGTACTTTCAACCGTTCTCTGAGTATGGCAGTGCAAATTTTACCTCCATGCTAGCAGTTAACATTGAGTCCTATGAGACCAGTTGGCGGCTAACTGGGGTTTTGTCAGGGGTTTTGGCAGTCGTGGTTGCCGTGGTCGTGATGTTGGGGACACTGTGGATCTTCTGGGGGATCTCTCCCACCTCCCAATGTCCTCAACGGGGGCTTTAACGCAGCACAGGAACAAACTGAAGAACCAGAGCTTCAATGCACGTGCCTACTTCCGCTTCTTGTTCTTGGGGTGCTGCTCAGGGCAGTCACCCTCTGTTCCTCGAGTCATAGTGGGCCTTATACAGTGATGAGGTTCATTTAGTTCTCAAACATCGGAAGGGGAAAAATTGGGAGTGAGGGACAGATACAAGATTTTGAAGAATAATAGCCATCCAATCTGAACATTGTTAGCGTAGAGTAGAGTAACTTTATTGACTCCGAGGGGGAAATTAGGGTCAACTGCTTTTTCACAACTGACACAAACTGATGAAAGAAATAGGCTCTTCCATCAACATCAATAAGAAACCAGATACAAATAAAATACTCACCGCAAATCAAAACGCAGCTGATTCATAGAAACGCTTTTCAGAATGATCAATTTCGTATGTTTATCACAGTTACCATGGACAGTTTGGAACGTTGATAATCAGCTGCTATGATGTCATAATACTGATGCACAGGTACTTGAAAATACGGCCGTCGTGAATACGTCATCTGTTAATAAGAATCTGATTGGCTACATTTTTCAGAAACTTAAAACTTGTGGACGTCTCTCAATGGGGAATTCAATTTTTGAATATCTTAACACAGATTCAAGACTAGATACAAAACGTTTAGTATAATTGTCATTTTGTATTGACAAGGCATTGTCTTTTGGGCTATGAAATATAGGCTATAGATCAAATCGCTGGTTAGGTTATGTGCTTCGTTCGTGATTCAAGAACTCGTAGAAGATTATATCTACTGTGTATTTACTCACAAAAATGTGCAAAGGCCCGTGAATCCCAGTGTGAGAGAATAGTGATACTATTTTTCTCTTGCAAAAAACCTGGAAACGGCTCCCACAGAACCAAACACCTTACATGGGTTATTATTATTGTTATATTATTATACTTAGCTAAGGTGGGTTAAGAGACTAACTAACAGTAGAAGAACTTTGACCATACACAGTGCGGAGATGGCAGTAAGTAGACAGTTAACTGTCTGAGCACATGAACATCAAAAGACTGAAAGATTGTCATTCATCCAAGGCATTGTAGTCAAAACATCAGAGTTGTAAGAAGTTTTTTTATACATCTACAAAACTTCTTTGTAAATGTCTTGAAGCTCCAAAAGGAAGTCCTTTTTCTCACAACTTGGGTCTTTGATGCAGCATTTAACTTTGGGAAAAGAACTTGTTTCCTCAAGACTGTGGTTCCAATCAATCTAATTTGCACCTCTCTAATGCAGATATCAGATTGCCACAAACCTGAGCATGAAGAGGTATGCGCTCGTTTTTGGCGTCAACACCCTCACAGCCTTACTGCTCCAGACTCTTCTAACAGTCATTGTGGTGGACTCTAATGTCCTTGCCCTGGACATTCTACAACAGGTAGTTATTATTATTTGTTTAATTGCACTTTTTTCGTGGGAGGTCATGGGTATTACACTGCACAAAAACCAATATCCGCTGTTTTGTTACTGCTACCATTTCTCAGCATTATATAATTTGTAACACATTTACAAATGTTACCGTGATGGCTACACTGACTCAGTTGTTCACGACCAAAGACCTTCTTTCAACTGTGTGGAGTTGAGTGCACTTTCTGAAATAACAAAATGGTTTTCATAACTTATCCGCTGATTGCTGCTGTATATTCCTCTCATTTCCTCCCCCAGTTTCTGATCTACGCCATTTACTTTGCCGTGATTGCGGTCGTGTTTCTGGTGGCTGGGGTTTATAAGTGGAGGCGAGCGAAAGCAGGATCTACACAGGAGAGCAGTCAGACGGAGGAGACTATCGTTGTTGGAAATGGGACCCCCGCCGTGGGGCAGAAACTGGATACGTGCGATCACGATGTCTGCCTATGATACCGTGACCCCAGACTGTTTAAACACTAGCTAGTAAGCCTAAAGCAGTGTCCAAAGTATTCACTACATTGGGAGCAAGTGGCATTGTTCCGAACAAAGTGTACATTACAGATTCAGCTCGATCCTTGGTCTGCAAACAAAATTGTCACACGTTCACTTCACAGCACACTATGCAGGGAGCACAACAGTGTAATTCACACCTTGCGTTGTGTGCTTTGAAGTTAGTAGGTGAGCATTTCAAACATGGATTTTATTATGAAATAGCTGAGCACCACCCGATGTACTGGCTAACTTGATAAAAGGTCACACATTGAAGCAGTGGGGTGCTTCTAGGAATTTTGGTTACTTCAGTAAAACAACCCTGGTATCACACCGAGTAATAATAATATTGTTGGAATTCTGTCCTCAAAGGACGTGTTTTTGATGGCTTGTGGATTATTTAAAATGATCCATCTCTGGCCTTGTGTTACGATACGCACAATGATGATAATCAGACATGTAGTTTATAGGTAAGTGATTCCCACTTGTCTTTTGGATCACACGGCACACTACAAAATACAGACTACACAACTACATTCATCAGCATACAGACTACAACTACATTCATCCTCTGAATTTAAAGGCGCATAATGTGATTTGCATGCAAATCATCAAATCAGATTGGTGTCAATCTGAATCACAACGGTTCAAACCTTGTGAGATTACATTACACACACATTTGAATGACCAGATTTTTTTTTAGCAAGAAACAAAGGAGTTATACGATGTCATTCTTTATGAATAATTGTTGGAAAATATTGAAACACATTTGTTTTCTTCCACAATCAATATGTCTGAAAGCTCTTAACAGCAGCCTTACGACCCGTCTCCTCCTTATCAATCGTCTCTGATTTGGGTATGTCAGGTCCAGGGGAGGATGGAGCAGTAATTCACTTCCCCCACCTAGTGGCCAGTGTCAGGAATACAACCAATAACTCGAAATTTGAGAGTTACTGCACAGTGTGTTTACATACAGTGTCCAAACTCGCCATCCGACCCATGCCTGCAGTTCACCTAGGAGCGCTGTCCAGCGAGCGCAGCCCATAAGGCTGGCGCTATTCACACACAATTGTGCTCGCTGTCGGCTGAAACCTGATAATATTACTGTGGGTTCTGAGAAACCGATTTGGATTTTAATCAAATGTACAATAACCTGGGAGTTATATCCTTCTGATTTCTTACAGGTTTGGCATTTATGAGTCAGCCTCCGCTAGCATCTTGCTAACCAAATTGCTTTACGGCAGTCGTGATCACACTAATACAGCCGGTCAACCAATCCAAACGCAGTGTGTGAAGCCACTCGTGACGTAATATTGACAGTAAAGACGTATAAAAGCGAGTTAAAAAATTCAAACTAAGTGCTGTTTGAAAGGATCCTGCTTTTGGTAAAAATTAAAATGAAAACACGATACCAATTCTCTCCCAAGCAACGGCAGCATCAGTACCACCCTGAAAAAGTCGGGACTTTAGTCTCTCGTAATACCCATAAACCCTCTCTGGTTACTGTCATTGAAGCCATGCCTGCTCTCCTCTCTGTGTTTAGGTACTAAGGTTTATTTCCACGTTTGTTTTTTAATTCCTCCCAAATTTGTGTAAATATGGTGATGGACAAAACGGTTTTCCCAATCTATTTTTGTCCCATACCCCCTAAGCTTGTTTGACATGTCATGAGCTCCCTCATCACTCATGCTCTATATCTCTTCCTCTATCTCTATCTGACTACGCTCCATACATTTGTTATTACTATTTTCCCCCATACCCATTGAAGTGTGTCCATGTACTACTACCCCTGGTTGGGAATCACAGCACTACGTATGACTGGTGATGGCTTAATACAGAATCTTGTAGACCCCGAATTTAGATGCTGCTAATTATTTGCTTCCTCAATGATTGAGGAAATGTTGTTTTTTCACAGTGCTATCTATCATTCATTCTACTTGACAACCCTTTAAGCCTTAAAACTTCTGGATTTAATATCATTGTTATTCATTGTAATCAAATTTGTGTGTTAAATTCAATTTGCTTTAATCATTCGTAGTGTATTTAGGTAAACTATGAAACCAAACCACAATGAATGTATACACAATCATGATATATAGGCCTGTGGCCTTGTCTGAATCGCTGTGTAATGTGCCATTGGCTGAATAACAGTGTTCGATGTGTATTTAAATCTGTAATATTAATATTACGATACAGTATGATATTAGCTGTGTTTTAGACAGTTTGCTTTGTTACTGGCAAAGAAGCCTCTTTTTATCATGCTGCATAGTTCTGTTGCTATACAGAAAGTTTTATTTTAAGTAGAAATGTCTATATTTATAGTTTGTTGAAGGAATTGCCTAACACTGTACTGTATAGTTTTTCTAGGGATCACTATAAAAGCACTTCCAATTTTCAATGGAATTATACAATCCATGTGATTTTTACTTTGTTTACATGAAACATTTTGTATTTGAAATGATACTTCCTATAATCAATATCGAAAGTATTTATTATCTGATGGCCTCTTATTAAAATTACTTAAGCACTGTTACATACTATGGACCAGACAATGGTTAAAAACAATGGCTTGTTTTCTGTCACTCCTTTTCCAATAAAATAATTAAAAAGGCTCAATGTGTTGTGTCTCTTTTGAGAAAGGTACAGGACAGTGGAAAAGTAGCACTAATTACTAGTCTATTGATGGTTTTATTTATTTTAAATGAAACTTCATTGTTAACTAGATTGCATTCTCACAGAAAATGCTGGAAGCAAGCTTGCCTTTTGGAGCAGAGATGAGCAGTTTTATTTTTGATATCTCTATACCTAAATTATAAACAAACAACTATTGAGAAAACAAAGCTAAAAGAAATGTTGGAAAAATCCATCCACCCAGTCAGAAGTTATGGGCCAAACGATTCAGCCATTTTGAAAGTGTAGCTCCGCGTTTTGGGGATATACTAAATGACATGCATGCTATTTTAAGTTGGCTAAGGAACACTGCATATGACATAATTTTGAAAATCAACATGGTTCCGAGTGGGATTCGAACTCACAACCTCCATATCTCTAATCCAGCTCCTTTGCCATTGACACTAAATGACATACATGCTATTGTAAGTTGGTTAAGGAACACTGCATATGATATAATTGTGAAAATCATCATGGGTCTGAGTGGGATTCGAACTCACAACCTCCATATCTCTAATCCAGCACCTTTGCAATTGATACTAAATGACTACATGCTATTTTTAGTTGGCTAAGGAACACATATGATATAATTTTGAAAATCAATGTGGGTCAAAGTGTGATTTGAACTCTCAACCTCCATATCGCTAATCCAGGACCTTTACCATTGAGCCAAGCAGCTGGCTGTCATGTGCAGTCCAGCAAGACAATGACCCCGTTTATATGGCCGCAATAATCAGGTTGTTGGAATAAACAGGTTATTGGAGTTAACGGTTTATTGCTGTTTATATGCAGTCCGTCGTTTTCCTGTGTGACACGAAGCTAGAATTTAACGCTTGTGATTGGCTACTTATCCTTTTATGTCAATAGCCTGATAATAACCCGATTATGCTGGTTACATGTCTTCAGAAAATAGTTTATTCGCCAAAAACCTACCTGTGCAAATCGGATTTCTCATAAACCGATAACGGCAATAAACCGATTATGAAAACGGTTTATTCAGTTTACATGAGCGCTCGAATAAACCGGTAACTCCAAAAACCTGATCATAAACGGTTTATTGATGCGCATATAAACGGGCTCAATATGACATTGCATTGAAGAGCTGAAAAATAGGCTTCTAGAGTGGTAGTGCAGCTGCTCGTTAATGCCGCGATCACACCGCCGGTGTTGAAAGAGATAAAACGCTGCTGACTCCTGCCTGGAAAGCACTGGTCAGGGGCGTTGAACGAGGCAAAAGATTCAACTTGAAGCGTTCAACCAAGAATCTCGACCAACCGAAGCTCGTGTTTAGAAAAATGTGAACATTCCATTGGCTGCCGCCGCCGAGCTCATTACATGTTTTTAGATGAAGTTCAACTTCTGACGCCCTCGGCTTTTGACGCTTTTGACTCTAGACACGCTTTGCGGCTTTTAACGGCTCTGCCGCCTGCTCTCCCATACAAAGTCAATTGCTTCCGCATCTTTCCACGCGTTCAACGCCGGCGGTGTGACCGTGCAATAGAATGTTGAGAGAAAGTGACAGTTGAGATGGAACCCTGTATTGGCAGCATATGTTCTGATTCACTGTATGGCATTTAGTATTGTGCTCGAAGGCAGAGGGCAGAATCAAAAACAGTTTCTGTTTTTTAGATCGCTGTTAAAAACCTAAAAAGAATTGGCAGATATCCTTTGCACAGATTGGAGTCATACGTGTGATCTTTCTAACAGTCCTTGATTGAAGTTTATAGGTTAAACGGTTGAGTCACAAATGAACCTCTTGTTGCAGATGACCTGACCTCTTCAGAAAGGCACTTCAAGAATCAATAGGACACAGCCATTGGGAGGTTTTACACACCTGCCATTTAAAAAGTGATGAGAGTTGGGACATGATATTTTCAACGTTTGGAGTCATCTCATAGAGCTCGCTAACAATGCGTCAACTAAACTTCTAGGTGAAAGTGTTGATGTTTTATGAACAAAAAAGCCTCCTACACTCTGATCTGTAGAGTGGCGGAACCTTCGTTCATGAGCATTCTACCATTGTTTTCAATGGGGACCCAAACTTGCACAAAATCGACGAAAACGAAAAAACGTCAAGGGGTATGGACACACAAAGCATTTTTTTAAATCTCCAAGCCGAGCCGGTCGTTTTAGTGTTTGAATGGTGTCTCTATCTCGAAAGGCCTAGGAGGAGAAGCGGTTTCTATTTTTACTGCCCTGCACAAGAGAAGCAAGCATAAAAATAATAAACTGTACTTAGAGATTACTTTAAGCGTGGCAAGCCCGCTTAATAATAATAAGCTGTACTTAGAGATTACTATAAGTGTGGCAAGCCCGCTTAATTAAAATGTATTGCTTTGGAAATGCAGAGAGAACAAATGGTCACTGTGTTGCATTTAATTATTTTAATACTGAGTCAAAATGAACATACATTCCAAAGTTCAAAAGTAACAAAGAAGTTGTCGAAAACTTCAATAAAAACTAAACTTCAGCTGAAAAAGCTGGAAAATAACTTTTCGTAAATTTGTGATTTCTGTGTATCGTAATAGCATTTTCTTACATTTCACATTTTTCCTGATGCATGACATACTACATGGATTCACTTCCAAGGAGTGTTTCACTTAGGAGTGTTTCTAATTAATATGGGAAAAAAATAAAAAATATATAAAAAAAATACTCAAAGGAGTATCCAAAGGTGTGTGTGTGAACTTTTCCCCATAGCAAGATAAAACAAACAGATCATTCTTGGTTATCACATTCATCCATTCAGATTGCTTCTGCTCAAACTTATGCACAGCATCAGGACCAAGAGTGATGGGTACATCTCAATATTCCTCCTCCTCCATTGCTTCCTCTGGCCTCGCTCAACACCATCCATGACCTCTCAATACGATGTTATTTTTAAATTCAATATATTGCAAAAATCTAATTCAGAACTTACTATCTCATTTGCAATCACGATATCTGGGGCCTCATGTACAAAGCTTGCTTATGCACAAAAAGCTACTCAAGTAACTTTTCATGCAAACGTTCATATGTACTAAGACTGACTTGACATAAAAAAAGCACTTGTGTTCTAAATTTCATGTGAAATCAGAGGTACTACCACGTGAATCCGCATGAAAACCTGTTTATGCATGGACTGACACTTTTTGGTGCAAATATATCTTCAGAATTTAACATACACAAAGATTCAGACAGAAATCCTAGTACGAGGCCCCTGAATGGGAGAGAAGTCCCCCAAAAAGGCAATTCTGTGCTGCTTGACAGTTGGAAAACTTTGTTTTCTCTGTGGGAGTGGGTGGACTCCAAGGAGCATGTCCAGAGGCTGGAGGGAACTACTGGAAGATGGATGTGATTTACACTCCATGAGTGAACGTCAAATTGGGTCCTCCTGTCCTTTCCTGTTGCTTGAGGCCTCTTGTCTCGGTGTCACCCTGCCTTTGTGGAGAAAAAAAAGTTTTGTCCACTTAGGCAGAGCAGTTTGGGGGCCTCTCCTCATTCAACATCCCAATTACAAATGCGATGACATCCTTTGAATGTGCTATTCCAAGATATTGAACAAAGCCTCGGGCATCAATGACGTCGAGCCTCACATCACAAGGCCACAAGCGAAAGGAAAGGACAGGAGGGAAGGAATTCCACCCACACCCTGGGTGCATTCTAATATGCAATTCTAATGCAATTTTCTCATTTGCCATTGGTATGCTGAACGAAGAATAGTCCCCCAAAAGTTGTTGTGGCTAGGCTGACAGCGGGGAAACGTAATCGTTTTCTCCATGGAGGGGGGCGTCAGCAAAGACAGGCCACAAGCACAGATGTAGGGCGGGAGTCCGCATATTGGAATTCGCACCCCTTATGTCTGTCAGTAACCATAGCCCCGGAAGATGGCGTCCTGCTGGTGGCCGTCCTGATGGCTACTGGGCTGGTCCTCGTCCTCGGGGCAGCGCATGCCGAGGGACAGCTGGATGGCCATCTCCTGCCGCCGCAGCTGCATGGAGTCCACCAGGTCGTAGATGGCCGCCATGGACCACATGGGCGAGGAGTACCAGGACTTGACGTTGCCGTCCTTGCCCACCAGGAGCATGGAGAAGGAGTCCTGCGCCACCTGGAAGTAGTTCCTAATGTCCTGCACGAGCGACGCCGAGAGGTGCTCCCTCTCCACCGAGGCACTTCCTGTGGTTGGGAGAAGTGCGTTCGTTCAGGCAGATTTCATTAAATTACATTCAGTTTACATGCATTGGATTATGTAATTGCAGTGTTTGAACAGTGTTATATTGTTATCTAAACCCTAAAGGTCTTAATGGTCATGAAATAGAGCAATGGCTTTTTATGTTTTGTGCTGAGGAGTTTCATATTGTGATTTTCAACAGCATTTGCCATTGATGGGGTACAGGTATTACCTGACTCTAGCCATCTGATATGTGAGCATGGGAACGCCCCCGCGAGACGTAGCCGAACGCAGCCAGATGATGTAAATCAGGTTAGCACAGGTACCCCTCCGACATTGAATCACATTTCATTAGATGACTTTCAACTTTGTAAATGCGCTGATTATAAATGCAATGACTACTGTGTTATAAACAGTGCCACCTTGTTTTCTGTACGGTAAAGGGCTTTATTGACCATGCAATGGTAATGGCTTTAATACATGATGATACATTTTTGTGCAGTGGACTGTAGTTAAAGGTACACTGTGCAGGAAATGGTTAAAAAAGGTACTGCAACTATGCTGCTCATTGAAACTGGGTCGCCTTTTGCCAAATTTGATCTTTTCATGCAAGTTTACTAAGTAATAAACAAATAGTTTCTAGTATGGCCCAAGTACAGTCATTTTTGCAGCTGAAAATGGGTATTATTGGAAATTCAAAATGGCGGACCGTGGAGAAGATCCCCCTTTTCATGTATGAAAAGTGCAATTTTCCCAGTCATAATGAATACTTAGAATTTGATGGTGGTGGTAAGTACTCTAAAAAGGTATTATTAGTGAATGGGTTGCATGAATTCTGGAAATAAACAACTAAAAATCTTGCACATTGTACCTCTAAATAAAGGGCTCTAAATGAAAGGATCAGTTCAGTCAATTTTAATATGCTGTTGTATTGCTCACGCTACCCTTGACTTGTCAGTACCTGGTGATGCCACATTTTTTGGCTAAGCCCTTTCCGAGATATGAGCTATTCTAAGGGCCAAAACATACCAAGGCGGAACGGAACGGTCCCGGGACGAACGCGGTCTTTCCGCTTAGTTTTGGCCGGCGTGTTTTTCTCTGCCTTTCACACTGACAGCGTCGGCGTGCGCGGCCAGTCCTATTCAAAACCCTCCCCACAGCCAGAGCTAGCAGGCTACTTTGCCATTCATTTGAATGAGACACCGCCGGTCGCTGGCGTGAAAAATACGCTCGAGTTCTATTTTCCAAATGCAGCGCGGCGCGGAGCCGGCTCCCGCGCCGCTGACGCTCGACTACCGCCGGTTGGTGTGTAAGGACAGATATGTTTCAATGTATTTTCACCGACGCCGGTAAAAAACGCTGCCGTTCCGCGACGCTTTACCGCCTTGGTGTGTAAGACCCCTAATGGGGGCAGCGTTTGTTTACATTTTTTTTAAAATTACATAGGCCTACTCCAAATATTTTCCCAAAAGGTACCGCTGTTTGCTAGTTGTCTGCTGATGTTGTATAACCTTTCGGATGTTTTTGGGAATAAATAAAAAGTTTTTTTGAAATGTAAACAGAGGGCTGCCCCCATTACAATGACCAAGATCTCGGAAAAGGCTGAAGAAGAAGAAGAAAAAAAAAAAACTCAGGTACTGACAAGTCCAGGGTAGTGTGATCATTACAACTGCATGTTGAAATTGACTGAACTGGTCCTTTATCCAAAATGGTTAGTAGATAATCTTAGCTGAACACACACTCACTGATGGGTCAAAGTGGCTAGTAAGTTTTCTTTTCTACCAGCAAAATTGAAAACTCATCAGTAGCCTACTTGGCCGGTTGTGGGTGTTAATTTAGAACCCTGGTTACACAGTGATTTTCAACAGGATTTACCATTGATAGGGTACAGTTCAAGGACTCCCCCTGTACTCTCTCCGTCTTTTCCCACCAGCCGGAGTACTGACATATGGCGCAGACCTGACATGGGAAAATAGACACGTTAAGTTTCTAACCAAATCCACACTTGCAAACAACAGCATGACCATGGCCTCACACAGTGACGATATTTCAACTTTTCAGTTAACGCGCTAAGGGTATGTAGCACACCTGAACTCTAGAGAATACCAAAGTAAATGTGTGTTCATTGTATGTTATGTTATGAGAGTTAATAATTCCTAATGTAATTGTAACAGATTTGTATGAGACAGAATAAGAGAGTGAATGTATTTTATCCCCTCGGGGCTTTCCGTAGGTCTGCAACTCTTGTGCCCATTTGTCTCTCTCTGACTTCCGGATGAAGTAAAGCCAAGGAGGTCTACATAAGACTGTTATAAAGTCTCAAACAAATACACATTAATGCCTTTGCATAGGTTAGGCATATTTCAGCTGGATTACAATTATGTAACCGAGCGTTGGCACTTTGTCATAATAATATATTTAATAACTAGACACTGGATTCAGAGGGAGAAACTTCAGATCTGCTTTACTCAATGATACAGCAAGATATAGAAAATATGATTGTTGAGCTTCATAAGTAGGATTTTATGATTCACTTTGATGGTCAGTGTAGTTGAGATGCCTAAACAAGTAGCCCTTAGTACTGAGGTGGCTCCCTGGGTGGTCTGTGTCGCTGCTGAAGCCTTGCCTATGAAGATTCCCCCAGAGGAAGATTTTGAAGCCAAACTGAAAGCCTTCCTGGCTTATGAGGGAAAGACTGTTGCTGATGTGCAAGACCTGTTAACCCCTTCCATGCCTGTCTCTGCAGCACCAAATCCTGCCATGCCTGTCTCTGCAGTGCCTACCCCTGTCATGTCTGTCCCTGTAGTGCTAAATCCTGCCATGCCCTCTCCTGCCATGTCACCACCAGCATCATTAGACCTGAATATGCAGCTGGTCCATGCCATCACCTCGCTTGTGCACAAATGCCAAACAGCCCCTGTGGAAAATCCAGTCCACTGAAAGCTTCGAGGGTTCTCAGGTATCAAGCCAACACCACCTGGAGAAGAGGAATATGATGCTTGGGCGGAACAGATGACGCACTTGCTTGAGGAGTGAAAGTGTTCAGACCCCTTGAAGAAGCAGAAAATTGCTGAATGTCTTAAACGGCCAGCAGCGGATATTGTACGATGCTTGAGAGTGAGCAAGCCCGGTTCACGGATTACTTAGCAGCACTGGAAACCGAATTTGGAACCACTGAGAGTGCCCTAGACCTCATGTTCAAGTTCCGCAACACTTTCCAACTGCAAGGAGAAAAACTCTCAGCATATGTCCACAGAATTGATAAACTGCTACATTCTGCATTCCGAAAAGGGGGGATTCTTCTCCAAGAGATGGACAGGACTCGCATTGAGCAAGTTGCACGGGGCGCACTGCCTAATGACCTGGTTGGTTGCCCTCTGCATCATGCTGGTGTACAAATTCAAGCCTCCCGCCAGTTTCACTGAGCTGCTGCGTGAAGTGAGAGCAGAGGAGGCTCTGATCTTTGAAAGGCAGACAGGCAGTCATGTAACCCTGTCTGCTATGGTCGCTCCTGTTGAGCACAGCATCAGCCCTGCTGCATTCTCATGTCCCAGCCCAGTGCCTACTGAAACTACCCCTTCTGTTGAGAGTCTGAGGAAAGAGGTGCAACGCCTGAAAAGTGAGATGACGTGCTTGCTCTCCTTCTCCGTCTCATCACCCTCAGCAACGCCACCGATCGTCTCACAAAGACCCAGTCAACGGGTAGAGAGTAACAGAGAGTACGACAGGACACAGCTGATGTTTTTTGCTACAAGTGCGGGGAAGATGGCCATTTCCAACGCCAATGCCAGAATGCAGAGAACCTCAGAAAAGTCCATCAGCGGCTCATAAAGCTCAGACGGCAGACGGGAAACTCCCCAGGGACCCAGTAAGGGAACGAACTGGAGTCCCGGTGATGACACGTCCCACAAAGTGCAAATCACTGCAAGGACAGAAAGCTATGCTCCCAGCAGGCCTTGTTGGCCCTACCTCAGTTGTCTCAGTTCAGATTGAAGACATCTACGCCAAAGCTTTACTTGACAGTGGATCTCAAGTCACCCTTCTTTACCGCTCGTTCTACCAAAAATACTTAAAGCACATACCACTGACTCCAATTCACTGTCTGGAGTTATGGTGACTCAGTGCAGAAGAATATCCCTATGATGGCTACTTGTGCTTAAGGTTGGAGTTCAGCAGAGACGTAGTGGGAATGACTGAGACAGTTGAGGCACTTGTGTTGGTGTGTCCAGACCCGACCGTCAAAGGGGAGGCATCCATCATAGTTGGCACTAACACCTCTGTAGTAAGGCGCCTTTTCAATTCCTGTAAATTGAAAGGAGAAGATTTCTTGATGACCATGAGGGTGCATCCAGAGATTAAAGAGGCATACAAGGTGTTCCAGAAAGTACTTGACAAGGTAGCAGAAATGAAGAGGGGCATGGTGTGGCTTGCTGAGGATAAGCAGAAGATAATACCCCCGGGTTAAGACTTGAGACTCACTTGAGACTTGCACATGTGGGACTTGGTCCCATCTCTGCTTCCTGATACGTCATACTGCGCATATGCAGTGTGCAAAGGGCACACATCGGCCAGGCGGCGCGGGGTGGGCACCAACAAGTGTCAGGGTGTTAGCTATTAGCTACAACTAGCTAACCCTAATCCACAGAAAAATGAATGGTTGTCAATGGAGTTTCCTACAATAATATTTTTTTTATCATTGTATATATTTTTTTGCCCTGATATTAACTACTAACTCAATTGAGTATTTTGTCCTTTTTTTGAGCCACTGACTAGATAATTATATACTGGGTAACTAAGCTGAATTTATGAGCAGTGATGCCAATTTGGCGACTAAAACGTGACTTTTTGGTGCATCTGGCGACTTTTTAAAATGCGCAATTTCAAAGATAAAATAATTTCTTTTCTACATAATTGTAACTGCGCCGCCGTCAGAAGCGTTTCCCACGCAGTGTTGCCAAATTAGCGACTTTGTCGCTAGATTTAGTGACTTTTTGACGTCCCTGGCGACTAAAAACCTCATCTAGTGCCCTTAGCAACTTTTGGGTGCATTTGGCGACTTTTTAAAACGCACATTTTCAGTGCAAAATCATTGTTTTTCAACATAATTGTGACTGCGCCGCCGTCAGAAGCGGTTCCCACGGTTAAGCAGGGCTGCAGATTAGCTCTGATCTCCAAAAAATTGATAGCACCGCCCATTTCTACTGTGGACGGAAGGCATGCGGGCACGTGTTCTGAAGATCAGCGCGCCGTATGTGATGTGACGTCATATGTAATGACATGACGTCATGTAGCGACTTTTCAGCGAGCCAATATCGACTTTGGCTGATTTTCTTTTGGCAACACTGTTCCCACGGTTAAGCAGGGCTGCAGATTAGTTCTGATTTCCAAACAGTAGCTAGCACTGCCCATTTGTAGGCTACTGTGAATGAAGGCATGTGGGCAAATTTTCTAGGGATCAGCGTGTCGTGCATGCCGCTGTGGGGTCTGCTAGTTTTTCCCGACGCACCATTGGTCCTATGCGTCAATGTTCCGAACATTTCCCATTGATCCTACAGCACTTAGTCTCAGATAACTTTTTACCGATAAAATGAAACCCTTTGTCCCGACAGTCCAATGTTCCGACCAAAAGCTGCTTTAGATCACCGTCATCTCTGAGTCTGACAGCCTGCGCCGTGGTCATGCTGTCTGTGACAGGTTAGGTTTAGCAAAAGTTTTGGTAGAGGCACAAATTTAAAACTCAGAAACATTGCAATAGCCTACTGACAGGTTAGGGTTAGGAGTGGTTTTGGGTAGGGCACAATTGTTAAACTTGGCAACATTGCATTAATGACAGGTTATGTTTAGGGGTGGTTTTCGTAAGGGCACAGGTAGACCGACTGAGATGGCATCTATGTGCTCGTCGCAGCGCATGCAGCAGAAGTCTATTTGCAGGACATACGACCTGGGATGATGACCAACCCCAAACAGCCATTGGTCGGAACATTGAGCTGTCGGAGCAAAGGGTTTCATTTAATTATTTCGAGTAAGTGGGCTATAGGATCAATTGGACATTTTCGGAATATTGACGCGTCGAACCAATGAGGCGTCGGAAAAATGACATGCTGTTATGTAATGACGCCATCTAGCGACTTTTCAGTGAGCCAAAAGCGACTTTTTTGGGGCAACTCTGTTTATGAGGCCAAGTCCATAAACTAAATATTTTCTTAATAGAGAAAGAAATCCCAAACTCGTCCCACCTAATGCAAAGAAATGTGCTCAAATTCAGTCTAAGGGGCCGTTGTCCCTTACTTATTCTGGTCTTTCTGTGTCATTTGGTGACTGCTTGCATGAGATGTGCGCTACCGCCATCTACAGTGCCAAAGGCCTCCTAAAGGGGCATTCACCTGACATCACATGGATCCAGGAAATGCACGGGCTTGAAGCATAGAGGCTCCAGTTTCTAGAGGTGTCACAAGATTGTTTTATGGGCAACAGCCATAGGTGTTACAGTTGAGCCACTGGCGTGAAAGTGCCGTCACTTTCATACATCCCCAGTCAGTTTACCACTGCCTTGGTGTTGTTAACCTTTTTGAAGACAATTAACGGCAATTATAATTACTATTGTTATTATCAATATTGTCTGGTAGGCATGATGCAGTCTAAACGTCAATAGGCCTGTTGCAGGGTTCCCCGTTTAGTCAGTCAGTTCCATTGGTCCTACTCTAAAATTAATTTAAAATTATTTAGCTAACTTCACTACAGAAAAATGCATGATTTGGTATGAACCAGTCACTGAAAAGATTCCCGTTGAAATATATTTCAGAAATATATGACTTGGTATTTTACGTGGACATTAAGTAAATGTCACCTCTATGTATTTCGAGCGATTTTCACCCCAGCCGCCATTTTGCCCCCATAGCAACTTATTCCTGGAAGTTATGATATGACACCTGTAGATACTGGAGCCTCTATGCTTGAAGTATCTCATTCTGTTTGCATGAACATTAGCGGAATGCTAGCGAGTACAGGTCGAAATATTGTGCCCTGCTTGAAAAACTAAAACACCTGAAAATTTGACAATAGAGCCTCTTATATAACACCAGGAATATTTAACAGTATTTATGAGATTTGTGACTGGAAATTGTAGTAGCATTTTTTCCCTAGCATTTAGCCCTATGGGCTCCATTTTCCATTCCATACATTTTCCACTATACGTTTCCACTTGCCCGCGTTCACCAACTAGTGGCAGTTAGGTGGAACTGTGGCTACAATGGGAACCAATGGGAGAGAAGCTTCACCTCTATTATAGTTTTTCTGTCCATACGAATGTTTAGCAGTAGAAGATCAGTAGCTTGTAACTTTGAATAGGCAATGTTGAGAATTTGATAAGTACTGTATGTAACGTAATGTAATGTAACATGCACGCACGCACGCGCGCACACACACACACACACACACACACACACACACACTTATAAGCTTTTGAGGAAAAAAAAGCTTTTTATTGTCTTAGCCTCTCTAACTTACTCACAAGATGTAGGCCTAATAGGTTTAAAAGAAATCTCGAATCTTCAATGTTTTTAGGGGTGGGGAGTATTTGACAGTATACAACATATTTATTGTGTGTTCGCAGCAAGGTGATTGGCCTGGTATTCGCCTCTTTAGGAAATCGAAAGCCACTCCATGCACCAAAAGAATGACTGACAAGACTGATATAGAGACTGACCAGAGAAAGCAGCAAGGTGCAAGACCTAGTAGGCCTACTCCCACCTTTTCCAAAAATCGAAATCTGCTTCCCCTGGCTGCCACCAAAATGACTGATAGCAAGACTGACCAACTGACTGACAAGACAGAGCAGAAGACCAAACCCTCAAACTCCTCAAACAACCCTACTGACAAAACTGGCAAACAGAATGATGGTGTCAAACAAGCTGACAAACTGACCAACACTTGCAAGCAGGCCCGGCGACAAGGGGCGACAAACGGGTCAGTTGTCCTGCGCCTAGGGAGAGTAGGGGGCCCATAATTGGATCCTTATTACATTGATTGTACTGTATGTATTGAGAGGTGGGCCTTTTCAGATGATTCTATACCGTGCCTGGCCAAAGCTGTCAACTGGCCTGTCAGCAACACTGACAAACAGATTAGCAGTGACAACAAGGCTGACAAACACTATAGTGTTGACAAACAAACAGACAAGACCGGCAAACAGATTGACCCTGAACAAGACCGACAAGAGTGCGGACCCACATGCCCCGGAAAGTACCAAGTTAACCAATGATATCAAAATTGCGCGGAGACCAAAAGGACCTTGAGCTGGCCTCCCCTTAACTCCAAGGACAAGACTAGACCTGCAGGTTCCAAGGAGCCATTTCAGCAGCCAGGTCAGGAAAACCGAGCAAAAAGGATTTGGAGTGGCGTCAAATCATGGATGAGGGAAGGAATGAGAAAAACACGAAGCATCAGTCCATCAGGAAAACATTTGACATACTGTTGACTTGCACTATATTCATGTTTGTCTGGCTATTTACCAGCATTAGCAATGGCAACATGAAAGTCCACACAGATATAAACGGCTCGTCCTGTGATGTGGAGTACTGACAACATCCAATCATCTCATCAATTGTCTAATCAAAATAAATGTTAATCACTCTGCCATGGCGCATAGTGCACCATGAGAGATCGTCAGGTGTGCTTGGGAAATGAGTTAGTTACACCTAAATGGCAGGACTTGACATTAACTTTTTCGCTTGCCGGCCACTGTGGCTAGTGGTTTTCCCAAGTCACTACCCATCCAGCTATTCTACTAGCCACAATTTTTTATTTATTTTTTGTATCATGACGCTGTACATCTAACCTCAGAAGCAATAAAACAAATAGAAACTGAGTAACTGAGCTTTTTCTTGAACTTAAAAACAATTGATACACATGGGGCAAAGTGCAGAATAAACGCTATTCTGATATGTCATCATACCATAGAATAAGCTACCTGCCAAATTGGCTAGTGACACTGAAATTGTTACCAGCCACAGTCAAGTTTTACCAGCATTTGGTCGGTTGGTAAATGGTGTAAAAATGTTGGTGAATGTTCTTGTTCAATCATCTTCTATTCTTGTTCTTGAAGCAGTCATGTATTGGAAATGGCCTTGAGAGACAGCATGGTAGCAATCAACAGTTCCAGTCCAGTGTCTTTTGCCTCAAGTCACTACCGTGCATGTATTCATGGTCATTCTCACTGAGCAATCAAGAGAGATGTCTTATTTCAGGAGGGGGCTTTATAAATTCGTCCTCAACTGTACATATACAGTATATTTATCTCGGTGAGTGGACAAGTTTGATAGACTATGTTCCTGTAAAAAAAATGTTTATTTTCTTCTTCCCCTCTACTCCACATAAACAGTTTCTAAGGTTTGTACTTGTGGCTGTTTGAAATCTGTGGAATGTATTAAATCTTTCTTTTTGGTATGCTGTGTGAGCCAAATAAATGTCACAGTTATCCAGTTATTCAGTGGTTGGCTGCTGGGCTTATTTGACTATAGTTTATTTTTGTTTACATCATCAGAGTGGTGGTCTGGCAGGCTGTTCGGACATTGTGTTCATCTTGCTGCTTTTTTTTGCAAGTTTGTTCTAAGTTTGAATCCCCTCCATGCTTCTTGTATGCGTGTCTTCTCCACCAAAGTCATTGTTTTACACGGGTAAACTACAAGGACGTTTTGTCTTTCTTTTCTGAACTTTGCTTGTATTAGCCTATAGAAAAAGCTAGGTAAAAAAGTACATTTCTGCTTTCAAATAGGCTACTCAATGAATTCATAGGATAGAATAGGAGAAGAAATCGCCACTGAATGACTAAAACATATTGTGATGTAAGAAAGGGATTTTTCTTTCATTCAACATAAGGTCACACATTTGTGTCAGTTTTAAAAAATGGTGAATACCTCTAATACAGCATGAAAATGTACACTATAGTATTTTCTTAAAGACTTGCTACCATTATGGCAGTGCAGTTCTCAGGTCAAATCGTGGCACTGATATTGCAGTCATTTTCAACCATTTAATTTCTGAATATAATGCTGCCCATTCACAAATTGGATAATTTCATGAATATTACCAAGTAATAAACTAGTATTTACTGACAATATGTATTAACCTATGTATTGTCAATTTTGCAGCCAAAGATGTCTACCCCTGGTAATTCAAAATTGCAGACATGGAGAAGACCCACCTACAGTATTTGTGTCTAAATAAGTATTTAGACATCGTTAATATACAGCACATAAAAAAAGATAACACTTGTGCATGGGCAGCATACATTCTGAAAATGAAAAGTCTACATTTAGCCTATGCAAGAAGGAAAGAAAATAAAGTTTTCCACTACAAGTAAATCCAAACAGAAGCAAAAAAAAGAGTTATATATTTTCTCTTTCTCCCCCTAGGCACAAACCCAAATTCCATGAATTCTCAGTGGAGTTAACATATGGGTTCACCCTGTTTGCAGGAGATTTACACAGAAAATGACATACATACAAAAAAGTCTTCACGTGGTCGTTATGCAGTAGTCTGCCTTTGTATACATGCTCAGCATACGATTACTGCACACCCTGCACAAAACTTTTCCAGTCATGCAGCTTTGTTTAACTAACAGACACAAACAAACACACACACACACACACACACACACACACACACACACACACACACACACACACACACACACACACACACAGAGACAAACACACACACACACACACACACACACACACACACACACACACACACACTCGTACAGAGCCAGTGATGTGCAGCCAAACACACAACACATGGGTGTCTGCAGCCTATTATGTAAATGTGATCAGCAACAACATCTACTGAGCTGTGCACCGCTTGATAAATGAAAAACACAGGTCTGGGTTTAGGACTGCAGGAGTCCATCTATCAGACATGATTACTCCAGTGCAGCCATCGAGGCCTGGAGGCGGTGGCAGGGTTTCTTTGACAGCAATCTCACCTAGGCTGCACGCTTGGCTGGTTAGCGTGTGGAGTTGCCGCTGGTAGGCCCACTCGTCCTCGTTAGGGGAGGAAATCACAAACAGCCTCCGCCTCCAGCGAAACCTGCACGCCACATGGAGAGCCATGCAGCCACAGCAATGAGAAGAGAGGGCAGATTTATTTGTTGCGTAGATGCGTACACACTAGTTATAATATGCAGGCAACAGCACATAGTGAAAAATGTAGACTAGGTAACTCCATAATTGTGGAGAGAGAGAACATACTAGATGTAGGGAAGACCATTATTAGTTATCCAAGAAATGCATTGCTTATTGTTCATTACAAAATTGTAAAACAAAATGTAGACTATGATATTTCTGTAGTGTGTTTTTGTTTCATAACTCGAACACAAAGAGGGGACAAGACAAAGTCTAAGTAATGTGGTGAAATGCATAATTCATAACTAACCGTGACAGGAAGTTCTCCAATGTTCTCGATTTGTCCTCCTTTTTGCACGTCAGACCTTTTTCTTTCTTTTGTTCCATCTCTTTAATGCGTGACGTAAACGTGTCCATGTAGTCAAACACGGCCTTCATGGCAATCGGCACTTCATATTGTTGCTATGATAAACAAACAAACAAACAAGCAAACACAAATAAAAATGGTCGTAGAAAAACAAATGTTCAAGTGGAAAGAAAGAAGCAAGGCTTGTGTGTGTGTGTGTGCGTGCGTGCGTGCATGTTTGTGTGTTCTTTTACAACTGAATGTACAATTATGATCGCCCAAGGAAGGAGAGTTAAGCTCTGACCTTGACTTTGATCTCAAAGTCGGTGAGCACCATGGAGAAGTCATCGTGTGTCATGCCCAGCTCTTTGCGGAAGGCCATGATGAGGTCATGATTCACAAGGTCATCGTCCTGCAAACCCCTCATTGGCTTGTCATGAGCTGCCAAGAAATACAGTAAGTATACAGTAGTGATTCCCAAACTGTGGGCCTGGGCCCACTGGTGAGCCTTAGTGATACTGCAGATTCCCCATGCGATTTTAATTACTGTATAGTGTACATTATTTGTGACATGGTTGAGAAAAAAACAAGGAAATATGATCAAATAAAACAACTGAACATTACTCGAGTATCGTCTTAAGTTGATATGGCAGGAGGTAGTTTCCTTTTGGAATACAGTGTGCTCATGGTCATTAGCTTATCTTGCTCGGCCAGGAAATACACAGCAATGATACTGGGAGCAAAATGCACACACTTGGAAAAAAATACCAGGTGTACCTACTGGTGTGTTTAGCCGTGAGACTTTGAAAGTTGTGCTATACAGTATGTACATAATACACATTACAGTACAAAGTAAATATAAAACAAGCAACATAAAACTTTAAGCAACATAATACTACAAAGAAAGGAAACAGTACTTTTATTCTGATGACATGATTATGTCCCCAATTGTAAGACGCTTTGGTTGAAAAAGTGTCTGCCAAATGCAATGTATTGTAATGTGATATCAATCACATATCAACATGACCATATAAATTATGTTCATCACAAGGAAGGGATATGACTGAGGCCAGCCTCATACCTGGGCCTCCATGATGAGCTGCCTGCCTATGGTACGTGTGTGCATTATCACAGTGCACCCCAGCACCCCCCCCTTACAGTACGTACCCGTTTGATAGTGATGGATCTTCATGGTGCCATTGGCGAGGGGCCCAAAGATGGTGACGACGGAGACCTTCCTGAGGGCCATCTCACACACATGCTCCCTGTACTCATCCCTCTGCTGCCTGTACATGCTGTTCTGTTCGCTGGGAGCTGTGACAACCTGGAGGAGGACACATACAGTAGATGACTCGAGTAACTATGACAACCAAAGGTCACAACCATGGGTGGGAGGGCAAGTAGGACATTTCATAGGCCCCAGAACTTCACAGGGTTGCTAAGGGAGATAAGATATGGTGACTTTACTCTCGCAGAGGGCACGCAATACAGTATATAAGCGATTTGCAAAGCTTCTCAACGGAAATCTTATGGACCTAGACGACTAGACTATATAGGCCATGTTGTGTTTTGTGTGTCTTTAATGTGCATTTACATGTGGATTGTGGAGAAGTGTCATGCAAGACAAATTTCTGTACAAACAGACAATAAAAGCTTATCTTATCTTATCTTATCTTAAATACTAAGAAGCATACTTACAATCAACCTTCTTCTCTTCTCAAAGTAACTCAAAAACCTTTCCAGCGATCTCTTCTTGGCTAATTCCGTTTCTGATGGCTTTGAGGCGTTTTCTTTCCTATCGATGAGTGCCTCCATCTCAGGACTACTGACATGGTTGCCTTCCTTGGGAGGTTTTGACTTCTTGCTTGCTTTGTTCTTTTTTTGCGCTTTGTCTGGTTTCTCGGTCCTGGGTGGCCTTTCCGTTGTGCCCCGTTTAGATTTACCATTTTGGCTAAGGATGTCATCTTCAAGACTGGCGACAGTCGCTTTCTCACTGTCCTCCCTGGTTTTCTCTTTGCCTTTTCCTTTTTCCTTTTTCTGTTTCTTCTTGTTTGCCGCTTTCGATTTGTTCTTTGGCGTACTTTGCTCAGCTGACGTGCCTTTTTTGGCCTGGTTGTGCTCTGTGGTGCCAGAAGCCTGGTTAATTCCTTGACCACTGGAGTTTCCAGCCTTGCTCCAGTGAGCACTATAGGCAGAAGTGGAAGTGACAGTGGTGGACTGATCACTCCGCACATTCCTGGTGGGCTGCTGGTAAAATGGGTCAGCTGTGGCTGCTGTGTGGGGAGCACTGTGTCCTTGTGTGGGGCCCATCTTTGGAGTAGTGACACTGGTGGTGAAGGTGGTGGTGGTGGTGGTGGTCGTGGTAGTTCCAGGTGGTGAGGAGGTGGTGGACGTGGTGGTGCTTGGAAAAGTTGTCACTTTCACATTCACGCCTTGACCTGTGTCCTGCCTCATAATGCTTACTGCTGTAGGCCTGACCACATCTTTCCTGTTGTCTGCCTGCGAGCTCACCTGAGTCTCAGGCAGTTTGGGCACCAGCACTGCCGTCTTGACCACCTGCCCCTCCATCCCGGCCTCCTTGCACTTCTGGACAAAGCCCTTCTGCCTGAGCCGTTCCAGCCTCCGCACGGGGATCTGGTCCACAGCCTCGTACACGGCCTCCAGCCTCACGGGGTACGGGAAGCGAGCCTCCACCTGCAGGGTCTTCCTGAGCAGGACCATCTCAAATTTACCCGCCTCCAGTTTCAGCACCCCCACCAGTCGATGCATCGTGTCTGCATCCAGGGGCTCCTCGATGATGAAGCCCTGCTTGGTGATGTGCCTTATTTTGCCTTCCATCTCTCCAACCACACCGCCTCCACCATCTCCTCCACCTCCTCCACCTCCACCTTGATGGAATATGACAATCTGCAGCATGTCGCGCTCTGCCATTTCACAGTAGGCGTGTTTTTTCATCAGTTTCAGCAGCTGTTGATAGGACCTGTCAGACTTGTGTGGGGCGGAGATGACGAGCGCTCTGTTCCTGCCAGAGAACCTGGCCAGCATGATGGAGGAGGTGGTGGAGGTGTTTGTGTTGAGGTGGAGAAGTGGTGACGACGATGAATGCCCCGTTTGGAGAGCACTGCTGTGGTCAAGGTGAGCTGCGGCTGCAGCACTGTGGACTACTTTTTTGGGCTGAGGTAACCTCCTACTTCTCTGCGTCCTTTTGATGGTCCTTGCAGTCCCTAATTGGTCCGGGTTCATTTTCTCTTGTGAGTTTATGAATTCCCCACTGTGTGCCGCGGTGGTGGTGGGTGGTGCTGCAAGTTGGCCAGCAAGTTGTGCAATGCTTTCAATGTGCCTTTTGATCACAGTGTCTGAATGCGGACTGTGACTGCGTTTCCTATATGCCTGGCTGTGCATTCCTCCTTGGAACTGTGCGTTTGATTGTACCGACACCTCTGACACACTTACAGCGACTGCTGCCAGCATCACCGAAAAATATAGTAACATTGTATATAGTATACATTCCATTCCAGCGATCAACTTTTGAAAAAGAGTTCAAAATGAAAGTAGACGTACTTATTCCTTGCGCATTGTCATTGACAGTTGTCCCTGGGAAATGCTTGAAGTTTGAGATATAATTCTGAAGCGGTAGTTTTAATAAAGAAATTAATGGCAGATGTCTGTCCCACAACCATCACTTGTCATGCTACAACTGAAAAGAAGCTGCATCCTCTTCAGACATTCAAAAGGCACCTACAAAGTCGACTATTACGCACGACCTGAGTATAGCCTAATCTCGCGTTATATCAAAACAACTCCTGACACAGATGATTAGAAACAAAAGGTGTGTAGCAGATCATTTGGGTTGCGTGCAAGCTCACGTCGGTTTACCCATCTTCGGCAAATGTCTGCATCAGCTTCTTCTATCCCCCGTTTCACCGTGGGGTCGTCTGGCGACGTCTCCTTTCCGCTTACAATGGAAAAATGCAGGCATAACCATCTCGCTAACTTACTCTATACAGCCCAAGAGTTGGAAATGGAGAGCAAGTAACATATGGGTATCGGATCTCGCAGCAGGGTTCAATACCGCCCACTGCTGTGTGCCTATGCCTATTCCGTTTCAAGGAGATCTCAAGAAATTGGTATTTTTCGAACTGCTTTAGTTTTTATTTTAATAGTAATATACAATGTTTAATTATTGAGTTGGATAAGACATCTGTTATGGTGTATGACATGATACAATAAAGACACTTTCTTGTCATATTGAAAGCTAATATAACGGGGTCTGTACACGTAGACCCTTTTATTTGGGAGGTGGACCCAGTCATGGAATAATGGAATAGACAGTACTGCCATCTACTGGTAGAAACTGGCGCATATTGCAGCTTTGGAAAAGAAGTGCAGAGTAGAAGTTGTGTGTCTGCACTGAGATTTATAAGTCATCATTGGATGTTCATTTTGAAGTCTACAATGGTTTCTATATATATTTTTAAAATTATATTAGGTCGTTCGACTATTTTGCTAAAGGAGTTTTAGTGAAGGCCACGTCATATTCTTTGGTAGGTAAATCTGGACTTCATCACCTAGCACTAATCTGCTGATACGCACAATGCTGACTCAGCCAGAGTTGAAATGCAATTTGTTTGCCATCAACCCATTTGGCATCCGTCTGAACTTCAAGTCCAGCCTATCTGACAGACATTGACAGACCGCGTGCGCCCTCCTGCCCTGGACAAGATGCTAGGAGGAGATTGATAAGCCTCTTACACTAATGCACCTGTTGCTGAGAGAGCACACCAAGGAAGCTCCATGCACGCGTGTTTGGGAATTTGATAAGACAAAAAAAAATGTGTGCGACACGTTCGAGTGCACACTGAGGGTGTAGATGAGAAGATGCTTGTAATGTGCTTAATCTTTTGACACCTCGGGTGTCTGCTGTATGTTACCTGCTGAGACATGGCTGGGGACATTGCTGCGCGGTGGGACGTAGAGCTAAGTGATGGCATTTACCGGATTGAATTTGAACATGGGACCACAACGGGAAAACGTGTCATCTACATCAATGGAAAGGTAGGCAAATCTTTTGTCATGTAGTGGTGCTTCTATTTTTCAGTTGGCTGTTTCTAATAGGTAATGTTTTAAGCATGTGCAGCAATTACGCTTTGTGCCAATTTGTGGGGTCTGCACAACTACACACCTAAACCTCTGCACAATAACTTATTATATTGTGTATTGTGTGTCTGTGTGTGTGTGTATGTGTGTGTGTGGTTTTACACTGCATATGCTATATACTGTATAACATAGACATTACACCACTCACACACACACACACACACACGCACGCACGCACGCACGCACGCACACACACACACACACACACACACACACACACACACACACACACACACACACACACACAAACTGTCCATAGTGTGATGTGATGTGTTGCGTTGTGCTGTGTGCTACTTCAGGAGGTGTTGAGGAGAGACTGGATGTTCAAGCTGGTGGGGAAGGAGACCGTAGGAGTCACGGAGGCCAAGGCCACCATCCACATCGAGGCCATCGGCGGCTTCGCCTACGAGTACTCTCTCAACATCAACGGGAAGGCCTACCAGAGGTTCATGGACAATCGCTCCAAAATAAGCAAATCCTGGACCGTGAAGCTGGATGGTGTAGACTACAGGATAGTGTTGGGTCAGTAACACATCTCCACATGTACAATATTTAGGCCTACTAGTGCATGGGGAATGGCAACGCAAACTCTGAAGTGGCCCTCAACCTTACGACTTTTAGAACCAAAAGATTAAGCTATTAAAAAAAAAAACCCTCAGTGCTGACACCAATATGATACGCACAGCCCATTAAAGCAACCCTGGGTTTCATGAAGGGCGCTATAAAAAGAAGTTATTTTTATTGTTATCATGGTTATTATGATTATGATTATTATTATTATTAGAGTCTGAAGAACTATGTCTTATGTGAATAAGCATTCACATTATGTAATGGGTCATCAGAGATAGTTTTCCATGGAAACCATCCAGCAATATCAAAGAACCATTTCATCACCTCCATTTTTTTGCACAACCACAAAACAGTTGTCTGCATTCAAACAACAAAACACAAAAGAAAACAAAGCAAAAGTGTTGTGACAAGAATCTGCCTGCCAAACGAAGCCCTAATGTGATGTGACACACTGACTGGTGGCCTGTGGCCTTTTGCATCAGGCGTTACGTGGCCCACCAATGGGGCCAGCCAGCCAGCCAGCCAGCCATGGGGCTTGGGCTTGAGGAATTGGATTTGCAGCCTTAAGGGTCATGGGTTCATCTCCCCAGGCCAACAAGCAGGGAAGCTGACAGGGGGAGGGGGACAAAGGAATAAGTAGTCCCGGGCCCAGGGACATGGGTGGGTCCTCATCATATTAGGCTAGTTCGTGACGAAGCAGTGCTGCTTTTGCTAAGCAGCGAGCATGCATACTTTGCCAGTTTGATGCATTGTGGTTAGAAAATTCTAACCAGAATGCATCAAACTGGCAAAGTGCGCATGCCCACTGCTTAGCAAAAGCAGCACTGCTTCGTCACGAACGAGCCTATTGTATGTATTAGGGTGGGGTTTGAGGAGGTGGGGGGCATCCTCAGACAACTTTGTCCTGGGGCCAGCCAAAGTTACCAGCAGCCCTGCCAACAGGTGGGTGGGATTGATCTATGGCCTCCCTGCATGGCAGAGGTGTCGTTAAGCATTACAGCTCTGACAGGAAGAGGGCTTACGTACGTCATGAATTTGTTGGCATGGAATCTATTTTAGTACGCTGCCAGAACATCCCACCTAACCCATCCTACTGTTTTTGATAGCTGATGTTATTTACCTGCTACCAGCCACCAGCAGCTCACCAAAATGGTGCTGTAACAAAGTGGAGGAGTTTCCTTGCCTGGTTTTGAACCATGGCAGGGGTACCAAACATGTGATCTGAAAGTGAAAGCCCAACTGGGAAACTCCAACTCCCATTATCATTGTGACACAGCACGCAGTGCTCACTGCACACAACAAAATTGTGTTTATGCCTTACCTGTGCAAGGGGGTAGCCCCCAATTGTTGCCCCATGGGAGAAGTGCGGAAGGACGGTGCCATGCTTAGGGTATCTCAGCTATTGGAGGAAGATGGGGTCGAACACTGGTTAATTGTGGTGCACCCACAACTACATGTTCCACACAAGGGACACGCAGAATAGATGATCCTGGTGCAAGGGACCTCAAAGATGGGCGAACCCTGTCATGTCAGACTCCCTGGATGAGAGAAGTGTGTTGAAGAGTTTTGTTAGGGCAGTGTTTCTCAAACTTTTCCTGCCAATCCCCCCTCCAGAGGAAGGGTGTCAGTCTGTGCCCCCCTCGAGCAAAATGGTGACGAAAATACAAATAAATAGGTCTTCGTAAAGTTTATTAGAGCCTAATATACACGTATATGGCCTATGATGTTCTCCAAATATTAGTGAATAAATTAATGAATATATTGTAATTGTAAAGTGAATGTGTTGACTTAATGGCAAAGCAGAAAAGTATTAAAAAAGAAAATCCTTCTGACTTCACGCGCCCCCCTCCAATACCTCCGCGCCCCCCTAGGGGGGCTTCCGCCCCACTTTGAGAAACACTGTGTTAGGGAGACCCTGCGCGTGTGAAATGATGGTACCCTTTCTGAATGGGAAGGCAGTGGAGTGGGGTGAGCATTGATGTGATTGTGGGCTTGCTCTGATTGTCACGAGTCTGGCTCTTTGGTATAACAGTTAGAGCCTGCTACCCTGAAGACTCATGCCTGGGTTCGAAGATGCGCTGAGCAACTCTTTCCCCATTCGCTACAATTGTCCATGCAACAGTATCTCCATGCAGGGTCACTGATACGTTTGGCCAGGCCCAGGAAAGGACCCATCTGGCCAATCTGAAAGGGTCCTAAAGCCAATACATAAAATGTAAAGAGGACCCAATCTGGGCCCCTTCTCTCCCTGTGCTTGAGACAAGTGTCCCCTTTGTCCCCCTGCTTCCATACTTCCTCATTGCCTTTGTAATTTAGGACAGTGCGCCCTCTACTGGCAAAGCTCTTTGATGCCTCTGCTGTCACAGACCACTCCATAGATAGCCATCGCCATGGCAGCACCCTGCTCCCATGCACTGGGTTCAATGCAGAGATTGAATTTCATTGTGCTTGGATGTGCTGTGTGATTACATTGACCAGAAGGAAGGGCTTTCAGTATAGGACACTTTAATGCATGGGCTAAACGCATCTTTACATTTAGCAATGCAATTCCCAGTGTGTAATTAAATGGGTTTTGGTAGAGGGTTGCTTGGGGGGTTGTAGGTTGCCATGGGTGTACTCACACTTGGGCCATGTCTGTCTGCCTGCCTGCCTGCCTGCCTGCCAGCCCTTCTGTCTGTCTGTCTGTCTGTCTATCTGTAGTGGTCTACTGTATCTGTTTAGACTAACAGTATCTAAATTAATTTCACATATTTATTTTTTGTGCATATACCAAGTTTTTATACTTAAATCTATTTTCCTAACAGAAAAGGACACCATGGATGTTTGGTGCAATGGACAACAAATGGAGACTGTGGTAAGTTATGCAAATCCGTTCTTTTTGCATGCTTTTAAAAAAACAAAAAAACATAGTCTTTATCAACATTTTGAAATGACACACACACATAGACACATGGTGACTGGTTGATATTGTTATGCAGGGGGAATTTGCAGACGACGGCACGGAAACCCAGTTCGCGGTGGCGAACCACGAGTGTTGCATCAAGGCCATCAGTAGCGGGAAAAAGAAGCGTGGTCATGGTGGCATCATGCATATTCTGCTGGTGGACGGAGGTGTGGTATCCGAGGTCATGCAATGACCCCCAGGATTCTGATCACCATGACCACGCCATTAAAAGGAATATTGCGGAACCCCTGAAAGGAATTCATTTTGGGCCTCCACTTACTCCCTGCCCCACACTCCCCACTCCCTGCCTGCTTGTCTTGATCTACGCCAAACCATCACCCCTTAATGGCAATCAACCTCGCACACAAGACTATATATGGGTGGCGTCAGATCAGTATTTACAAAGAAATAACCAGAACGATTTTCAGAGACAAAACTGTGGTACAAGAATCATATCTTGTGTTGTTTCAGTAGATTGACTGTAGTTGACTCAAGTTGCTTTCACTGTGCCAGCAAGCCATGACTTTTTAAGGAACTCAGCCATGCTTTTTCGGGTTAACAATGTATTTGTTTTGACAGCTTATTCTTATTCATTTTTGACTTGGTAGTGGTTGTCTTTTGGTAGTATAAGAGAAACACATAAAGGCCATTTGTCTATGTGTGTGTTTGTGTCTGTGAAATACATTTTGAAACAATTATTCATCATATGCATATCTTTTGTGATATAATGCAAAGCTTACCTTGCACTGTTCTCAAGCTTTGGATGAGAGGTCATTCTGATCTCCCCTGCACAGTAGAACGTGGGTTTTCAATGCACCTTACGCAC
Organism: Engraulis encrasicolus; assembly: GCF_034702125.1. Taxonomy (NCBI): domain Eukaryota; kingdom Metazoa; phylum Chordata; class Actinopteri; order Clupeiformes; family Engraulidae; genus Engraulis; species Engraulis encrasicolus. The sequence goes on from NC_085868.1 coordinate 22,514,447, forward strand.
AATCGGCCAAGTACCGTAATTGCCACGTACAAGCGCACTGTTCTTTTTCCTGATGGGAACAACCAAGGAATGACCACCACCACGGCACGCGCGGCTGCAATGTCTGTGAGAGGATACAGACCAGACGGGACGCATCGAGCCGCTGGAGGAAGGGAAATACACGCATCTTTGAGGATAAAAAGGATAACCCGCAGTAGATAACGTGGTTATTCTCAACAGCAGGCGCATTTTTGTTTTGTGTATGGCGCTATTGCACTCTTTATTGGGTCATATATGCGTTGCTGAAAGTAGTTTGGCGTGTGTTCTGCTAGCTTAGCTCAACTAAACAACGATAAAGCGAGTTGACTGCGCAGAATTCATCTACCTTCACCGACCAGCTAGCCTGCTAGCTATAAGAGGACAGCCGCCGCGCTGTCTTTAGTGTTTTGCTACTTTTATAACCGTTTGGATTGTTCTGATGCGTTAAAACATTGACAAATGTTAGAACCGGTTATTCCGACTTTTACCTCCTTTACTGGTAGCATTCGAGGGGCCTGCTCTGGTCACCTCTGCTTCTATTTAACATTAGCCTAGCCAGCTATGAAAGTATTTGGTGTTTTGGAAAATTGCTATAGTTGTAGTATCAGCGATTTTGGGCAATGCTAATATTTCATTCCTGGACTCCGGAGTCGGAGCGAGGATATGGGGAAGGATTGCTGGACTGACTGCTCAACAGTCTTTCCAATAAAGAATTCAAATTGGGAGAGCTCCGAATCTCCCTCCGGCGTCTCTGCTTCTATTTTGGGGTGTGCTGTTTGGAAACACTACATGGGCACATTTCATAGCTAGCTTATGTTATCGTTTGGTAGTTTTATCAGGTAATGTTGCCCACTTATCGAAACAAACTAGGCACCCTTTAGAGACACTGTGGAAATAATCCGTGTTGGTGTGATCACGATACAAGATTTAATTCAGAGCATTCATTTTTCTGTGACAGATGTCTTCAACCCATTGTGACTGATATCCAGCTGGCTGTGGTAGCTTGCAGGCTAGGTTGCTAGCAAGGTTAACCAAAATACAATTAGTGAGCCAACATTTCTCTGCTGGTTTCTGTACCATTGAATATTAATAGGTTACTTGCTCTGTGGTAGAATTGAACCGCAAAAGCTGGCGTGAACACGCGTAAATAAACTGACAAAAGCCATTGGACACTGACGTTTAGAGTGCAACTGCGAATCTCATCAGAACGATGAACTATCAACAGCACCTTGCAAATTCGGCCGCTATCCGAGCGGAAATCCAGCGGTTCGAGTCTGTCCATCCCAACATTTATTCGATTTATGAACTCTTGGAAAGGGTGGAAGAGCCCCTCCTGCAGAACCAGATTCGGGAACACGTTATCGCCATTGAAGGTAAGACACTGACACTGCGGGTCATTCATGGTCTGAAATTGCCCCTCACCTTGACAATCCAAACACTGCATGCAAAATGACAAAGAATGCAAGAAATGGTCTGAGTTAAGACATACACGCACATTGTTTGCCTTGCCATCTGTAAAATAATTCTCACAATCAGGTCAGTGGTGAATGATTCACTCCTGTATAGTACGTTATAACATACGCTGCACGCAGTAGTGACGGCCTGGGACATTACAGAGGACGCTTTCCTTGCATTTTGTCCAAGTGTCAGCAGAGCACATGCTCATGTACGCGTGTGTCAGTACGTGCTTTGGAATAGGCGCAGAAGTGGAACACGCGCAGCAAGCAGACATAAGCCAATGCTATGCTGACAAAAGGACATTTTTCCTCCGTCAGATCATTTCGAATTATTATTAGGAATGAAGCAATATCAAATGTTGTCTTGTGTGACCTAATAGACCACTAATGAGACATGATGTCAGCGTCACAGCCACAGTATCTGATCTGGCTAGGAAAGGCAAGGCAAGGCATGATGTTGAGACGAAGTGCACATGTACACAGTGCTGGCATCAAGTGACTTATGGATTATATAATTGGCTATGCATGCAGCTGTGGGTCTGCTGCATCTCAGTGATTCACAGTTTGCTGTGGGCGCTCATGGTCAGTGATGTGTGATAGGATGAGATCATGGGATGGGACGCGTTGAGTTTATTATGAAGATTTATTTACACTAGTTGTATGATTTATTACAATAAGTGTACATTATTGCTGTTATTACTAACAGCACAAACTATTGATGATGACTTAGTCAGGTGTTGGATGGGCAGTTTGGCGAGTCAGTTCATATTGAAAGGATGGAGGGTGGGGGTGGATAATGACAGCATGGGAACTGGCTACGTTGGTTAGTGTGCAGCGGTAATTTGAGAGATTTAAGATAACTTGCTAGTCTTTGTCTGGCTTTGGAAACATCTAGGTGCTTGATATTATCTCTACCTCAGATCAGGTGAATAGTGAGTGACTTTTCTTTAGATGTTGGAAGGTGTAAGGCTGTTGTGTTTTCCCAAGCTTTGTAAAGCTCCTCCTGGTGTATGGACATTACTTTTCCACAGTCACTGTCTATTTATGTCCCCCATCCTCATTTGAGCTATTGCTGTCTCCTCGATTGCGACAGGAACTGAAAGACTTTGCAGACTACTTCTCGGAAAATGTGCGACATTATTCTCCACACAACAAGCTATAGACATGTCACTTGCAAGAACGTCAAACATTGCTTGGACCTCTTACGGGTTTCCTTGATATTCAGATTGGCTTACTGTTTGTCAAAAATACATCTTAGATCCAAATTCATCAACTGTAGCCCATATTGGCCAAACTGATTTGATTCAGTTGTGTATGTGAATGCAAAGCCCTACAAAATGTGTGTGGGGTTTTGCTTTTTTTTTTTTTCTTACCCCCCAAGCCATAACCGACTCCCAAAATGGGTCATTCTGTGTTCAAAACAAGCTTGTTCCAAAAGTGTCAGGTTGTGCTTGTTGCCTCCAAGCTGTCCCACAACCAGAGCCACTACTGATAATTTGCTAAAGTATGGGGACATAGTGCTACATTCACATTGGATAAAATAAGGATGTTATTATTGTGACACGATTTCACAGAGGTGTGATGCACAGAATGACACCTGACTCCTGTTTACCTGTTGTGGAGTGGCCAAAGATGGGCAGCATGATCGAAGAGTCTGCTATCTACTACCATGTTATCAGCCTTTTCTTAAACTAAAATGACCTGACTCTAATTCATTTAAACAACTAGGTAGATGGAGTGGTTGAAAAGTGCACAGAATTATGATGATTTGCAAGATTTGGGATATTGCATTTTTTGGTCTGTTCCAGTTGTACTCAGAGTACACTCAGAGTTGCATTGCGTTCTTGTTTATTATTTTAATACATTTACCAGAAAGGTCCAAAAGCCCCTTGCACAGCCAACTGTATTTTGAATGGCAATCTCACATTTCTTACAAAAGACTGCATCACTTAACGCTATTCGCGACGAGGCATTTGAACACTGAGACTGAAGAAGCTTCTTCGACAATAAGATGATAAACGACAATGAAGACAATGGTAAGCTTATATTGTGCTGTGAATCAATGTGATTCCAATTTTTTGTCAGTATCTTGCTTAATTATATTGATGTAGGAGTTGAGCAGATTCAGCTCTGTGGTCAATGACTGTATTGGAGTCACTCATTTCGAGACTGTAATTAGTGCAGTCTAGGATGATGATCTGGTCATGGCAACAAGATGTTGACTCCCCCGTCCTGATGTTAGTCATCTGTCATGACTGATTGATGATCAGGCTACATCATGCTTTTCACCTAGCACTCATTTTGTCCAAACATTCTCACTTTCACTTCAAAACATAAACCTCTGATAAATGTGAGAGCGGCGCCGCATACCACTCATCTTTTTTCTATTATTCTAAAAAAATGTGTTCCACATTTTTCTTCTTCCATTGTCTTCTTTGTCGTTTATCATCTTTTTGTCATAGTGTAGTATACAGAAATGGTTTGTATGCTTTTCTTCCCAGCTCTATTCTTTACAGACAAAGCATACAGTATCTAAGGGGCAAGATACCTGAGTTATCAGAGGTAATGATATTAAAAATTGAATAGAACAAGAAACCCTTTTGAAATGAGCCAGTTGTGGAAGCTAGTAGTGTATTGATGGCCTGGAAGCATGTCCATGTAGTGTAACAGTGGGAGGGTTATGGCAGTTTGTTGGCATATATTTTATGGCATCATTTAGCTGCATGATGATGACAAGGCTAGGACTTCTGTATAACAGATGGCAAATCCCCTCTGGAAGTTGATGGCTCAGGCCATCCCCCTTCTCCTGAACAACTCTGACAAGTCTGTCTGTGTGTGTGTGTGTGTGTGTGTGTGCGCGCGCGTGTGTGTGTGTGTGTGTGTGCGTGCGTGTGTGTGTGTGTGTGCGCGTGCGCGCGTGTGTGCGTGCGCGCGTGCGTGCGCGCGTGTGTGTGTGCACGCGTGTGTGTGTGTGTGTGTGTGTGTGTGTGTGTGTGCGCGCGCGCGTGCGTGCATACATTCATGCGTGTGTGTGTGTGCGCACGTGCCTGCGTGTGTAAGACAGGGCATTACTGAGCGGGGGCTGCGGCAGAGGAAGAGAGGGGAGGACAGTAAGTAGAGATGAAGAGAAGAGGAGGGGTTTCCTTTTGACTGACAGGCAAATTATGCAATGCTTTTGGATTGAGGCCCCGGCCCGGCCGGCCCGCAGTACTCTGGGCACAGTGCTCTCACTTAGCTACATTAGTTGCGGAGCTGCTGCTGCTTACGCAAGGAGAAGAAGAAGAAGAAGAAGAAGACCGTCACGACCGGCCCTCTTCAGTCGCTCACGTCATCGCAGAGACATTAGCCTCTCTTTATTTGTTCATGCACAGAAAGAATGCTCTAAACAAAGAAGTATGAATCCATCCAGGCAATGTCAGACCTATATTATTCCCCAGCACAGAGGCATCTGAGCTTTTTATTCGCCTCGCAGGTTTGTGTATAAAGGTCAGAGCACATGGTACTCATTAACCAATGCTGAAAAGTGAGTTTATTTATATCGGATGACCACGGTTTTTGCATGCAAAAGCCCACGGTCAAGTTTTTTTGTGCGTTTGGTTTGGACATACGGTCTTACATAAATGCACTTATAGCCTACAGCTATAGCGTTTTTCGCTTGTCTAATTTTAGCTGGGAATTGGGTAACGGTGAAATTTCGTCGTAGACACAGCCTCATCACTTTTTTGTTTTGGCATTGTGCTTGGCATGGTGCTCCGTCCGCGGGCCCACTAACGCTAATGAAATGTCTCTGCTACATCCTTTTCAAACCCCTGCAAACACAAAGACAGCTGGGGGCAGCTGTGGACTAATGGGTTAGCATAAAAGCCTCTGCTGCTTAGTCTAGTGTAATGCCATTTAAAGGGCCGTTTCTTTTCCCACAACACTTCCATCTAGTAGTAGAAACACGTGGATGTATGGATTTGAATCCCTTTTTATATTTCCCAGCTTTTTTTCTCAGTAAATTTCATTTATGTTTTCCACGTGAGGCGTGGTCAGGCAGGCAACAGATGCTGTGAAGCTGCAGTGTGTGTGTAGTAGTAGTAAGGGGAGAGGCTATTGATTTTTGCATTCGTTTGAGCACCAGCCTGGCGTCATGCAACATGCTAATGTACATGCATCCCATTTGCAGTCTGCTATCCCACTCCCACTCCACTTGCTGTGAATGATCGGTATGTTAATACCGTGAGTGGCACAGCTCCATGTTTAAAGTGGCTGATATCAAGACTGAAGTGACCTGTGGTCAGGGGGAGAGGGGAGTTACAATGATATCAGAGATTCTTTAAGTATATAGAGATATGCCAATGTAATAGGTTGCTATGGGCACCTAACATGACCAGGTTCTGGTTTGCCTAAAGGGGCATGTCATAATGCTCCTAGCATTGAATAGAACAGTCCTTAGGTCTGCCTAAAGGGGGATTTCCCCCCCTCTCCCTTGCAATAATAGAACCCGGAAACAATGGGCCAATGGAACCTCTCTCTCTCTACTCTCTCTGATGATATCTTTTTATTATTATTATTTGAGGGCTTTTAGTTTGGGCAGGGCAGTGAATATCATGACAGGGATAGAGTGCAAGAGAGTTGGTTATTCCACATGAGATCAGACACTTTGGGGCCCAACCGGCACCAATGTTCATGAAACTTAGTGTGCCTTTTAAAATGCGAGGTAGAACCCCAGCATTGCATGAGTCTGGCTAGTGTATGACTTCACATGGAATGACCCGGGTATGGTTGGGCTATGACCCAGAATGGATTTGAAGCATTCATGGTACATTGCATTTGTGTGATGCACCACTTCGTCCAGGTGATGTCTGTTCCTTACCAATGTCTGTTTTTTTTTTTAGTGTGTGGGTTTTTTCTAGCTTTATTTAGTCAGGACAGTGAAGAGTGAGACAGGCAGCGAATGGGAGATAGAGAGACGGTGAAGGATCGGGAAATGACCGCGGGCCGAGAATCGAACCCGAGTCGCCAGCGTAGCAGTCCAGTGCCCAGCCGTTTATGGCTGGGCCTACCAATGTCTGGTGGAGTTTCAAATTGTCTTTGTTCACGGTCACACTGTGTAGTGCACAAGACAGGGAAAGCCTACATAGCAATGTAGTACTACATAGCACAGATAGTAAATGAATGAACATTTCAAACACAGCCGGTGTTTCCCACTGACCTACATATAACTAGAATGAACATAATGATGGTTGTTGATCTTCCAGGAGCCCCCAGGTGAATGGAGTAATGTTTCCAGCTGTGATGATGTGAGATGAGTGTTAATTAGGTCATACCGACTGGGGTTATTGCGTCTTAAGTATCTTAAGGTGTTAACTGGGCTGGCTGACTTAAAGTTGAATTTCTTAGGAATTTGAATTTAAGTGAGCAGACATTTGGAATGCCTTTCCAGATTCTGACATGCTCCTACTTCGTTTACCATAATGCGCTATGTAGGGCAGAACATACTCTGGGTGAGTCACACACCCGATGCAGCGTAATGGACAAGTAAAGGTTTCGGAGATTAAGACACAGGACATGTTTGAGTCCCCAGTCTGGCCCACAGTTTTTGGGACATCATGGAACGCCAGCTATGCAGTGGCGGAACAATTGCACACAGGGCCCCAGGACAAAACACTGGGCCCCCCATACAGCCTCCAAAAAGTCATAATGAGGCCCTCACTACCAATACGGGAAGGACCTGGGCCCAGGGGCAAGCCCTGCTCACCCTCCCTATAGCTCCGCCTCTGCAGCTATGCTTCTATCGCACTCTGAGAAGCCTGAGGGGCAGACACATTTAGTGGAGCCACAAGAAAAAGAAAAAGAAAATGAATGTCTTTCCTCTTCAGTTTCATTGGGGGTCGGGGGTCAATGTTTTATGGTCAGTCAGAAAGAATGAAAGAAGAGGGGGGAAAACGCAGCCTATAGCCGCGCAAAGGGTGTCTAAATGGTGTCAGTGGCGTGGGGAATTCCTCCCCAAGTTGAAACCGACTGAATTATTTCCTGAAGTGTATGCTCTGTGTAAAGGGACAGATCTTCATGCTTATTAGGAAGAGTGGTGCCAACAGATGTGAAATCTTGACGACACCGTCCCTCACCCCCCCCTTCTCCTCTCAGGATCAATTTCATGGAGCTAGTTGGGGTCAGCTCAGGTCACTGGCTTATATAATCAGACTATGCATCAGTCACCATTAGCCTGGCCATTCACTCACACTGTTGGTTTTGGGTGTACGCTACGCTACGCTATGCTAGACTGGTGGTTGTAAGGTTTTGGAGTCGTGTTATGTTAACAGGAGGGGAGATGACCTGCCGTGAGCCTGTGAAGCATTGACCTGTGCACCAGGAGCCTAATTGTTCAAGACGTGCAAAACAATACGCACGCACCCACCCAGCCCAGTTTATTGGATTATAATTGTAGGGTTTTTTCCCCTCATTGCATTATAATCTTTATAATCTACAGTTTTTTTTCCTTTCGGTGCTGTTGAATGAATGTATGCCAAGTTTACTAAAAATAAATGGCTGGGTGTATTACTTATTTATTTTTATCAACTTGATTGGTTTAATCGGAAACTAAAACAAACAAGATTTAGTTTTGTCACATAGTTTAATATTTATCCGAATACTTAGTCATTAGTGACTTTAAGTGGGTTGTAAAAATATGGAGCGTCATTAGGAAGGAAGAGGGTCACATGAAATTTTCTTGGTGCATTCTTTCGAAAGGATGGACTCCATTGGAAACGCCAGCTGTGTCGTGCAGCTGGACGCGTACAGGAGGTGTGCGTGCGTGCGCGCGTGCGCGCGTGTTTGTGTGTGTGTGTGTGTGTGTGTGTGAAGGAGAGAGAGAAAAAGAGAGGCAGAGCAATATATGGAAGTGTGTGAAGAGAAAGGGGGTCCCCCCCTTAAGTTCCTGTCACAATTTCGAAGGGTGGTGTGTGTGTGTGTGGGGAGGGGGGCAGCTGAAACTTTATTCTCCCGTCAGTCAGTATACAAAACAATGGCAGCAGGCCCTGGTCCCATAGCAGTAAAAATAGCCTTAATGCCGTGCTTCTTCCTGGCCTCTGCAAAGCTGCATCCCCCATCACGGTCCCTCGGGTATGCCGTCACATCCTTGCCAATATTGATCTGATCTTTTTCATGGTTGCCGGCCGGGCCGGTACAATGAGGAAGCACCACCATGTAGACCTCCGACCAGTCAATCTCATCTCCTCTTTTCTCTTTCTTCCTCTTTAATATGTGGAATAGGAGGGCATTCGAATGAGCTGAAATGGTGCAGTGCCACCAAGACTGTCTGCTAAGAGATGAAACCACTTATTCAGGAGACACCATTCTCCTTTTTATGTTGTTTTGGTGGTTGTGGTGGTGGTGGTGGTGATGGTGGTGAGGTGGCTCTGTTATCTAAGCAGGAAGGCTTCCTGTCTGTTTTTAACATCAGACCGTTACTTGATCACTGTGTTCTGTAATTATCAAAGAAAAGCGTCAGTGTGCAGGCAGCACAACCTGATGCTTAAGGGTCACATAAGGTTATATAGCAGCTATTACGTTTATACGTCATAAATAACGTAACTTTTATTGTTTCCTTTTTTGGCTTGTGATGCATGCTAATTTTGGCCACAAACTATGAGCCTCAAGCCACAGCCTCAAGCCACAGCCCCCAACAAAGTCTGTCCTTGCACACCAACCCAAGCCAATCTCCCATGCTTCGAAGAGTCTGATGATGAGTTATTGTAGTACCATAGGACTCACGATGAGGCACTTGCATCTGCATGTAATGTCACATTGAGAGGCCCATAGTAAGCATACATGCATGGTTTATTGATCTCATTGGTTTGGTTTGCGCTAAACCGCGTCATAGGTCATTACTATAATATTTAGCTGAATCTCAATCGCTGAAATTCTCTGATTGTCCACATTAGGGATGCAAGTTATCGATTAATTCATTAATCGTTGGTTGATTGCCTTATCGATCGACTTACGATTAATTGATAAGCAGCGTTTTCCCCCCCGAAATCTCCATGTTTCTCCAAAAAAAACTACTAAATCTAAAAATGTATATTAAAAAGTGAGATAAAATGCTACATATGAATTCCATTTAAATTCTTTAGACCACGGGTGATTTAAATATTCCCACTATTCACATCCCTCTTCGCGCACACTCTTCTCATGCCCATTTCACCTGGGTCTCTTGTCAGTTGAATTGGCGATTAATGTTTTTTTAATCGATTAATCGTTAGCATCCCTAGTCCACATCACTTCGCCCCCGGCATATTTGCTTTGGTCACTCAGTTCGCTGACCCTTCATAGAGAAATAGTGACTCCCAATCGCTCTGCATGCTTTGGCCCTTTTGATGTACGGGCACATGTATGGTACCATAGGCCTCAAGATGAGGTGTTTACATTGAGAGGCCCATAATCTGCGTAGTTTAGCATATCCAGCTCGCATCTCGTCTCTTGCTGAAATAAAGGGACATTAGTGAGGGGGCTTATGTCTTTTGTTTCCACCGCGGGGATGGGATGAGTCAGAGTAGGGACGCCTGGCATGGAGAGATTATGCAGTTTATTGTATAAGCTGTTTTGCATGGATGGACTTGTACAGCACACACGCACACGCACACGCACACACACACACACACACATATGCACGCACGCACACACACACATATGCACGCACGCACACACACACACACATATGCACGCATGCACACACACACACACGTATGCACGCACGCACACATATACATACCCTGGAACTCACTCATCCAAACTTATACACACATGCATTCAGAAGGATGTGCACCACATACGCATGCGCACGCTTGCACACGCACACACACACACAAACTCGTATGCACGAGTTCACTCACTCTCTCTTTCTCTCTCGCTCACACACACACATACACAAACTCGTATGCACAAGTCCCCCCCCCCTCTCTCTCTAACTCTCTAACTCTCTAACTCTCTCTCTCTCTCTCTCTCTCTCTCTCTCTCTCTCTCTCTCTCTCTCTCTCTCTCTCTCTCTCTCTCTCTCTCTCTCTCTCGCTCCTTCACACACACACACACACACACAAACACACCCCCGGTATGGAGGCTGGCAGGTTGCGGTTTGATAAGAGGAGTGTTCAGTTGAGGCTAATTGCCCCCGGTGGAGTGTGTGTGTGTGTGTGCGTCCGTGCGTGTGTGCGTGTGTGGCGCGGTGCACTCGGGGGCTGCAGGGAGCATTACTGGGCCATCACTAGTGTGTTGTCTGGGCAGCGGGCCACGGCTGCTCTCTATATGCCAATTAATAAACATCCTGTCGGGGCCAAGATGCAGCCTCTCATCTTCACTTCGTCTGGTGGAAAAAGGTTTTTTAGATGCGTCCCACGCATCTCTATAAGAGGCTTTGGTGTCCGTCCGTCCGTCCGTCCGTCCGCCGTCCGTCCGTCCGCCCTCCCGTGATGCGTTTCTGAATTGTGATTCCCTCTTGTGATTCCCCCTCTTGTGATTCCCTCTTGTGTCCACAAGGTGGCAGTCGCTCAGTTTTGGCCTGGAGCTCATGCGTGCAATGCCAGTGAGAAAAACATGGCGGCACTTCCTGTTGATTTTCACATGAAAGTTTTGCTTAATTTAAAGTCCCTAAGCGACTATAAATGTTGTGGCTTCCATATATTGATGTAAAAGTGCCCCACGAAGTAATGAAGCACAACAAAGTTACTCCACATTACCATTTGACCACTCGTTTTTCTATGCTAACAGGGTAGCTAATGTAGCATTGTAAATGATCCAGGGAGAAAGGGGGAAATGTTGTGATTTCAGTCCGCCTGAGGCAACGATTTTCGTGGGGAAGATGACCTGCATCTCGGTGGCATTGAACCACGCCCCCGTGCCTTATTTGGCTCGCTCAGCACGTGCGACCTCAGTCCAATCGCAATGCTTTATTTTCCCCAGACGTTTAATCGCATTTAAGTGAAAGTGCCATGTATACACATCGCAAAATAACTCTTAATCCGATCTATTTAAATCGCATTTATTAAATCGGACTTAAAAACATCATGTACACGTAGCCAATGTCTCATTGATTAGTTTATGGAACTTACTGTTTGTCTGTTACGGTCCACGAAGACAATATCCACGTGAAAACGCAAACGCCTGCAAACCACTGTTTTGACAGAAAGACAGTTCACCTGTCGCCTACTCTGTTTTCTTCCCAAAGCGGCATTTACAAGTATTCCATGAAATCCAACATCAACGTCACTTCAAATAGGTGACAGCATCATGCACACACATGAAATAACACTTCAGTGAGGGGGGGACATCACTGCTCTCATATTAAAGTGAAAAGAGAATTGTAGGCCTATGCAAAATTGCAAATAGCCTATTCATTCAAATCTGTCCAGAAAGGGTAATGTTTGCCTGTTTTTTTATGTTTGTAATTATTATTTTTTTTAAAGAAAAAAATCGTGATTAAAAAAAAAATAGCCTAACAAAAATAGAGATTTTATGTTTAAAAAAAATGTGATATGGGATGGACCGATGGCCCCCCTAGCTAAATTCGCCTTAGGTCCCCACATTGCTAAATGTAGTGTAAGGGATTATTTTGAAAAGACAGTAACATGTAATCAGCAATGCATTACAGTTTTTCAGTAAATTGCCCAACACTGTTGAAATCCTATGGTACTTTTTCAAATCCAGGCTTATACAGTACATGGTAGGCTTATTGATAAATTGCCTTGACAGGTTATGAGGAGGCAAGGGGGCGTTTGGGCAAAAAAGGTTCAGAACGGGCATAGACGGACGCATCTGTTGTCCGCCTGTCGGACTTATTTTTAAAAAATATTTACCCCTGTCGGTGACCTCGATTTTGTTATGAAATGTGTGCTGATTTTGTGTCTTAAGTTCTCTCAAGTTGCTCCCCTTTTCAGTCTTATTTTCTTTCACTTTTATTATATAACAGGGAGTTTTCTCTTTTTTTTAGTCTGTGCAATTTGTGTGGTGCCTTCCGTTTTATGGCAACATTACATTTTGTACTCGAGTTCTTTTGTTTTCCTTTGCTTTTCTGTACCGATCTTTTTTCAGCTGCGTTTATCTCTAAAGTAGGTGGGTTGAAAGCAGTAGCTCAGAGGTAGTCCAGCCAATACGAGGACAAGGGGGTAGGCTTAAATTTTCTTTTTTTGTGCATTCAGCAGAGAGAGGGAGGGAGTGAGAGAGAGAGAGAGAGAGAGAGAAAGAAAGAAGGAGAGAGAGAGAGAGAGAGAGAAAGAAGGAGAGAGAGAGAGAGAAAGAAAGAGAGAGAGCGATGCAGAGCGTGTGAATCACCTCTGTGAGATTAGATTGCCGGTGATCCAGAGTGACATCATCGTGTCTGAGTGCAGCAGGCATCTGTCGCAGTTCTCCTCGTCCCGGCCCGGCCCTGCCCTCCAGGCCCCCATGCGCTCCCCTGCGCTCAGACACAGCCTGACGTCATCTGCCATTACAGCACAAGCTTTAGTTAACAGTTTTTTGTGTGTGTGTGTTTTTTTTTTGAAGGATTATGCATCATCAGTCTCTCTTTTCCCATTAGCTGAGTTGGTGTGTGAAAAAAAACACATGAATGACTTAACTGAATGGCCTGCGTCACAAGCCTCTGCATTGACTTGTAATTTTTTTCTGGGATTCTGGGCGGATACTTTCGGCCTCCACCAATTGCTACTAAAGACCTCGCCATACCGGATCGAAACAAACTGCTGTGTTGTACTGCTGTGGCATCTTTCGATTCCACTGTTTTCAATGCAGCCAGTATGCCAGCCAGTATGACTATGATTCAGGTTCATTTTATTTGAACCGCTCAATGAAAAGCCATTGTTGAATCCACCTGTTACTATCCTTGTTTAAAGCATAAAGGGTCGCCAGTGTGCAGGGATACGCAATATAGTGATATCACAAAGTGCTCCCCAAGGCTGTCGTGCCCTGTGTGTGCAGGCCTGGCCTACTCAGGCCTAGGCCATCGGGCTGTTTGCTGATTGGTCTTTTCCTCTCGTTAGCTGTCGGGTGATCTGAAATGTGTGTACCTACTTGACGTTCCAGTGGCACATGAAATGGAATGGAATGGAGAATGGAATGGGGGGGGGTGGGCGATATGGAAAAAAACTATATCACGATATGGATTACTTTATATCACGATAACGACATATATCACGATATAGCACAATTACATACGTTTTCAGTTATTCTCTTTATTTGCTCTTAATTTTTCATGTCGCAAAACAACCTTTCTTTAAAATAGATCTTTTTATTGTTATTTTTACAGTTACATGAACTTATAGTGTGTATTGTGACAACATGAAATGTAATTAAATGATGGCAATTTTATCAGTTGTATACAATTGAATATCACGATATAGGAGAAAGGTCATGATATACACTTTTTATATCACGATAACGATATATATCGTCATATTGCCCAGCCCTGGGGGGGGGGATGTGTGAAAGAAAACAAGGGGGCACATAAATAATAGCCTGGTCTGACAGAACATCCTACCCTAGGATAAAATTACAATGGGACCGTTTGTCAGAACACCGGCCAAATCCTACCGCTCAACATCGCTCCACAGAAAACAGGTACCAGACGTAGTGCGGAGCCAAGTCTCTTGGCGGAAGTACGAGAATGGTGCGCAAGGCTACATGAATAATTGAGCAGGGAATAAACAAAAACATGGAAGACATTGATAAGTGTAATGGAAACATTGAAACTGCATTGAGAAAACAGCTTCATTGTGCAAAGTAAGCAAGACAAGTTGTAGGAAGGCCAGGTAGTGGAGTAACTATAAAGTGTGCAAATTCAAGTAGCGGATGGCTTGTGGGTAGGTACTGTCCCTAAAGCATGTGGTATTGCATGGGTTGCTCTGGTACCTTTTAGGTACAGCAGGAGTGTGAATAGGTGGTATGCTGGATGTGTAGGGTCACAGATTTTGTTTTTGGCTTCCCTGGCCATTCTTGTGTTGTAATGTGAGGCTAAGGTGGGAAGACTGTGGCCAATTCTTTGGAGACCCTACGTACCACTCTCCAGCTTACTGTATATCATGGCTGCTGGAGCTGCCATACCAGACCAAGATGGAGAAGGTGAGGATGCTTTGGGGTCAAAGACGTCCAACAAGGAACTGTCATTGCGTGTAACGGATACCTTCTGCTGACTGTAACTGGGTGGTTGACGTTTAAGGGCGTAACGCAAAAAAAAAAGTTTTTCCAATTCCTGAAAAAAATGATGGAAAAAGTAGAATAGAAAAAAATAAAGCACTTAGTGGTCTGTGGAATTTCGCCTTATTTTTGCCATTTTTGGGAAAATGTGTCCTGCATCAACACATTGCATAGGCATGTCACACCGCAGGAAAATGAAGTCACACCACAGGAAATTCACTGCATTATGACCATTTTAATCCTTTTGTATACATGACTGACATCTGAGCTCATGCTAACTTGATAATGATATTGTGTTTAATCTTAATAAGGTAAGCGTACCCATTAAGCCCATGTACCCTTTAAGCCCACTTTCAACTTTGAGGTCAATTTAAAGAAAGGGAAAAGGTGAATTTTGTTGTTCATCACCCTATCCAATTAAAGGGTTTAGTAACTGACAAAATGTTTTTTTATTGCAAACAAATCACATTTTTTATCGTCGAGTTATTCCCGTCCAAGTGAATCCAGTCTCAGGACTACTGACAAGAAGTTGCCTCAAAACTTTGCTGTTTTGGGACATGTCAGAAATCATAGAATATCAGCTAGTTTAAGTCAAATGTTTTGAAAATACTTTCATATTTAGTAAACTAAGAGGTAAATGTAATGATTTTTATATATATACATGCAGTGTTTTACTAAATTATAGCATTTCCCTTCAAATGGAAAGATGTGTTTTATGAGCGAGCACACGCCGATATTTTCTTGATACAACCACACACCATCTTTATCTTACTCTACCGTAAGACTTAAGGTGGTTAGGTATGAATTCTAAGCATATTCCAGTTTGTTTGGCATTGGTCTTTAAAGAAATGCATCATGAAATGTTTTGTCGAGTTGATTATTTCCATAAAATAGCTTTTTGTATAGGCGGGCTTAATGGGTACAAGGTGGGCTTAAATGGTACACCCCATTGAAATGCATGCAAGTTTGCATGCATGCTTATGAAAAATGCCTTTGAGGGACATGAAAAGTGCTGTACAAAATCCCAAGTTGTTGGTTTAAAAGGCGTAATGTAATGAACTAACAATAATCAATAAGAAAAAATACATTTCTCTGTTTGGATGAAGAATTTTATGAAGTATATGAAGTAAAAGATGCCGTAATATTTAATTAGGTTTTATGCACTATTTTTTGAGCAAATCTTACATTTTTGGTCTGAAACCATTTATGCCATGTAGGCTCCACTGTTTAAACTCAATTCACACACCTCACCAGGTATTTTGATAGAGAAATAACTATATGAGCTTATTTGGAACACAAGACTTTTCACTTTTCTCGTAAAAAATCTTCATATTGAACTTTGAAATATCCATCAACTCAGTGACAAACATTGAGAAGAGAGGTAAATCTTACTATTTAACAAAATATTTCACAAAAAAATTTTAGATTTTGGTGGGCTTAATGGGTACGCTTACCTTATGTGTTTTCATTTATAAAAAAAACTTTTTTTCCTTCTATAAGAGCAGTCACAGCACAGGACACCATAAAATGAACCTAAGCATTGCGTGACAGAAACATTGCAATATGAAGGCATATTAAGAGGTTAATAGTCACCTTAAACTTCGACAGCACTCTCCAATAACTGAGGTACTGACTGGTTAGGAGCCAGTCTTTAAGACCCTTGTAGTTGCCCTTGCAGCTGCCCATTCACAAACATTGACATACATGTCACCCCACAGGACGCTATTTGTGTTACGAAATTGAACTTGTAGTTAATGTTACTGTCTTGAGTTTTTTTTCACATTCACATATCTTAATATAAAGTTAATATTATGCTATCATGCCAAATGCTTCATACATTATTCAAAATGTTGTTGGTTAATTATATAAGCTTATATTATATTCCAGGTTTCATTAATGTTAGTGACACCGCAGGATATTTGACATATAAACCTTAACATAAATCTTAACAAAAATGTTTTTTTCTCATCTAAGACCAATATGAAACATAATGTACCACATCTCCTTTATTTTAAGATGAAAAATAACAGTTTTGTAGGTTTTTAACCAATGTTACGAAAAAACAAGGCGTCACGTCTCCCACCCAACTGTAAAAAAACATGGTTTTTAAATTGTTTCAAGTGAATGGATGACAGCCGAGGCTTTCATGAATTCACTGGAAAAAAATAAAATAAAAAGAGTCATGTTTCTTACAGTTACAGTCAGCAGAAGGTATCCGTTACACTGAATGACAGTTCCTTTTTGGACGTCTTTGACCCTTTGGTAGTATGGTAGAAGTGGATCATACCTGTTTGACTGACCCCAAATTTCCTCCACTGTTGGAGGAAGTATAGTCTTTGTATTGGTGGGCGTTTGAAATGATGAGACCTGGTGCTCAGGTTCCATGACGGGGACAGGTGGAAGTGGTGCCTAAAAAACCCCACTGTACTACCTGGCCATTAATGCAGATGGGGATTTTATTTGTTTATTTCCAGAATTCATGCTGCCCATTCACTAATGTTAGCTTTTTCATGGATACTTACCACCACCATCAAATTCTTAGTATTCATTATGACTGGAAAAATTGCACTTTTCATACATGAAAAGGGGGATCTTCTCCATGGTCCGCCATTTTGAATTTCCAGAAATAGCCATTTTTAGCTGCAAAAATGACTGTACTTGGGCCATTCTAGAAAATATTAGTTTATTACTTTGTAAACTTTCATGAAAAGATCAAATTTGGCAATAGGCAGCCCAATTTCAATGAGCAGCATAGTTGCAGTACCTTTTTTGACCATTTCCTGCACAGTGTAAGCTTACCTTTTAAGTAGCCTCGCGACGCCATCCTCTGTAAAGATTTTGGCTCTGCACATCGTCTGGCAAAAGCCTCGAGCTCGGTTCTCTCAGTGTTTCGCCAATCAGCAAACAGTTGAGAGTGGTGACGTAGAACTCACCCGCGAGCTCCGTTACTGATTGGTTAAGGTAACTATATTCACACTTTCGTTTTGTTATATGTATGCTTTTGCGACGCTATAAAGTAACAGGCATGCTAATAAAGCACAATATGGGTTTTGATTTGAGTTTGGAACTGAAATTAATTTAAATGATAGAGTAAGATCAGACCATCTCCCATCGTCCACGGAGATGGATTCCTCATGGCTTTTGCCAGACTGATTGACGGAGTCAACAGTCGGCTATTCGCCCAGGCTACCTTTTAAGTCCACCATGAGTTTTTTGGTTCTGAATATATTGAGAGTGAGATTGTTGACACCAATGCACACCAATGCACTAAATGTTTGTCCTCATCTCATCACTATATGATGTTTTGTCTCCGTCATGTATGAAGCCTACTTACTTAGCGTCGCTTTAAATGGGATAGAATGTTAACTGAAAATGACAAAAAAAATTGCGGTGAAAATGAGTGGTGACAGCAAAGGGATTTGGAAGCCACCTGGGTGCCAGGAATTTTGGTTCAGATGCCTCGCTCTGCCAGCTGTGCCACGGTAACCCCCAACTGTGGGTTCTAAATATGCTTTATAAATGAAATCGTATTGACTTTGATATCTGTCCGTCTGCCTCTGTGGTAGACTGAAGAACAGAATAGCAGGCAGTGGTTCTGCATAGCATTTTGGTGTATTAAGTGTGAGAGCATGCTGTTGAGTGGGTGAAAATATGTGCTAACACCCACATAAGCACAATCCCATTTTTGCCTTTTGGATTTTCCTCTTTGCTTCACACCAGTACACTATGACTAACAGCAGTCATGAACTTTGAATTTTTTTTCTCGCTCTCTCGCGCAAGCTCTCTCTCTCTCTCTCGCTCTCTCTCTCTCTCTCTCTCTCTCTCTCTCTCTCTCTCGCTCTCTCTGGCTTTTGAAGGCTTGTTTGTTCCTCAAAGCTTTATTGTGTGCACAGTGTGGACCTGGCTAGCAAGAGAGAAGAAATTAAATATGATTCGCTCTCTCTCTCTCTCTCTCTCTCTCTCTCTCTCTCTCTCTCTCTCTCTCTCTCTCTCTCTCTCTCTCTCTCTCTCTCTCTCTCTCTCATGCACACACACACACGCATGCACATACGCTTGCCCTCTCTCTCATGCTCTCTCTATCTCACACTATATGTAACTTATCTGTGTAACCCTCTCCACCTCCCTCACCCCCACCCCCCTTTCCACGTTTGCTCTCAGGAAGCACTTAACACTACTAGTCGTGATTGTTGTGACCTCTGCTGCATGCAAACGGAGAGATATATGTTTTAAGACCTAAGAGTAATTAAAAAAAATCCATCTGTTCTCCCACCGTGCTGTGGTTCAGTTAAGTAATCTTCAGCTTGTGCCACTCGAGTACTATTTGTTTACATGCAGTCAGTGGCTTTCTCTCTCAAGAGGGAGGGAGGGAGAGAAAGAGAGAGTGAGAGTAGGGCTGGGCAATATGACGATATATATCGTCATATCGTGATATAAAAGTGTATATCGTGACCTTTCTCCTATATCGTTTATATCGTGATAGTAATTTTAGCAATTTTATACAGTTGAATATCATTTAATTACATTTTATGTTGTCACAATACACACTATAAGTTAATGTAACTGTAAAAATAAGGATACAAAAAAAATCCATTTTAAAGAAAGGGTTTTTGCGACTTGAAAAAATAAAGAGCAAATAAAGAGAATAACTGAAAACGTATGTAATTGTGCTATATCGTGATATATATCGTTATCGTGATATAAAGTAATCCACATCGTGATATAGTTTTTTTTGCGTATCGCCCAGCCCTAAGTGAGAGAGACTATGAAATAGAGCGGCCAGTGGGTGGCTCAGGCTGACCTCTGTGCCCCAAACTGCTGGACCCAATTGAATTAAGTTCTCTGGGAGTTGGGGCGGGGCAGGGGAGTGGATAGTGGGTGGTGAGGCCTTCTTGGCGGCTAGTGTAGCTGCTTTCCCCAGACAGACCAGTGGTTGTTCTCGGTGTAGAGGGCTGATGCTGATGATGGTGGGAAGCCCCTCTATCTCTTATGTCAGTTTTCCAGCATCTGGAACACTTTCACATTTCAGTTAAACAATACTTTTATTTCATTTCATCGTGAGCAATGTGGATGCAATAGGATGTGCAATCCAGTGTCGAGTGTTGCATGCCTCCTGGCTTTTCTGTGATTAATGCAGGTGATTTCACCAATAAACACCTTCACTTGAATTTTAGAGAAAATTGGGGTCACTCAGTAATATAAACCCAATGGAAGAAATATGGACCTGGTTGAAGAATCCAGCCTTGACCAGAAGCGTAGAGTGATAATGCGGGACTCTGGGTAGGCCGTTATTTCTCCAGCAATGGAACAGTTTAACATTTCAATACAACAACAATCCTGTATTTCATTCTATTTGGGGGGGAAACGTTGATGTAAGGGTCAAAGACGTCCAAAAAGGAATTGTCATTCAGTGTAACGGATACCTTCTGCTGACTGTAACTGTAAGAAACATGACTCTTTTTATTTTACAGTGAATTCATGAAAGCCACGGCTGTCATCCATTTACTTGAAACAATTTAAAAATCATGTTTTTTTACTTTCCAGTTAGCAGAAGGTATCCGTTACACTGAATGACAGTTCCTTTTTGGACGTCTTTGACCCAAAAGCTTGCACACCAGATTCAAGAGCTACATGCTGCTTGGTTCTACTTGTGGTTCATACAGGTGATTCCACTTAAATCACCTGTGATTTTACAGTTAGCAAATTGGAACCTTAAGCGATGTAGACGCAGTAACTGACGGAACAAATATGGGCCTGGTTCAGGCAAGCCTTGTTGCTCATCACTGCCGAGTCGTTTCAATTTAAAAAGTCTAATTAATATAATAAATCGTTCATAGAAAAGTGTCTGTATGGTTTGTTTTGTTCCTACCAAAGCTTCACCCTTTGACCTGAAAGTGGCGTCCCAGATTGGCAGCCTTATCACCCACATATCGCCAGTAAGGAGTCGCTGTTGGGGTCGGGTCAGAGTCAGACTTTCCGCTGTTGCTTGTTTGATAGTGGAGACCCAAGGCTGGCTAACATGGCAAAAGAACGACTGATTTACAAAAGAAACCCAACCCAGTTTCTGTTCCTTGTTTTCTGTCCTGGTTCTGTTCCATCGTTTATGGGTCAAGAATATTTTAAATACAGTGTATTCATTATGGCTATGCACTTTTCAGAAAGCAATGAGACAACAAATGTCCACAGCCAAAGAAAAGCCATTACATGGTGTCCCTGTATACATTATTATAATAATTTACTGTAGTACAACAGTGACCTGTGTGTTCAATGTGCAGGAGCTCATTCTGTCCACTGGAGGGCAGCAGTCAGTGTATGTGCGTGGGACGTAGAGGAGTGAAGCGGCGCAGTGAAGAGACACTACTGTTGGCAGCATGATGTGAACGTCATCAGCATTGCAGCACTCAACCAAGACACAAAGTCCCTGATGCATTCTCACACTCACTCCAACAGTGACCCACTACCAGCGACACCTCAACAACAACACCGGTGCATACTATGCCTCCGTGCTTACAAAACACATTTGTTATCTTGAACGCGAGTCACATTTTCAGCATGGCCCACCGTCACATCATTTTCCCAGCCCTGTTTTCCTCCAGTCCATTCTCTCCACCCAGTAACACACTTCCCCACTCACCGCCATCACACATAGTACAGTATACAGTATTCAGAGCACTGTTACACACACATACAAACACACACACACGGACACACACGGACACGGACACACGTATGTATGTATGTGGGCCGGACTAGAGGGGGGGGGGGTATGTAGGGCACCGTGCAGTGAAAGTAGGTCAGGCTCCTCCTGCTGCCTGGCATTAGTTATGCATATTCACGGGCAGATCCGCACTGCACTGCCTCATCCTGCCTCTCACACACGCAGCAGCAGCAGCAGCAGCACCACAACTTGGCCAAGCTGTTTCACAGCATGTGGCCAACACACACAGGACACACGCACGCTCACAGTCCGATGGCTCTGTGCATCTGATGCAGTCATGTGTAATGACATGCCAGGGATGGGCCGAAGTTTACCGTTAAAGTTTTTTTTTATTATGAAATGATATACTGATTCTTTATTAGTGAATCATCCTGCAATCATCCTAGACCCATCTGAGCCTCATGCAAGACATGTAGCAGCAGTACTAGCACTGCAACATGGCAGCAGAGAGAGTAGATAAGAGAGAGGTTCCACTGGCCCATTGTTTCCGGGTTCTACTGTCGCAAGGGGGAGGGGGGGAAATCCCCCTTTAGGCAGACCTAAGGACTGTTCTATTCATTCTAGGAGCATTATGACACGCCCCTTTAGGCAGACTGGAACCTGGTCACGTTAGGTGCCCATAGAAACCTATTATGTTGGCATATCTCTATATACTTAAAGAATCTCTGGTACTAGCACTGCAACATGGCAGAGCTCCTTCACAGCATGCACAGCACACACAGTGCGATGTGTCTATGTACAGTATATCTGATGTGATGGCTCTGTATATCTGATGCAGTTATGTGTAAGGAGACACAGAGAGAGAGAGAGAGATGTTTGAAAAAGCGTGACTCATATCAGCACTGCAACATGGCAAAGCTGCTTCACAGCATGCATGCCTGCATAGCAAGCAGTCCCATGGGCCTGTACATATGATGCCGTTGCATGGAAAGGGAGCGAGAGAGAGAGAGAGAGATGCTTGAGAATGCGTGACTCACAGACGACATGACTGAAAACCTCCCATTGGGGAATTGTAGGATATCAAAATGGGTCAACGTTTACCTTTAAAGTTTTTTTTTTTATGACATGAAGGAAGGCACAATTACTTTGAAATATTCTTAACAGTTAAGCTAATACATTGAGTTGACACATAAAGCCAAAAACGGATATGAACGTTTGTTTTAGTTGCGCTGCGCTAGTCTGTTTCACAGCCCACACAGTACAGATTAGGCATCACTGATGCAGTTATTAAGAGTAGAGGAAAGTCATGATGCAATGCAGTACTCAAAAAACACTTAAGTCGTATGTTTCTGTGTGTGTGTGGGTGGAATGTGTCTGAATGCACACACACACACACACACACACACACACACACACACACACACACACACACACACACACACACACACACACACAGAAATGCGCCTTTGATGACTATACAGTAGACATTTATATACTGTAGGTCAAATGACTATCCCCTCTAAGCTGTGTTGTTAAATGAAGGGAAGCCTAATTCAATTAAATCTTCATCTTCATTGATTTTGGCTGATTTATTTTTAGGGGACGGCATTTCCCTATTTGAGACATGTCAAGCATGTCTCATGGCGTGCTCAGAGCTGGGTCCTTCATATGCAGTTAACTGTAAAGATGGAAAGACAGCATGATGCATGTAATGTAGGCTAGTGTTGGTGTTGATGCATGATAAATGAATGATCTGCCCCAGATAGCATTCCGCTAGGGAGAGCAGGGTTTGCGTAAGAAGTAAAGGAAAACCTACTTTTAGAAAACAACATATGGAACTGAACTGAAGGCATTGAATAATAATCACTGCTGTAGTGTGTTCAGTGACTGACTGAATGTGATGTGTTGAAGTCTACTTCCTATCCATGACTGAACATTTCGTGTGGATTTTAAAGGGACACCGTGCAGGAAAAGGTCAAAAAAGGTACTGCAACTATGCTGCTCATTGAAACTGGGCTGCTTATTGCCAAATTTGATCTTCACATGAAAGTTTACTAAGGAATAAACAAATATTTTCTATTATGGTCCAAGTAGTCATTTTTGCAGCTAAAAATTGCTATTTTCGGAAATTCAAAATGGCGGACCATGGAGAAGATCCCCCTTTTCATGTATGAAAAGTGCAATTTTTCCAGTCGTAATGAATACTTAGAATTTGATGGTGGTGGTAAGTATTCATGAAAAAGGTAACATTAGTGAATGGGCAGCATGAATTCTGGAAATGAATAACTAAAAATCTCACACAGTGTCCCTTTAAGTGTGCCGATGCATGGCCATTTTCATAAATCTTATGTCCTATTCTGCACAAGGTGAATGTTTTTCACTGGTCACGGAAGTTTTGCAAAAAGTTTCTCTAGTCATGGAAGGCTGCAATAAGTCTCATAATTAAATATGTCGTTATGAACCGTGGGTTAAAAAGCATGGCTTCATGGTGAAGAAGTCCTCTGTCATGCTTTAACATGCGTTAACATAACTTTCTAAAATAATTGCTTAAGTCAGGTTTTGGATATAAGCAAAAAAAAAGTCATAACTGACGTTTATTTTAGAAAGGTTAGACGTTTGCCTATTTGTAGAAAGAAAGTAGAATGAGCTGGGGGCAGAATTGGTTGTTTTTGAGGATGTTCAACAAATTAATCTGCAAAAAGGTGTGGGTTGCCTAGTAGTGCATACCAGGAATCTTTCGCAGAAAACGTAGCTTGATTTGTCTGTTTCACCAGGATACCTTGCCTTGTCAAAGACTGTCTAGGTTCTAGTTGCCTTTTCACAGTCTCTGACTTCACCTAAAAGCAAAACCTCTAACCCTCCATTACTGCCGACCAGGTGTGGGGGCCTGTCCCTGTGCTTATTTTTCTTTTTAGTCACAGTGGAAAACCGTGTCAGTCAGCTCAACGCAGCACAAAAGGCTGCTGGGCTATTAAGTTACAGGTTGCTTGTTTGCTCTGATGTTGTGCTTCAGTGGTTTGGGACAACAGCGTTGACAGGCAGCAGCCACCGTAGGCCCCTCTGGCAGCTGTACAGCGCTGTTACCCTGAAGCAGAACAACGCCTGATGCTGACTTGGATGCATTTTGGCTTAGACATGATGTGCTTTAGGAAGTGGAGTCTGCTGCCTAGTTGAGTTTCTACTCTCTGTCTGTATTGTGATCCTCCTTCCCCAACTGTTTCGTGGAAGTTTTGTTCCAGAAGCTCCTGGGATGGGTGAAAGTCTGTGAAAGGAGAGCAATTTATTTAGGTGCCAAGCAGCTAAGCTGGCGAAGGCCCCTTGAGAGTTAGTAGGTTTTCTCATTATTAGGGGCCAAGCAGCGAAGCTGGCGAAGGCCCCTAATGTATTAGCTGGTATTCTTATTATTAAACATCTTTCCTCTCCTCTGGAAGTCTATGGCAGCCCATAGAACCGTGCGTAGGAAAATGACGAGAATCGGCACACATATTCGGGCCAGGCTCAGCATTACTCACAGCAATTCATAGGTCCCCAGCCCCAACGCTCTAGCGCCACCAGCAGGTCAAAGTTGCAGGTACATTTCTGCTTGTAACTTTTGAACCGCTGGGCCAATTTTCATAAACTTGGTATCCCTGGAATCCTTGGGCCAAGACGAATCCAACGCAACATATGACGTCATTTTCCGCCTGGATAGTTTTCCCGCCATTTTGAATTTTGTGAAATTCAATAAAAATGCTACTCCTCCCACAATTTTTGACCATTTTGCCCGAAATTCGGTATATAGTATCTCTGGACTGAGCTACACATGGGGTCTCAAGGAATATTGGATATCTTTTATCATTTAGCCGTGACAGCCAATCAAAATTGTCGTAAAAGTGGCAAAACAGGAAGTGATGTCATATCTCAGCAACCGTTTGTCGAATTAGGCTTGGATTTTGTACACACATAGTAGTCCATCCCATGACCTACCACAAAAAAAATCCGATCCCCAGCTCAAACTCTGTAGCGCCACCAACAGGTCAAAGTTTTAGCTACATTTTTGCCTGTAGCTTTTAAACCATACGCTCGATGTAAAATATATTACTATCAGTAGAATCCTTAGGTCAAGCCGAATCCAACGCACTATATGATGTCATGTCAACCCAGAAGAGAAATTCCGCCATTTTGAATTTTGTAAAATTCAATAAAATGCTACTTGTTCCACATTTTTTGTCAAAATGACCTGCAAAAAGGTAAACATCATCTTCAGACTAATAGGCATTTGGGTATTCAAATAATTTTTGATACCTCTTATCGTTTAGCGGTGACAGACAATCAAAATTGTCATAAAAGTGGCGAAACAGGAAGTGAGGTCATATCTCAGCAACCGTTTGTCAAATTCTTTTAGGAGTTTTTGCACACATACTATACATACACATACCCATGACCTGCCCAGATCCCCAGCTCAAACTCCCTAGCGCCACCATCAGGTAACAGGAAGTGAGCCCATATCTCGGCAAGCCTTCAACGGATTCCAACTAAACTTGGTTCACGTGATCACACTCCCCTCCAAGGAATGCACACCTACATTGACGAGATTTGGGCCAAAGGGGGCGCTGCAGTTCCTTCTGTTGCCGTGGCGACTTTGGCAAGTTTACTGCTTGGCCCCGCATTGCTGCTTGCAGCTATATTTGTTATTATTATTATCTAGTCACCATTCTTCTCCGACTGTAAGTCTATGGCAGCCCATAGAACCGTAGGCAGGAAAATGCTGTAAATTGGCACACACATTTGAGGCAGCCTCAGCATTACCCACAGTGATTTATAGGTCCCCAGCCCCAACACTCTAGCGCCACCAGCAGGTCAAAGTTGCAGGTACATTTCTGCTTGTAACTTTTGAACCGCTGGGCCATTTTCATAAACCTTGGTATCCCTGGAATCCTTGGGCCAAGACGAATCCAACGCCCCCTGTGACGTCATTTTCCGCCAGGATAGTTTTCCCGCCATTTTGAATTTTTTGAAATTCAATAAAAATGCTACTCCTCCCACAATTTTCGACCCAATTCACACCCGAAACTCGGTATATAGTATCTCGGGACTGAGCTACACATGGGGTCTCAAGGAATATTGGATATCTTTTATCGTTTAGCCGTGACAGCCAATCAAAATTGTCGTAAAAGTGGCAAAACAGGAAGTGAGGTCATATCTCAGCAGAACCTTTTGTCAAACTAGGCTGGGTTTTTGTACACACATAGTAGTCCATCCCAGGACCTACCACAACAAAAATCATATCCCCAGCTCAAACTCTGTAGCGCCACCAGCAGGTCAAAATTTTAGCTACATTTTTGCCTGTAGCTTTTGAACTGTACTCCCAATTTTTCAAAATATTGGTACACAGGTCATCCTCACACCATGTTGCACCCAGGTATGGATTTTCGTACGATTGAAAAACTATCAGCTCACAGCAGCCATTCAAAAATGTGGAAAGAATGGAGGGATTTTTTCTCATCTCTCTGTCTCCTCTGCTCCCCCTGCGCACGTTCACTGACACCATTCTCGGCAGGGGGTCAAGCCCCACTGCCCCAGCCCCTGCACCCCACCCCCACCCCCTCCTCACACACACACAGACAGACAGAGGGAGAGGGAGAGGGAGAGGGAGGGGGGAGAGGGAGAGGGAGAGGTAGAGGGAGAGGGACAGAGAGGGAAGAAGGGAGGGAGGGAGGGAGAGGGAGGGGGGAGAGGAAAGAATTTTGAACACCTCTTGTTGTTTGCCGGTGACAGCCAATCAAAATTGTCATAAAGGTGGCAAAACAGGAAGTGAGGTCATATCTCAGCAACCGTTAGTCAATTTCTGTTAGGATTTTTTGCACACATTCTAGTCCATCCCATGACCTCCCACAAAAAAATCCAGACCCCAAGCTCTCTAGCGCCACCAACAGGTAACAGGAAGTGAGCTCATATCTCGACAGCTCTTCAACGGATTCAAACTAAACTTGGTTTACGTGATCACACTCTCGTCCAAGGAATGCACACCAACATTGGCGAGATTTGGACCAAAGGGGGCGCTGCAGTTCCTTCTGTTGCCGTGGCGGCTCTGGCAAGTTTACTGCTTGGCCCCGCATTGCTGCTTGCAGCTATATTTTTATACTTTATTAATACATTTACCATACAGTATTTTATTGAGCCATGGCGCATTTAAAAAAAAAAAATGTACCCATGTTCCCACAGTGGTGCTACGATAAATTGTAATGTCATAATTAAAGTCTTCAATTGAAAGTTTTCTTTGTCATGTGTAATGTGACATTGCATTAAAAAAAACATACACTGTTGCGGAACCACAACAATATGTGAGCTGTGAGAGAGGGTGTGATGGCAATGATGAGTCAGCCGCAATATGGAGGTGAATTGCTGACACATCATCCTTAGTGAATGTTTTATCAGTTATCCTGTCAAAGAGAGGCTAGGTAAGGTGAGACACGCACAAGAGAGAACACGCAAAAACGCTACACGCTATTTTGCAAATAGATTCAAGAGATTCAAGATTCTTTTTATTGGTCTCGAAGGAAATTTGTCTCGGACATACTGCCGCATAACACACAACACACTGATACACATGACGTAATAAATTGTCACCAGTAAACAATGACTTAAAAAAAAAAAACAAGTGAATACTAGCCACATGTTTTCCCTTATTCAACAGAATAGGGTTGTGTTTGATTTATTGAGTGACTGAGTGGTGTCAGGTCATTCTGCCAGTTGACAGCTAGATGGCAATGTCTTTGTTGCAGATATAGTGCCTCCATTACACTCAGGCTATGATGACATACACTCTTTCTCTGCTGCTTCATTCGTTCACTCCTTCACAGACCTTAACTTTAGTCATTATGCATTGCATCCTCCATATAGCCGATGGCATGCTGTTGAGGTCATGACCGTGTTTGTCATGGCCATTTTATGTATGCCAAGCAGGCATGCATTGATATCAAGGTGTAGTTTGTGGAGTCAGTGTTCCTGAATAGTGCACCTGGTGGTGGTGGCCTTGTGTTGGAGAAATGTGTAACACAGTATGGGGTCTTAATCAGCACATTGAGTGTGTGTGTGTGTGTGTGTGTGTGTGTGTGTGTGTGTGTGTGTGTGTGTGTGTGTGTGTGTGTGTGTGTGTGTGTGTGTGTGTGTGTGTGTGTGTGTGTGTGTGTGTGTGTGTGTGTGAGAGAGAGAAAAGGGTGTACTGCAGGCTAAGCATATGGCTGGCATTGTCAAGTAGCCAGCACACACACACACACACACACACACACACACACACACACACACACACACACACACACACACACACACACACACACACACACACACACACAGTAAGTAGCAGTATTGCTAGATGGAAGTTGGCAGAGGATACCACTTTGATAGGATGCCCCCCCCCCCCACCACCACACACACACACACACACACACACACACACACACACACACACACACACACACACACACACACACACACACACACACACACACACACACACACACACACACCTCCCTCCTTCAACTAGCACTGCTGAGGCCAGCTCATTCATTTTGGATATCAAGGCAGGGGCACAATGGTCTCTTCTGTTGCTTCTCCGGAAGGCTGCCATTGCAGAGACGTCTTTCTTTTTTCCATCTTACAATCTTGTTCATTCTCTGCTTGATTTTTGTCTCCCTTTCATGTAGTCTTCAGAGGGGCTGGCTGTCTGCCTGCACAACATTTTCAGAATATCACAATATCACAACATTCCATAGTGCGAGCGCAACATCTACATTCCAAAACATGGAGTCAGTTCAACCTGACGTTATTGTCCCAAAAAAGAAACTCTCACCGACAAGTCCATGGGACAAGACACAACAGTACATAGAATGACAGAAAGGCAGCAACATTGACTGCTCGCTGTCTGTCATATTGTCTGGCCTGTAACCCAAAGCCACTATATTGGCTGTATTTTAGTATTTGATTACCGTTATGATGACTAGGGATGTGCATTTCTGCCAAAAACACTATTCGAAATTCGATGGCCACTATTCGAATGTTATTCGAAATTCGAAAAAAAAAAAAAAAGTGCGTTTGCTGACTGAGGGACTCCCACCGTCATCCCTTGAAAACATGTAAATTCCGCCGACATATCATAAAGAGTCCAATAGGCCTACTTATTTACATAGGCCTTCCATCTACACAGCACCAGGGGGGAGCTAGAAAATGCTGTGGAGTGTACACCTGAACGTCCAGCAGCACGTTCACTGGAAGAGGTCTGTGCGTCCGTGACGAGAAATATTTATCATTCCCTTCCCCTCCTTCCATTCTCGTGGCACGGCAAAGTAAACCCCACTGAACAGTAGTTGTTCGCTAGTTGGGCTGCATTAGAACTAGTTAGCAATTGACAGACAGTATCCCGATTCACACGGCTACAGGGGTGGCTTTTAAAAAGTTTGTTTCACAAATCCGAAGCAACGCCATATGAAACGGCCCCCAAATAGTTGCAGATTATAGTGTAGTGAGCCAAATAAAATCGCCTCAGATAAGAGTACTCAGCTAGCTTACTTCGTTTGTTAGCTTATCATTATTAGCGTTTTAGAGATACCTGTATTGAAATAACCTGCCATTGTTGACACTGACGTTGGCTAACAGCTACAAGTAGCTTACCTTGCAGAAGTTTACGCTGGTCAAATCAGACGCAAATTGATGTGACATTATTCCCGAACAGTTACAGATGACAGTCCATGTTTAAAAAACCATCACCAATAGCAGATTTACAGTGTCAGCGATGTATTTATGAATGCCCAATGCCCATTCCTGAAATGCACGAGATGCGTGGCTTCTCCCTGGCTGTGTGTGTCGTGTCGGCGGGGGGGCGGGACGCTTTCAGACACACTCGCCTTGCGTGTTGGAAACATTGAGAGTAAATAGAATTTACTCTCAATGGTTGGAAATGAAAGATGAGCATCGTATCTAGACCTACCAGAGAAATTAGAATACAGGGGAGCTACTAGGTTAATTTAATGTAACCCTGCAGTACTTTTCATTTGTCACTTAACACTGCAAGGGAGGCAAACACAGATTTTTTTTTACTGGCTGGATTTTTTTTATTCGACAGGACTATTCTAAATTCGAAAGGAAAACGAATATTCGAAGGTTCGAATATTCGTGCACATCCCTAATGATGACTACAATGTGTTCCAACAACGTGCCTTGCTAAAGATAAATAATGTTATCGCACAAAACAGCGCATGCTCCTAATATCATACAACTCTAGTCTGCACCAGATTCTGGACTTATTTGCACACTGATGAATTCATGCTGCACCATTTTTCTTTTTCTTCTCATCTTTATAAGGAAGAAAGTACCATCTGCCCCCTGTGGTGCCTCTCTCTCTCTCTCCCTCTCTCTCTCTCTCTCTCTCTCTCTCTCTCTCTCTCTCTCTCTCTCTCTCTCGCTGTCTCTCAATCTCTCGCACTCTCTCTCTGTCTCTCTCAATCTCTCGCACTCTCTGTCTCTGTCTCTCTCTCTCTCTCTCTCTCTCTCTCTCTCTCGCACTCTCTCTCTCTCTCTCTCTCTCTCTCTCTCTCTCTCTCTCTCTCTCTCTCTCTGTCTCTATCACACACACACACACACACACACACACACACACACACACACACACACACACACACACACACACACACACACACACACACACACACACACACACACACACCCTTACCCCTCCCTTCCCAACCTCTGCCTTAATCCCGCTCCCCTGTGAGGGTTTTAGGCGTGCTGCAAAGCTCCAGATCATCAGATGTGGGCTGCCTGATCCTTGACCAGAATATGTTTGCATTGCATAGCGAGTGGGATGGGTCCACAACCAAGCCTAGTTTGGAAAAGCAGTTCCCCTCACACGCCCTTACTACAACAATGTTACACTACGTAATCTGTTATGCTACATTATTTTTCAATGGTAAACATTTTAAATTCTCAACCATGTAACAATCTTTTTTGTGACTTTGGTTGACACTGTGTTGTTTAAACATCAATAAGAAGGATGACGTACACTGTTCTCCATGGTTTCATTTTTAGTTATCTTAGTTATGTTTTGGACTTCTAACCTTCTTTGGGTTTTTTTAAATATCATTTTATGGTTTGTCCGAGGGGTACATATTTGTTAGTCTGCTGTTGATGATAAGCTGGCACCACACTACTGCGTGATTAATGATATTTCATATGGGGTGTTGGATATTTTTTGTGATTTATTTTAGAAATGCACTCACTAATTTGTCCCTCTCTCTTTCTTTTTTCCTTTCCGTGTGCTCTACTGTGAACTGGTGGGATCATCACAGGTATGTCTACAATTTGATATTTAAACAGCCTGCTTCTGACTTTCTATAACATGTCCATCACCTGCTGTCTCCTGCAGTGTTTGCATTGATGGGATCAGATTCCTTTCAGGCAGCGACTCTACATATCACATCGATTGCACTTTGCATTTTGCATTGACACCTGCAGTCCAAATACACTTGAGGCACCACACAGTGTATAGTGATGTATCGCATTGATCTAATAACACCTAAAGCACTACTCAATGAAAGATCATAAATTGTAAGTTGTACCCACCTGCTGATGAAAATACGCCATGCTGCAACACACACACACACACACACACACACACACACACACCACACACCAGTTCCTGTGTGATCCCATGTGTCCCTGTGTATCCATCATGGGGGTTTGGTGTTACCGCTGTGTTGGTGAAAGACGCATGTAAATCAACAATTACAGTAGCTGCCGTATTTATTTTTTACAGCAAGCAATCTTTTGGGCCTTTGGCACCTTTAGGGTATGTGTGATAATGAGCAAGAATTGTATGTCGTTGTATATTGTTGTGCGAAAGCTGGAGAGAATAAAAAGAAGTTGCACGTTGCCAGGCAGACCAGCAGGGGGTCTATACGCTTTCTCTCTAACTGACCCAATTTCTCACATCCTCAAGGGGAGGAGGAGGAGGAGGAGGGCTGGATGAGAGGATGGGTGGATGGGTGAGTGGGTGAGTGGGTGGAGGTTGGATCAAAGCGTGAGTGTGCAAAGTCTTTGCCTTTTATGCATTCCTCCCGTGCCGCGCCGCCACACTCCTTCTCCTACTACCGCACCGCGCTAATGAAAAGTGCTCCCTTCTCATCAAATGAGCTGCAGGGCGAGTAATGCAAGGCACCACGCTGACAAGCAGCGTCAGAGTATCAAGGGTTAACTTGGCTAACTAAACAACATTTTTTTTTTTTTTAATGTGTCTGACAAGCTAGTGTAGTGTATTGTTCTTGAATGTTTGATGAGGTGTTTGTGCGTGCTGTGCTGGTTTGAGGTGTGTCTCTATGTGGGTGCGTGTGTGTCTTGTTGCATGTGAGGAGGGCATCCATATTTAATGAGGTGCAGCAGAACGGTACTGTAAGTGCATGAGTGGGTGGAAGGGAGTGTCACGCTGAAGTGAAGTATGGAGAGATCTCTCTCTCTCTTTTTTTGTGATTAAGAAGGATGTGGATCAGGTCAAAGGATGTAATGGGAGGTGTGAGGTTGGTTTCTGCGTGTGTGTTCATTTTGTTTGGAGAGTGTGAGTGAAAAGTCTCGCATGAGGTGTGCATCTGTGTTTTTGTGCGAGAGAGAGCTTTTTGTGAGCATATTGTTTCACAAAATTATAATTTTTCTTTTAACTTTTTCTTTTGAAAATATTGTTTAATATTCACACATTTTTAAGATCCTGAAAATGTTAATATTGTTTCTTCCTACCTACCCCAAAGGCACGAATGTACAGTAAAAGTGTGTGCGTGTGTGTGCATGTGTGTGTGGAATGGCAGCTAATAAAGGAAGGTGTGGGTGTGATGTTCCATCTCCCCCAGCAGGCTGGGTCTCTGCAGTGGCTCCCTAATCTGGTTGTGGCCTTGCTAACTACCTGCAGCCTCCACCTCATTTCAACACCATGTCCTGACTCATTCTGCAACACTGCTGGTGGCACTGCATGGTTCCAGCCCAAAAAAATGCTTAAAACCCGCCTAGAAGCACAAAATCCTGACCAATTCTATTGATTTCTATGGCAAAAATTGGGCGGGTTTTTCTGATAAAAGCCATTTTTACCCACCCACACACAGCCATCCTAAGCAGCCCAATTGGGCGGGAAGCAGCCCAATCTGGCAACACTGACTGGTGGCCCCCAATAGGCCATACAGTACAGAACAGTAGCTCAGTCAGCTGGTTTTATAGATCCATTAGCATTTGAGTTTAATGGTAAAGTGCACTTGTGTGTAATGAGGAATGTGACTCTGACTGTGGTAGATACTGTAGTAGCTGTCCATAGTAGTAACAGTATGCATAAAATGATGACAACACAATTGAAGAGTTCAGATGCAAAACCCCCTAAGTGCCTTTTCAGAGAATAATCTTAATTAATTTTTTATTCACTACAAAGCTATCAAAATTGCATATGTTTTTTTTTTTATTTATGTAATATAACTATTTATATGTATTATCAAGTACATGAATGTAAACCAAACCAACCACTGGGTTCTCTAAAAATATAGAAGTGCAGGTCTTGAGAAATGGAGTTAGGGGGTTTTGCATCTAAACTCTTCAATTGTAGACGAAATTGTAATTGTAATAACATGCAATACTTAACATTGAAAATTATCTAAAAATGGGCTCTTTGTTAATGGAACAGTAATGGAACCTTCAGTAGCTAAATAAAGTGTATTTTGAGGCTCTTTATTTCCTTTATTTTGCATGGATTTTGTCACCTACAGCTTCATATCTAGACCATAGCTAGATGAGGAAGCTGGTAATTGAGTTGTCGCTCTCCTCCTCCTCCTCCAGAAATGCCCTGCACTTCTTTTCTCTTGTGCCGCTGAGGCGTCTTTTGAGATCATTAGCCCCCTCTCATGTCTCTGAAGTGACACTGCAAGAAGCAAGCCACTGAGTCTGTCCTCTCTTCCTGCACTAGAGGTGGACGTCCTGGCTCCTGAAGTAACATTAAAAACACCAGACACATATTTGATCCAAGTTGATGGGAATAGATGTGTTTACATATCCAGGTGCTGGACAGAAGAATGTCAATCGATCCATGTCCACAGACAATAAGCCTTCGAAACATGAGTGACTTACTAATTGGTAAAAATCACCTTTTGACTGCATGGGTGTAGTAGGGGAATGCATGGTATAGTGTCAGGGCTGGAAACTAATGAGCATTGCAAAATGTGAATCCTTTGCCAGCCAGTGGCAGAATATTTGTCCTCACAAATATACAAACCACTGTCATGGTGCCAGTATTCGGCTGTTGTGGCCTGTGTGAATTTCCATCTGTTACCGTTTTTGTTTTTGTTTTTGCTGAAGCCAGGATGTCCCCCCTCTGCTCTGTCCCCTCAGACCTCAGTGCGTTGCCCGCTCTGTCTCTATTTTGAAGTGGCGCGGTCCCTGGCTGCGGAGATGAAAAGCGTCAGCATTATTCTGCTCGAGTCGGGACGAGAGCAATTGACACAAACCGAGAGGCGCGAGTCTGAAGGGTCAGCTCTCGAATCGTATTAACTCTTCCATTCAATCTGGACTGGAGTGCTTCCTCCAACACAATCTCCATCGCGGCCACGTTTCCTCTTCCTCAGCCGCCACTGTGCTGTGCTGTGCTGTGCTGACTGCAGTGCGCTGTCTAATTCATCCACATTACTGTTATAGCCAGGAAGCGAGGGAAGGGAGTCAGTGGGTTCCCGCAAGACTGCTGTGTCGGCAGTCACACTGTCACAGGTATATGATGGGTCCCTACCCCACCCACACACACACACACTACACACACACTACACACACACACACACACACACACACACACACACACACACACACACACACACACACACACACACACACACACACACACACACACACACACACACACACACACACTTTTAGCCTTTTCATTTAGGGATTCTCCTTACAGGTGACCGTTAAACGAACTCCTCTGATGGAGGGTCATTTTTTTTGCAGCTGAGGAATGTAAAAATGCGTTCTCTCTCTGTGCTGCAGCGGAGGTCCCCTTTTGTTTGCAAAGAAAGGAAGCCGGAGGGCAATTGTCACATGAGTGATGTTCGCCGCTGTTGGTATGTTCAGGTGATGGATGTTTTGGATATAGGAGTGGGATTAGTAGTTGTGCCACAACTGTTGTCCTACTTGTGTAGTAGTAGTAGCAGGGCTACTAACCATTTTGGCTGGTGAGGAAAAAAAGCTAATTTGGAGCCCTGAGTAGTATGTCGTGGCAGCTTAAAATGAGCTGCGTGTGTTGTGTGTGTGCGTGCGTGTTTGTGCACGCCTGTGTTTTGGCATCATGTGTTGCCCGTAGGAAATGAGCTCCCCAACTGCGCCTGAATATTCCTATGCAGTCTACTGAAGCTGCTTTCACGGCCTAATTTGATTCTCTGCTGTTTCTTTTATTTGAAGATCACGTGGATGAGGAGATACATCGGGGGCCTATCTGGATAAAATATCCAATACCTGTTCTCTTTGAGACAGAGCCAGCACCATCTCGCTCACACAGCATGCATTTCAAGTATTCACCGTCGATCTTAACCCAGTTTTTGAGGTTTGGTTATGTAGTTTCGGGGTAGTGCACTGCAAAGCACTATTGCAACCTATTGTTGCCATGGCTGTCAGACATCAAAGGTTTGCAAATGCATAGGATGCTTTTCCGTTGTCTTTGAAAGACCAATTTACGAGCTGAGGTGTCCTTCAGTTTGGATTCATATGCAACTCTGCAGTGCTTTGAGGTGCAGAGTGGAGCCACACTGCTAGTTGACATTTCTAAACAGGGAGAGCAGGTATTCAACAGCCTAATTTTTAGTAAAGGTAGATGTATAAAGCACGAACATGGTCACAATGATGGCATAATGTACTGTACATCAATAACCAGTATACACCATTTATATTCACTTGACTGGTTGCTGATTTCCATATACTATATGGAAATGTTCATACTTTGTTTACTGCTTTGGCCTTAGTGTGTTGTGTGTGTGTTTTTTCCTTCTGTGCTGTTTCACTTTTTTCTCACATGATGCCTTTGGGGGCAAAACTGGTGTCTTGTGTTGCAGATTGCTTTACTTATGTGAATATCTTGGGTTAATACCACTAGATTTAAAAAATCATATCCATAGTTGTTAATACGATACATTTCTAAGAAATGATGATGCTCCACTTACAGCCCCTTTAGGCAAGAAATTGTATAAGACAGAGATGATGTGAGCAAAAAGCAAAAGTATAAAAATTAAAGCATGATGGAATAAAAAATATATAGAACTGTGCAAGGCGAGTGGAGAAATGGTTGCCTCCCTTTCCTCCTTTCATATAACCCAATGTTGTAAAATAATAATATATACATTTCGTATAACCTCCTCTCATAGTGTCAACAGAATGTAAAGGTATAGGATACTATGAGAAGATGACAGAACTGCTTACTTTGTGCTTGACTGCTATTGCTGACCGGTGCTGACATTTGTGTAAGCTTTGATCTTTGATGCCAAGGTAATGTGGTAGTCAATGCGAGGCAGGCGACATTGCCCTGCTTTGATGCCGGAGATCAGTCAAAATCGTTTTCAGTACAGGTAATGTCAGAAAGAACCGTTTCACTTGATACATCGCTTGAACCACGCAGTCAGCTATAAACATTTTTGTTATTGTGCAAGTGTCAAGATTTCACTTTTATGGTAGCCTACAACAGTGCTTGTAGGTATGCCCCCCTGCTTCAGAGCTTTCGAAGGACGGGGAGGAACGAGAAAATCCCAACCCCCCTCAAACATCCTGGAAAGGATGATATTGTGGACTGGAGCCCGTGTGAGTGCTATGCGAGTTCTCCTTGATTTTGCACCCTCTTTGACGCCGTTGTATTTGCCTCAGCGAAATGAAAACAGAAAAAAACGAAAACAAAATTATTTGCTGCGCCCAAATTACACTAATACGCACGGAGACAAACGCTTTTGCATGATGGGGAATGCTCACTGAAAGCCATTGCCCATTGTCTGAATCGCGTGGCTGAATTGTCCACTTTAGATAATAAAAACTCTACTTTCTTGAAACGGTTCTGTGCGTGTTGCAAAAGGCAAAATCATGAGGCGCATCAACGTTATGTGGAGGCTGACCACAATGCGTAAAAAGCTGCCTATGATGCAAGCGGCATGAAATGTTGTGCCCCGGTCCTGCTCCGTGAGTGGAATTCCACTCCGTGTTTTACGCCACCTCATTTCCCCTGCCCTATGGTCGTGTATACACAGCGCGACGAGTGGATCAGTCGCGGTGGCGGTGGGAGGCTATGGACCCGTGTTTTCTCCCCTCTCTCTTCCCCCTTTCTCGGTGACGGAGCCATTGTTCGGAAAACCTTGAAGCGCGGTTCTGGTCGTGCGCCCGTGTATTTAGAATCACAATTGGGCACACGGCAGAGAAAAGAAAAGAAGTTAATCAGCTCCAGCGCGAGTAAGCTGCAAACATGACTGGATGCTTGGGCACAATAGCGGAGAGGAGCACACACGCTTGGCTGGAGACGGTGCAATAATATTTCTCTTTCTCGAACGGCAAGGAGGGAATTAATTCTGAACGGGACGTCCTCCCCTACCGAACGGACAGTTCGCCAATCAACACGGATGTTTGTACTCTTTACTTTATACCGAAGACTTTGTGATGGGACTCAACGATGTAAACATTGAAAAGATTTCGATTGATCCACGCAAGTCAACCCTAATTATTGCAGATGCAAATGGTTTGGACTGATTATGAATAGAATGAACAGAAACAGCTTTGCACTTGGCGTATTTGCACATTAAGGGATTAGAAAAGTATTTATTTAACTTTTTTATTATTTGGTGTCAGTAAATTGCTATGTCTATTCCTATGGATACACTGTCAACTAAACGGTGAACACATGCCCTGTATAAACACAGCGCGACTTGTTTACATATTAATTTCACGAGCGTGGGACAAGAATGCACCTATTGGATGGTAACTATACCGACAGGATGGAGCGGGGAACACCACAGAGGAAAACTGTCTACCGGATCTCTCTCACGTTGGTGAAAAAAGAAAGCGTGAGCGACGGCACGGCGAATGGCGAGGGAGGCTCTGCGCACCGGCGTCTAGAAAACCCCAAAGTGGGGGCTTACCGGCGCGAGGGCTCTGTGGAGGTGCAGAGGAGCTGCTTCCTCGAGGAGCTGAAAGAGGTGGAGGACGAGAGCGACGATTTTACTTCACACTGCCACATGCGCAACTTCAGGACGTTCAGCACGGGCCAGCTCGAGATTGGGAGGCTAAAAATATCTCGGAAAGCGCAGCACTTGAACCAGGACCGCTCGCAGGACGTATGTGAAACGGAAACAGGGACTTCGGCTGCAGCGGCCGCAGCAGCAAACAAACTGAAGCAAGGGGCCCCTGCTGAGGGAGCTGTCCACTGTAGGAACGGGCAGGGTCAACACAGGGAAACACAGGAAATGGTGGGATCGGACAGGCTCAATGGAGGCTCCCCCCGCACCCCAACTGCTGCAGAACCCACCAAACCCACCACAACCACTGCTGCTGCTGCCTATGCCTCTCTAAACGGTGGCAATGCAATAGCCCGAAAACGGGGAAATCTCAAAACCTCCCGCAGCACAGAGGAGCGGTGCTACACTCCCCCACGTGAGCCTAAGCGAGAGGAGAACTCCTCGCACTTGGCAAAGGACTCGCCATCCTCCTCCTCCTCCTCAAGTGGCAAATCCCCAGATGAAGGTAAAGGTAAGCACAGCGGGTCCTCCAAGCAGCAGCAGCAGCAGCAGCCGTCAGCGCCCCACACCCCGCAGGCCAAACGCCACCCCAGCCTGCTGCGCCGCAGCTTCAGCTTCCGCCACTGGACCGGCGGCGAGCTGCTCCGCATCCGGGCCCTGTCCAAGGAGAAGCACCACAGCAGCTCCGGCTGCATCGGGCGCGGAGACGAGTCGGCCAAAACGCCCTCCTCTTCCTCGGCTTCGTCCTCGTCGTCGGCCGTCGTCCTCCAGAACCCGGCCTTCCACGAAGACAGCGGCCACGAGTCCGAGTCGACCGACAAGAGCAACCTGGAGCCCCTGGACATGGACGACATCCTCAACCAGAAGGACCCGAGGGGCGGGCTGAGCCGCCGCGAGCGGGCCAAGGGCAAGAACCGCACGCTGGACAACAGCGACCTGCTGCGTCTGTCGGACCGGCCGCTGGGGGAGAAGGAGGGCTTCCTGCGGGGCACGGCGGGGGGCCACGGCGGGGGCGCGAGGGGCGGCCAGGAGAGGCGCCTCATCCGCTTCTTCAGCGGCATCTTCTCCAGGCGGGACTGCGGCCTGGCCACCTCCACGCCCCTCAGCAGCCCCAGCAACCGCGGCCTGCGGAAGAGCAAGCGCTCCGGCCTGGGCGTCTCGCAGTCCAGCAGCGAGAGCGTCAACGGCTCCAGACACGAGGGTAAATGTTCACATCTACTCATTCATATCAGTTCATGTGTACTCTATGCTGATATTGCTGTGGTGGATTAACGGAGAGGTCGATAGATTGCTTGGTGGGGGTAGACGGGTATGAATCGGTATTGGTGGGAGGCTCAATAGACGGATGGATACATTCATAACGTATGCTGAAATTTCTCTAATTGATAAATAGGTAAGGTCTGCAGGAAGATGGAGATCAACATGGATAGAAGGATGGCTGTATTCCATGCCAAGATGGGGGGGAAAGATATCTGGCCATGTAGCGGTCACCTGTGCTGTTCTGTGTACTGCATTAGGTGCAATTCTGTAGGTGTAGCACATTTGCAGAGTCAGGTCCATGGCCAGGTGCCATTTGGGCTGATGGTGTGTGATTACTTGTGTGTGTGTGTGTGTGTGTGTGTGTGTGTGTGTGTGTGTGTGTGTGTGTGTGTGTGTGTGTGTGTGTGTGTGTGTGTGTGTGTGTGTGTGTGTGTGTGTGTGTGTATAAACCCAATATCTGCTACTACAGAGTTGCCTCGGGTCAAATGGACCGGGCCCCTTTATTGTTCACCCTCTCATTTTGATGCAGTAAAAGTACTGTTTAGCTCTCAAGTGCAGTAACTGTTTTCTTACGGACTTTAGTTGTGTGTGTGTGTGTGTGTGTGCCTGTGCCTGTCTGTCTGTATGTGTGCATAAGTAATTGAAATGAACTTCTTTCTAATGACTCAGAGTCATTAACTCTTCCTGAAGAACTCCTTATTTGTATAAGAAGGATGAATGACACCAGCCTTTTTACTTTCCTCTTGTAGAAGTGAGCTCATTGTTGCAAATGTAATCGGATCTCTACGTAATGAAGTTCATACATTTCCTGCTGCAGTGATCGTGTGCTAATCCAGCTGCAGGGACGCGGTGACGTGCATCTTGGCAGAGCTTGGCGGGTGATTATCAGTGTGCTGCTTATGTTTACTGTAAACCGCGCTGAGGTGTGTGAAGTGTAAATGTTGGTTTTCCTCATTATTAGCTTCCACATTCTTCACATTCCTTTGCCGTTCTAGAAGTAGTTAAGACCAGGGGTGTGTGTGTGTGTGTGTGTGTGTGTGTGTGTGTGTGTGTGTGTGTGTGTGTGTGTGTGTGTGTGTGTGTGTGTGTGTGTGTGTGTGTGTGTGTGTGTGATTTAGGGGAGATTAGCCGCCCCAATGCTCTAACCTCTAACCCCACCGCTAATTGCTAACTTTTAAAAAATCCCTAGTTTTATATCCCTTGTGTCGTCTCGCTCCTACATCCTTTGCAACTCTAAAGTTGAGATTTAATAGAAACTGGAGCGCTGCACTGTTTTGCATACACATAGTTTTTATGCACACAGCTAGATGAAACCCCTTCATTATTCTGGTTAACCGTTGCTGTGGTCAGTGAGGTAGGCCCTCTAAATTTAGGCACGATCCAGATCCAAAATCCAAAGTCCAAAAAGCAATGGTTATTGTGCGCCATTTTGCTTTTGCATAGCGGAGGCAGTGGACTGGAGAAGGCATCTGAACCGCTGCAGTTAAAAATACCAGGAGGCAGAATGTGAAATAGCATTTTCCAGCGTGAGGTCAGTAGTCGACTGCTGCGACTGGTTCAGGGCACAGATGGGAGCTCTGCAGGGCGTTCTCAGTCACCGTTGCGAATAAGGAGTCAAGTCTGGCTTATTCACGAGTGCCCTTCAGATTACTTGCTGCCGCCGCCCCTCTGTTCAGTAACCACCAGCCAGTCATGCATAGTAGCTCTCACACCCACTCAGTTTGGTGGTGGTGGTGGTGGTGGTGGTTACAAGTACTGCACCCACAGATGTTGTTAATCAAGCATCAGCTTATCTTGCGAAGTAGTCTCACCAAAACATCAAATTAGGAAAAAAAAAATCTCGAAGGTTGGTGCCAAAGGGGTCAAGTTACTAAAAGACATAAAACAGCATAAATAAGGCTTATTATTGTCATATGTGGCTTCTTTTTCTCCTGTCCCCTCTACGACCCTATTGTACCTCAGTGTGAATTGTCAAACTTGCTTTTAGAAATGGCAGTGCTCTTTGTGCATGTGCAATAATTTGAACGGAATGTGCGCTGAATGGCCATGCATCTGCTCTGTGATTGGCCCACAGGAGGCTTAGTCATAATGGAATGATTCTTTTTGTGTGTGTGTGTGTGGGTGCTGCGCTTTAATTGGAGGATAATTAATGAGTAGAACTCTGGAAGCCAACATTTCATGTGGCGTTGTTGGAAGATTCCAGAACGAAACGATTGGTGAGATTCTTCCTCCTCTTCTTCCTGCCACTCCCGCTGCTTCTCCAGTTGTCCCTTCTCTGACTTGGCCCCATACATCACGTGTTTGGAGACCTACCACCACCACCACCACCATAAGCAGCAGTAGCCCATAGATTATTCTAGTGTGTGTGGTGGTGCGTGGCGCCTGAGGGGGGTCTCTGTCATCACCCATCAGGCTTCACCCCCCTCCTACCCGACCTGCTATTCCCCTCCCATCCTCACCAAATGCAGCAGGCTAATGGTGTTGGGCTCTGGCATGGCTTGGCATGGCCCTGCGCAGCTCATGTGACCTACATCCACACTCATCTGGAAGTAACTCATCTGGCTAAGGCTGATGGCTGGCTGGCTGGCTGGCATGCTGGGCCCGGCGTGGCATTCCTCTGCAGGAGGAGATGGTCCAGCATGTTTCATCTTTTTTTTTTTTTGAGGCTTGTTGAATCTATCTCCGTATCTCTACCCTACTCTACTGTTGAATATGAATTTGAAGACAGCGAGAGGGTGCCCCGCGAAGAGCCTGTCGGAGTGTGCTCTGCAGTAGCAGCAGCAGCAGGTTGGAGGCTGAGAAAAGATGAGATGAGAGCAGTGAATGCAGGTGATGAGGAGAAGGCTTCAGATATATTGCTGAATTATTTGCTGAAATAGTGGTGCACACCCGTACTGTGCACTGCGTGCAATGGATTTTTGTATTTTAACATTCACTCTTGCACAGTCAATCACATACAGAAATCTTGTCCGATAACAGATCACCATTGCATGGCTTGCATGGCTTCTATTTTATAGCACAATCTTTTTTTTTACGCCATCTGAGTCTGCCCCCCACCACCACTAAACACACTTTTCCTCCCCTTCTCCAAGTTAGCGTACGGTATGTATATGTGCTCCTCGATTCGCATAACTTAGCTTATAGGATTCCCTTACTGCACTCCTCTGCAGGGCAAACGCGTGTTCTCTGTCTGAGTGTGTGTCTGCAGCAGCAGCAGCAGCAGACTCCATCAAGTCTTTCCCTCCATCAGTAATGAGTCCACCGTGCCTGCCTCCCCTATGCAGCAATATGGAATCAGAACTCTGTGAAAATAATGATGTCTGGGGATCCAGAGAGTTCCACTGCGGCAATGCAGTGTGTCCCCAACCACTATCCTCCCCTGAATTCCAAATGCTTTTCAGTTTCTCCAAACATGCATTTAATAGGTCACCATTTTGCTCTGTCTCGTCCCGCATCTGACGGCGCTCTTTGCTCCCATACATATTTAATACGGTTTGTCTGAGGTACGGATATTGGTGGATAAGGTCTTACTTTTGTCTGAAATAATCTCTTGTCATCATCAAGTATGTCTTTGTGGAAGGAAGTTGGTATGGAATGCAGCTTGCTTTGTGCCCATCCAAAGTCTCTCTTCCTCTCCTCTCTCCATCCCTCCAACTCTCCTTCCTTCCCTCCTTCCTCCCAGTCTGTCCTTCCCTCTGCTCTGTCGGGGTCAGTTGTGTCTATGTTGGGTGGTAGCGGACAGCAAAAGACCGGATGTGCTCCTCTGGATTTTCCACAGTCGGGTTTCATCTTTTTTTTCCACAGCTGGTTTTGGCTGACATGACGAGGCTGAGCTGGCTGTTTTGGATGCACTAAAGAAACTGTCACATTGGGGAACAAGGGAAAACTGATCATGAGTTACATCTAGAATGTTTTTTGTTTGTCTATCTATGTTGTGGTCTACTTTGCCCCTTACTTTTTAAAGCATTATGTCTAGAGGTGCTCCGATCACCATTTTTTGGCCCGATCACCGATACCGATCACCAAAAATCTTTATCTGCCGATTACCGATCATTGCCGATCACAAAAATTATTTCCTATTTTTTTAATAGCCTATTAATTATCCTTATTGAATACCATTTCTGCCCATAAACCAATCAATCTTAATTTGAACATGTCTATTATTAGGCTATTATTATTATTATTATTATTATTATTATTTATTATTATTATTATTATTATCATCTTTCAGACTAGTGTTGGTAATACAGTCTACAGTATTAATCAATATGTAAGTTATTGCATAGAATAACTAAACTATTTAAGATTGAATTGAAACTGAAACATTACATCAAATAGTCTTCCACATACGAGAAAAAAACAACCTGTCGCTTTAAATGAGCAGCCTCGTGAGAAGAGCCCCTCCCCTCTCTGTCACCGTCCTCAGTTGCAGTGCTCCGTTACCGTTCTGAATCTCTCTCTCAAGTTTTAACCACATCTGTCGCCGTTTGGCGTTTCAGCGACTATCAAACTAATCGACTGACTGCCAATTACAACTTTGAAAACAATAATTGACATGTTTGTGCTGACAACGTGAAGTTGTCGCGTGCTGACCGAGGCAACTACACATTAGAACGTAAAATGGCTCACTGGCGAGTAGCCTACTCAATCGCAAATTACATTGTCAGGTAAACGGCGCATGGATCGGAAAATCAGATCATTGTTGATGCAGATATGGTTATGAATGGTGGAAATGAAGGGGGGAATGGCGAAAAGTTATAGACAAGCAAAGATGCCTTCTTTTGGTGCAGTTGCAGCTGTGCAGAGCCAGCGTCTACATGCCAGGTGTAAAGACAAATGGTTGCGTGAGGAATTTAATATCTCTCGATCGGTTTTTTGATCGGCATGTTTTTCCGATCACCGATCAGGCTATTTTTGGCCATTATCGGCCGGTCATGATCGGCAGCCGAGCAATCGGAGCACCTCTAATTATGTCAAGCCTATGTGCTTCCCCCCGTATCTTTACATCGATATACTGTGGGGGATATATATTTGTCCAAACAGTAGAATAAAACGAAGAGGCGGGTTTAGCATATAAGATACCA
Organism: Engraulis encrasicolus; assembly: GCF_034702125.1. Classification (NCBI taxonomy): domain Eukaryota; kingdom Metazoa; phylum Chordata; class Actinopteri; order Clupeiformes; family Engraulidae; genus Engraulis; species Engraulis encrasicolus. The sequence continues at coordinate 22,559,331 of NC_085868.1, forward strand.
TCAGTGGTCGCTGCAAAGGGAAAAGAATCTGGCGCCACATGGATGTCTATTTTCTGTTATTTATTTTTTTAGTGCAGTAAGACTAACGTTTCGACATGCGTCTTCATCAGAGTCCTTGCACTTATTATTTAGTCCTGCTCTGGTTGCTCCGGATTGTCAAATTAGAAGCGCAGAGGGCGTATTTCCCTTCTTTGTAAACCATCAGTGGTCATCAGTGGCCAATGCCCAGCAGGTGACTCTAAACACAGCTTGAACCCTGGCAAATAACATAAAATAGAAAACCCCTCAAAGTTCCCTCAAACTGTGAATTTGTTGCCATTTGAAATGGCTTTTTTGTTTTGTTGTGGTTTGCCACGTATCATTTACCGTCTTTGTAGTGTTGGTACTTGGTGGATATAGTCTGTGCTACATACATTATGAGCGCTAGTGATGGTTAGCATGAGGCTAGCGTAGATTGAGTTGTAAGATAGGTCCTGTCTTCAAATTGGCAGAGTGGCTCATGATAACTTCTTGCAGTTCCCCCCGACCAGATGTTGGGAAAAAGACACAGTATTGCTTTAAACCATAAACGATCATGATCCAGTCAGCTTCGTCCCTTCTGTTCTGTAACCTCAAACCTTTTCTCTGCACTGTGAGAGTGAAGCAGGCTTTTATTGTGTGGAATGAGCTAGGTGGTATCCTAAAACTGGAACAGGGGCCCGCCATGATTATGATGATTCAGATCCTCTGAGAATATAGCAGCACATTTGTACAGAACATGCTCACGGCCCACCTGCAGGTTCCGAGTTATACTTAGCCCGCTCAGGTCCTTACCTGCCCCATTTTGCTGTTTTTTTTTTTTTAACATTACATTACATGACATTGCACTTAGTGCAAGTACTTTCATCCAAGGAGACTTGTATAGAGAATCTCAATGGCATCCCCTTGGCGCTTGCTCTCACTACCATCCCTAGGCTTCAGAGTTGAACACAAGTATTTTTTTTCCTCAATTTCATACAAAAGAGAAAGCCAGTTGTGCCATTTGAGTGAAGGCATACTTTTCCGTGTCATTTTCTTGACATCTGTTATGCAGAGTACACACACTAACAAATCGGTAATCTACATAGGACCAAAGACGGTGGAAGCGGAGTGAACCTTTTAGGGGCCAACGTAAGAAAAGGCAGTAAAGCCTGTTTAATTCATTTTTTTTATGCTGTCTTAACATGGCTATGTATGCATATTAATTCAGAATGTGGCGGGAGCTCTACAGTTAACAGGTATTGTAATAGCATCCTTGCAGCATGATGCTTACTTCAGCTAATACTATCCTATGGAGTAAGCTTACCTTTTGACTGTACTCTATATTGGCCATGGGCTGCCGTCTCAGCAATCTGACAAGCAATCCTCGTCGTCCAGTGGTCATGTCTATATGGCCAGATTGCAATGCGTAGGGCACAGGTCTTTTCTGTGTGTGTGTGTGTGTGTGTGTGTGTGTGTGTGTGTGTGTGTGTGTGTGTTTCCTTCCGCTTCGCTGATTAAAATGTTGGTATTAAGGTCAGTGTGTGTGTGTGTGTGTGTGTGTGTGTTTCCTTCCGCTTCGCTGATTAAAATGTTGGTATTAAGGTCAGTGTGTGTGTGTGTGTGAGAGAGAGAGTTACAGTAGATTACGGTATGCTTTGGGGAGGGCCAGATGCTAGGCTGCGTGTTGGGAATAGGGAAACTGCATGTTTGGAATCGGGATGCTGTGTGTTGGGATGATTTTTGAGCTGGCCTGTTCAGGGATCAGATTAAAACAAATTGTGCGTGTGTGTGCGTGCATACGTGCTTATGTAAAAAAAAAAAAAGTGCACTCCCTTCCAATTTACACTGACATGCTTAACCGCCACTGAGTTGAACGTACAGTGCTGTACCTCCCAAGACATGTAAACATACTCTGCAAACACGTATTTAACCTCATCCTTCGAAGTGGAGGATGGTTTGTTTACACGAGTTAGGCCTCGTTGGTCTTTTAGGTGTTTCAAAATTTCAAAACGGGTTTTGCGGTTTGTTTGTTTTCTTCAGGTTCTGCAGCTTGCATAATGTGCTTAACTGTCAGTCAAGTCAACACGATCACCTTCAACCATCAACCATACTTGAGTAATCTTAACTTAATTCTAGATTAGGGCCTCTATCTTTTCTGACCAGATTACAGTTAAGCAGAGAGTTCAGTCTGTGTGTCACGGAGAGTAACATTAGTTCAGCATCATGGCATGTGTCGGTGCTCTTTTCTCTCCCCAACCACCACGTGTTAAACATTTTCTCTTGCAAATGTGTGCTGCATATGTTGTGTGTGTGTGTGTGTGTGGATATGGGCTTTCTTGTGGGCCCAGTGAACGCTTTCATGTCATTAGCATTTCCCTTTTGTCTTCCAGTTCCCACATATAGCCCACATTCTATGGCACAGCACCACAGAATAGACAGTCGCACATGCGTGTCAATGGGCTTATCTGCCTTCGCAACTAGCCTGATTATCATCGACTTTCAAATCTCTTCGAGACTTGGTCTGACCAAGAGCATAACAATTTTCATTTCCCAAACGGCATGGTTGACAAGCCTCCATTGGTTTGCTTATCGTTGTTTGCTTCCCGACAAAGTGGGAGGAGGGCACGGCCTGGCTACTTCGCAACAGAATTTTCTGATTGGCTGATGGGGTGGCCATTAATTCCTTGTTGCCGGTCAGGCGTCAAACGTGCGACTAGTACGCATACGTACCGGCTCAATATGTCTTTGCCCCTAGCACGACACACTAGGGATGCACCGATACCAGAGAGAGTAGAGAGAGAGAGGTTCCATTGGCCCATTGTTTCCGGGTTCTATTGCAAGGGGGGGGGGCATCCCCCTTTAGGCAGACCTAAGGACTGTTTTATTCATTGTAGGAGTATTATGTATCGGTATCGGTGCATCCTTACGACACACTGCTACTTGGTCTGTGGGAAGCTTGGTTTTCCATGTGCTACTATCACAGGAAGGAAGACCCACTACTGCACCACAGCAGCCTATCTCATTAACTCGACTTACTGACTCACTGGCTTCACCCTGGTTGAACCTTCCCACACTCTCACACACACACACTGTACACACACCACTGTCCCTTTCTTCTCAGGACAAGTGCCTATGCTAGTTAACCCCCCTGTGGTGTTGACATTCGTTGTGTTTTGATTGGAAAACACAAGCTAGCGCGTCTTCTCGCTTGAATCTACTGTGTATACTGTTCTGGCGGGATCACTGTTGTGAATGCAGTTCATATAGTTTTCGGTTGAGGAAACTAGCTTACATGGAAACATGTAGAGGTAGCATGTACGTATGAACTTCAAGAATTTATCCCTGTTGAATATCCTTTGTGCAATTTTGAATTTCTCAGTTTTGAAGTGCACACAATCTTAAAATCCTAAAGGTTCACAATGAAACTCGTGCCCGTTTTATCTTTCAACACACACCCCCCATTTCTCATCAGGGGTCTCAATTCAGCTGACTGTTAAAAGTTCAGTTCAGAGTTAGTTTTCCTGCTGTGCCCTTTACAGAGTTCACGACCCCTTAGGCCAGCCAGACATCATCCCCCATCCATCAGTGAGGAGAACACCACTTCTCCCTGGTCATTCCATTCAGTGATCTGGGTTAGATCTTAGATTGTGTATTTAGATTCCTAATTCTCAGTTTAGTAACTGTGTGTGGAGATGATACGAGGGAGAGGTTGCCGTTAGTAGTAAAGCACCTCTTCCTGTTGCTGTCTTGGCCTGCTCTATCATTGGCCGTATCGCTCCAGATTTTTTTGCATAACCAGTTCAAGCTGTTCTTCAGAGCCACACGAGGCTCCCAGTCTTGTAGATTTGAATAACTACTCAACGGGGGTTTCCCTGTTCTGCTTCTGCCATATTCAAGCAATTTAACACAACCATAAAACACACAATGTAGGACTAAAGTAGCCAGCTGCTATAAAAGAAGGACGTTTCCCAAAAAGGAGCAATTTTTAACACTGGAATGAACGCTGTTGGTTAGATGTTTTATAACAGGCATGACATCATGCACATGTTAAAAGGTAGGATAAATTGAATTTCTATTGATGTAGTGAAGGTTTATGCAAGCACATTTATCTCAATACATCTAATATTTTTAAAGTCTTTGTAAAGTTGCGTTAGAATAGGGTTTTTTTGGAGACTGAATGCTTTTATCTTAAATGCTTTCTTATTTTCATCCACGTACTACCTTTTAAAGAATGATTCTTTGATCTGTATTGCTATCACAGCAGGAGTAAATGTAAAAGCTTCGTGTTTCTCAAGTATTGCCACATTTTGTCTGTTTTGTGCACCTCTATCCACCCACACATGTCCACTTCTCTGTCTGGCTTCCTGGGCGGAAAGTGGAAAAGTGGGTGACAGACTTGTTGTGACCCCTGTATCTTTGTTGCTGTGTGTGTGTGTGTGTGGAAGGGGAAACAGTGGTGGGTGTGTGTGGGAAGATGTTCTGCAGACTGCTGTTGGAAGCGGTAGATAGAGGACACAGATGAGGGGGGAAAGAAAAAGGAACATTTTCACACAGCTGTGCACATCTGTTTTGGGAGGTTTAGCCAGGACTTGGCTCTGTTCAACAGCATCAGCAGCAGCAGCAGTAGCCCTATTGCAGACCAGAATGGCAGGAGTGAGACCCAGGCTCTCACACACACTATCAGGGCTGGGGAACCCATTTCTCGAGGGCCGTTTGCGGCCCTTGAGGCCGTTTTATCCAATATAATTTTAATGTAATGCAGCTTCACATGAAATATGCAATATTTTGTAAAAGAATCTTAGAAAAAACATTTACAATACAATTAAGTTATAGTCCGGGGGCATAGTGAAGGTGTAGTCTCTTTTAAAGGTAGCTGCCTTCAATATAGGCCTAAAGTGCAGGCCCTCGGATGAATTTGAAGCGGCCCCCCGAATGAAAAAGGTTGCCCACCCCTGCTCTAGATAGACAGGCAAAGAGATATCATATCACTCTTGAAACCTCTTTAGAATAATCAGAATCTAGTGTTTTTTTCCCCTCAAAACATTTTGTAATGACATTAGTGGGTGTTTTTGCACTGAAGTGAAAATGTGTTGAGGAGGACTTGATGTGTTTTCATTCTGCTACTTTAAAGTCGACAGGTGGTCCTTTGTAGCCAGCCACAGTGCTTGCCAAGATCTTGCATCAATGTAATATCTGAGGTGTCAGAACTCCTGTAGTTTTTCAGTAAAAAAAAAAAAAAAACATATTTCACTTATTCCTTTTTAATGAGAGGATGACACTGCCGCCCGTGACTGTGAGTAACAGTGAGTGAGTGTCACTCAAAGCTGCCAGTCTCCGAGAAGGGAAATAAGGGAAAGAGGGCGAGTCTCCCATCCCCTGCTCAGCTGTCTGTGTGATTGACAGAACTAGTTCGGAACGGAGATAGAGAAGAGAGAGAGAGAGAGAGAGGCAGCCAGAGTTTTCACCAGCTGTTTCCCTCTCTTCAACCACCTCCTGTGACGGACACGACTTCTTTACAAGTGTTTGGTCAAATAAACCTGTCAGTGGGTTTGTGTTATTGCTTTGGTCATCAACGGAGTGGGCTTTTGCTTTGACACTCGACAGGTGAACGCCTGCCTGTTTGAACGCCTGCCTGTGCTGTGCTGAACACTCACAGATATTACCAGACCGTCAGTTTACAGAAATCGTGAAACAAATCAGTCACAGAAGGGTTGCTGGTTTAGTTGAGTAATGTGGAAACAATGTGTTGCGTGTCAGTATCAGCACACAGACACGGTTGTGAAGAAGTTGTTTGGCAAAACAAGAAGTGACCAGAAATAGAACTGAATGTCTTGTCTAGTCTGGTGCTCTTCACAGTCCAGTCTGTCTACTGAGACACAACCGAACTGCCAAAGGCAGCTTATCTATCATGCTGAAAGCAGTCCTTGCACATCTCTGGCTGTTGTTGAGGATGCACGCCTGTAGAATGACAGACCCATGAAAGACAAAAACAAAAAGAAGTCCTCATGCTGTTTGTGATTGAGCATATTGCATGCCTACTAGGGCTGTAACGATATTGTATCGAACCGAGAAATCGTGATACACAGACTCACGATACTGTATCGTGATACAAGGAGGCAGTATCGTGATACGCCCTTTCAAAGTTTTATTACCCATTAGTCCAGAAAACAACCTTATGATTTGATGTGATAGTGTTTCCAAACTTCAGTGGCGATACATTTCAGAAATCGTGGGGTGTATCGAACCGTAGGTCAAAAATCGTAATACGAACCGAATCGTGAGTTGAGTGTATCGTTACAGCCCTAATGCCTACTTTATGAGGGTCCTAGAACTCCCAACAAGTTTTGCAACATGCTGGCTATTTGACTGCCCGCTCTGCCAGACAACATGCCGTCTTTTTTTTTTTTTACTAGCTTCATCAATTGCTGGTGACAGGAACAATGTCAACAATGCAAGACCATGGTCATGTCCCAGACAAGGTACTCTTGTTCTCCTAGTAGTCTTGTTCTCCTAGATTGTCAAAGGAGGCCCTCACCTTACCTCAGCTGTTAAGAGCGTTACATCATGAGACTCCTTCCAGGTGTGGCACCCGCCTTGACCTTTCACAATGAGGCGCAACGTTGGACGTCTTGTCTGTTGGCAATTTCTTGCCAAATCGGCTTTAAATTGTGTAACCTGAGGCTGATTTAGAGTTAAGAGTGATTAGGGAGATGCAGGTGATTCGGGTGCTCTGTCTGCCGTGTTTTGTTGTGTTGTCTGCTGTGTTCTCTGCTTGTCTGTGTCCTTGTCCTTGTTGTTGTTGTTGCTCAGTGGCAAAAAGGCAACTTCCATGACATCACAGAAACTAGGAAGGTTTTGACCCTTCGTCAGACAGACACCACCTACACTCTCTATCTCTGTCTCCGTCTCTGTCTCTGTTGTTCTCTCTCTCTCTCCCTCTCTCTCTCCCTCTCTCTTTCTCTTTCTCTCTCTCTCGCGCGCGCGTGTACACACACACACACACACACACACACACACACACACACACACACACATACACACACACACACACACACACACACACCACCCTCTCACGCACACACAGACAGTGAATGTAGGCCATACAACTGCTATCCAAGCGAGCAGCTTGTTGCGTAGCCCGAGCGGGCCATTAACAAAGGGGGTCTTTTGTCCACAGCTGGTCATAGATGGTGGGCCTTGCTTGCTTCCTCGAGTGGAACTCATTCTCTCTCCTCCATGCAGCCCAGTGTGGAGTGGAGGAGCATCAGGGGTTTTGTTTAAGGGGCTGCGCTGCGCTGCTTGCTTGCTTGGCTGACTGCACTGCTCTCCACTGTCTCAGAGGCCCTCTCTGTCTCAGAGATCACAGCTGCTAGGCTCAAGTGCGCAAGCATGGTGCCTACACTCAGGCAAGGGACAGTAGCCTTAGATTTTTAGATTTGCTAGTACAGTAGTAGACAGTAGGGATAGAAGTGTTACATGCTGATGAATTCCATCAGATTTGTAAGCTTCACGTGAACTGATGGGCTACTCTAATGCTAGATCCCATAATAAACGCATCTATGTTGAGACGCGGCCAGTCTTTGTTCAAAATGCCCCCACAGTCAATGCTATTTTGCTACTTTGCCATTCATTTGAACGAGGCACCACCGGCTGCTGTCGTGAAAATTCTGCCGAGATGTATTTTCCAAATGCTGCGCGGCACTGAGCCTTCTCCCATTCCGCTACCACCGTGTTGCTGTGTTGCTTCAGTCCCACCGACGGCGGCACAGCGGGTGTGAAAAGGCCCTTGGAGCCTCCTGTCCCTCGCCTTTCACCCTGACTTGGTGCACGATGAGAAGGTTCTACTGTCCAGTAGTGCTCCACAAAGCCAAAACTTCATACACATTTCGTTGTGTAGAACTTTTCACATCCTTCTTATGTCCTCTTATGAGGTTTGAAACCTTTGAATAAGAAACCGTTTCTTACTCTTTTGTCTCTAGTCCCTGAACTAAATGCCCTGGCCATTCTTAAGCTGTACACATGCCAGTAGGGGAGTGGCTGACATGTAATTGCCATAAAGTACGAGCCGCTCTAGAAATAGCACAATTACCTGCTGCAATGAGGTTACATGCTTCACATAACAACATAACAAAATAAACAGTGAATGGTGTAGTAGATGGGCGCTGCAGGTGGTGACTGGCGTGGCGAGGGTTAACAGTTAAATTGATGACTGTTTTCATAGGGGCGCCGTGGGTGCTGGCTTACTGAGGTTGCTGGGAACAGTCTCGGTGGTGGTGGTGGTAACGTTTGATTGGCTCATCATATTGAAATGGACCAATGATGTGGATGGGTTCGTGAACACAGAGACTTGCGATGATTGGCTGTGTGAGTGCAGTCTCGCCGCAGGGGGTTCCGTTGGTGTTATCGCTACAGTGGCGGAGGTTTCGGCTGATCTGTGGTGATTGCCGTAGGGCTAGGAGACGGATGTGGGGGGGTGATCCTCCCCCTACTCCTCCTGGTACCTTAGACCCCTCCCTTCCTCTCTCGTACCCCCCTTTATTTGGTTTCTAGCCACGGGGATCTCCACTGTAATCCCTATAATGCCTTTTCATTCACTCCGCTTTTTATCTCTCCATCTCCCTCTCTCTCCCTCGCTCCCTTGCTCCCTCGCTCCCTCTTTCTCCCTCTTTGAGGATCCTGGGTTTATCTGTCTTTACCCCCTTATTTCCCTCCGTCTCTCTTTCTCAGTTGTTCCTTTCAGGATGTTGGTTTTATACACACCAGCTCTCTGTGAGGATCTTGGTATCTCTCTCCCTCTCCCTCTCTCTCTCCCTCTCTCTCTCTCTCTCTCTCTCTCTCTCTCTCTCTCTGAGGATGTTCTCTGTCCCTCTCTCTCTCTCTACTCGTCTCCTCATGGCCTTTCCTCATCCTCTCTCTCTCTCTCTCTCTCTCTCTCTCTCTCTCTCTCTCTCTCTCTCTCTCTCTCTCTCTTCTCTCTCTCTCTCTCTCTCTCTCTCTCTCCCCCTCTCTCTCTCTCTCTCTCTCTCTCTCTCTCTCTCTCTCTCTCTCTCTCTCTCTCTCTCTCTCTCTCCTTCCCCCTGCTCGGGGTAACTCCTGCAGCTAAGCTAATCCTGTGTTCCATGAGTGGAGTGTCCATTGTTCTCCCCCAGTCAGCTGGCACTGTGGCTGCAGGCGCTAGGCAGCAGGGCTAATGAGGGCCATTTGGCTTCAGGGGCATCACTTACAGCTCTCTGTGTCTGTGTGTGCACGTGTGTGTGTGTGTGTGTGTGTGTGCGCGTGTGCGTGTGCACGACGTTGTGTGTGTGTGTGTGCACGACGTTGTGTGTGTGTGGTGTGTGCTCGTTTGTGTAGGCCTTGACGGGTATGAGTGTGTTGGTAAAGAAGGGCAATCTCATTGTTGTATAATGAGTATGCATACATGCGTCTTCTGTTTGGCGTGTGTGTGTGTGTGTGCGTGATTGCGCTTGCGTGCGCTTGCGTGCGTGCGCGTGTGTGCGTGTGTGTGTGTGTGTGCGTGTGTGTGTTTTGGTGGGGGGTTGGTATGGGGGTATGCTAATAAGTGGTTACATATGGTGAACACACATTTGCCACCCAACTGAGCAGCCATTGTGGTGCTGTGCCTCCCATATAGCATGACACAGGCTGAGGCTATAATGTGTTTATGTTTGAGCAGCAAACAGCGTGGTGGTGCTCCTGATCTATAGCTTATTTAATTGGCCATATTGCCAGATGACACTTTGATTGCACTGGGTGACCCTTAGTGGTTGATTAGCACATAATGAAGAGGTCTGCCAGCTTATAATATGAACTGAAAACAAAGCTGCACAAACTCTATACCTTCCTCACAGGATAGTGGACAGGGATGTTGGGTTGCCAATAGGGATGCAAACGATTAATCGATTAATCGACTTTAATCGATCAATGCGTTAATCGATTAAAAAAACATTAATCGCAATTAATCAACTATTCAACTGACAAGAGACCCAGGTGAAATGGGCATGTGAAGAGTGTGTGTGAAGAGGGGTGTGAATAGTTGGAATATTTAAGTCGCCTTTGGATTTAAGAATTGAAATAGAATTAATTGAAATGTGGTATATTTGAAAGTTTACAGTCATTTTATAATTTCCTATCACACTTGAGATCCCTTTCCCACTGTACAGTGGTTGAACAACACTGGCTCACAGTATGACATAGCGCCATTGGTATCGGTTATCGTACGTATTGACTTGCAGCTGTCAAAACTGATGGATTTCCTTGTAGGTTTGTAAGAAAATGCGTCCTGAGGGAAAGCCCCATGGTGAGCTGTTTGGGCTTGCCTCAACATGCGTCTGGTGTTTTGGGCAGATGCTTAATCATTCATGAACTGCATTTAAGAGGTTGGGCTTTGCAAAATCACGCAGACAGGAACATATTAATACTTAAACATTTGTAGATGGAACTAATTTATTTAAATTCCCAAACATCTTGTAAACACAGCGGTAGGCTAGACACTGCTTTGTCAACAAAACGGCCAAAAATGCAAAGCAGTGTTACACTGCATGCTTCATCCAGGAGTCACCCCTTACTTGCCAAAATCGCCACTGGGTCATGTCACGTGAAATCAGACATCTTTTTCTGACTTACACTGACTGATATAATCAAGGCTGAATCGCAGGCTGGTCGCAGTTTACCTCGCTCCTAGCAATACCACCAGCGCCAGAAGCGAGGCACTGAACGAGCTGCATCGGGGAATCAGTGAACAACAAGATGCACACCCAGATGCCTTCACAGTGGTCATGGGAGATTTCAACCACGGAAATCTCAAAACAGTTCTTCCAAAATTTCACCAACATGTTAACTTTCCAACAAGAGGACAAAACACCCTGGACTTTGTTTTATAACCCAAAACAAGGAGCATACAAGGCAAAGCCCATCCCCCACATCGGCCTATCAGACCACCTAACGATTCTGCTACTGCCAGCCTACAGACAAAAGGTAAAACTCACCAAACCAGCTCTGAAGGAGGTGAGAAAATGGCCAGACGGGATGCCGTGTCACGACTACAAGACTGCTTTGAAACCACAGATTGGGACATGTTCAAAACAGCTGCCACCCACAGCAACCACATTGACATTGAGGAGTACACAGACACTGTGACCTCCTACATCACAAAATGCATTGATGATGTTACAGAAATAAAACGCATCACCACCAGAGCCAACAGAAGCCATGGTTCACAGGAGACGTTCACAGAATGCTGAGGGCCAGAGACAAAGCCTTCAGAGCAGGAGACGTAGCTGGCCTAAAAGCAGCAAGAGCAAACCTGTCCCCAGGGCATCAGAAAGCAAAAAGGAATACTCGGACAAAATAACAACACACTTCAAAGACAGCAGAGATGCACAGAGCCTGTGGCAGGGCATACAGGCCATCACGGACTATAAGCCCGCACCACGAAGCTGTTGACAACAACACCTCTCTGCTAAACGACCTGAACAGTTTCTTTGCCCGTTTTGAAGCACAAAATGACACTCATCCACAGAAAACTCCCCTCCCCCCCATGATCAACCCCTGTACCTGTCCTCTGCCAGTGTGAAGAGGACACTGGCCACCATCAACCCACGCAAAGCAGCTGGCCCAGACAACATACCTGGCCGAGTGTTGAAGGATTGTGCAGAAGAGCTGAAGGATGTCTTCACAGACATCTTTAACATCTCTCTGGAGCAAGCAGTCATCCCATCACTTTTCAAAGCTGCTACCATCATACCCGTGCCGAAGAAATCATCACCATCATGCTTCAATGACTACCGTCCTGTAGCACTGACGCCCATAATCATGAAGTGCTTCGAACGGCTAGTCCTGTCACACATCAAAGCCACCCTCCCCCCCACCCTGGACCCCTACCAGTTCGCATACCGAGCCAAGCGATCCACGGAGGATGCAATCTGCTCTGCCCTCCATCCAGCCCTCACCCACTTGGACAATAAAGACTCATATGTGAGAATTCTGTTCATTGACTTCAGCTCAGCATTCAATACCATAATACCACAACAACTCATCAGAAAACTGGACAAACTAGGTTTCAGCACCTCCCTCTGCAACTGGCTGCTGGACTTCCTGATGCAGAGACACAAGCAGGACGGTAGGGAATAACACCTCAAGCACCCTGACCCTGAGCACGGGGGCTCCGCAAGGTTGTGTTCTCAGCCCCCTGCTTGTTCACGCTGCTGACACATGACTGCACAACGACCCACAGCACTAACCATCTAGTGAAGTTTGCGGATGATACAACACTGGTGGGCCTCATCACTAAGGGCGATGAGACCCACTACAGAGAAGAAGTAGACCTGCTGGCCAGATGGTGCAAAGACAACAACCTCCTGCTGAATGTCAACAAGACCAAGGAGATTGTTGTCAACTTTCAGAGGGTCCAAAAACAACTGCCACCACTGACCATCGACGGTGATGCTGTGGAGAGAGTGAGCAGCACCAAGTTCCTTGGAGTGCACATCAGCGACGACCTCTCTTGGACCACCAACACTACATCACTGGCGAAGAAGGCCCATCAGCGTCTCTACTTCTTGCGCAAACTAAAGAAGGCAAGTGCTACCATCATGACAACATTCTACAGAGGAATCATAGAGAGCGTTGTGTCCAGCTGCATCACAGTGTGGGGAGGAAGCTGCACGGAGAAAAACAGGAAGACACTCCAGCGTGTTGTGAACACAGCGAAGAAGATCATTGGAGTACCACTCCCCTCCCTGCAGGACATTTACACCGCACGCCTCACCCGAAAAGCACTGATGATCATCAAAGACACAAGCCACCCTGCACACAAACTGTTCAGCCTCCTGCCCTCTGGAAAGAGGTACAGGCGCCTCCGTTCCCGTACCACCAGGCTTGCAAGCAGCACGATGCATCAAGCAATCAAGATACTGAACACTCAACCCACTCTCCCTTCACTGTCAGCCTCTAGCCAGCCAGGCCACTGACAACGCTCCCCCCCCTCATCCCCACCACCATATCTGCGACTGAACATTCCACCTGCACTACTACATCTGTGACTGAACTTTCAACCTGCACTAACTCAAAACATACACATGCACACACACACACACACACACACACACACACACACACACACACACACACACACACACACACACACACACACACACACACACACACACACACACACACACACACACACAAGCACACTGCACTTTCTGCACTAAACCCAAACATACACACACTGACACACAAATCATACTCACACACATACACACACACACACACACACACACACACACATACACAGGTACACACACACAGACGCACACCGCACTTTCTACCTGCACTAAACACACACACACACACACACACACACACACACACACACGCACACACGCACACAAAACACATACAAACACACACACACACATACTGCTGCTGGTGTATTTAATAAAAACCTTTTTTTAATTATTTATTTCTTCAAATGCTACTATTACCATGTCAGAACGCTATAAAGGACTTTTAGAAAAAAGAACAACAAAATACCTCCTCTTAATGTATGTTCTCTACAAGTCTTCTGTTGTCCAGTCTTGCACTTTAAATGTCTGTATGAGCAATGTCTACGTCCATACTGTCTATGTCCATGTATGAGTACTGTCTATGTCTATACTGTCTATGTCCTTACCTAGATTAGTCTATGTCTGCATGGGAGAGCAAGAAACGCAATTTCAAATTCTTTGTATGACCAGTGCATGTAAAGAAATTGACAATAAACTTGACTTGACTTGAATGTATAGTGTCCTACCCTCATATGTAAACTTTTGCTAGTCTGTTTCTCCCTAAATATTGGTGTCAGATTCACACAAATGCAGTTCTGGGGTGCTACTCTGCTACTAAACAGGCACAGCAAGTATGATTGAAATTTGTGTCGGTCGGGTCCCAAAGTGTCTGATTTCACGTGAAATGACCCCACTGATGTTTTTTGGTTTAGTGAATTTTGTGTTTTTGTGGCTCTCCTCACTACAGCATCTGTGCTCCTTTAATGAAGTTGAAGTCAGTGGAAGTCTGAAAATAGACGTCATGATAAACAAGTAGTTTGCATTATTGAATTGTTTGTTTGATAAATTGTTTGTTCGATTTGTGACACCGATAAGTCTGTCAGTGTGCCTACCTTTCTACCTTCATGTCTGCCTGTCTTCTTGTCTGTCTGCCTACCTATCTCTTTGCCTGCTTGTCTGCATGTCCTCCCGCCTATCTGTCTGTTTATCTGTCTTACTGTCTTCTTGTCTCTCTGTCCTCCTTCCTCTCTATCGGCCTGTCTCTTTGCCTGTCTTCATCTCCTTGACCCCTCTGACCCAGCCCCCCACTTGCCTCAGGAGGAGAGGACCTCTTTATGCTGACCCAGTCACTGGGTGCGTGTGCGTGTGCGTGTCGGTGTCTGTGTGCGTGTGCGTGTGTGTGTGTGTGTTTGTGTTTCATTTCTTTCTGTTGGCCAGTGATGTATGAGTTCTTGTCCTACAGCCTCAGCAGAAACACCAGGCTGTGAGTGTGAGAGGCCAAGTGACTGATAAAGAGAGGCATTGTGTAGTGGTGGTGGTGGTGGTGGTGGTGGTGGTGGTGTCGGGCCACACAACACTGTAGTATCCCCCTGGGGGCAGATTTGGAGAATAGGTGTGGTCCTCTCACTGTCTTCTCTTCTCTTGTTCTCCTAGTGGTTCTTACACACAGACACAGACAGACACAGACACAGACAGACACAGACACAGACAGACACAGACACAGACAGACACAGACAGACAGACACAGACAGACAGACACAGACAGACAGACAGACAGACAGACAGACAGACAGACAGACACAGACAGACAGACACAGACAGACAGACAGACAGACAGACAGACAGACACAGACAGACAGACAGACAGACACAGACAGACAGACAGACAGACAGACAGACAGACAGACAGACGCGCACACACGCACGCACACACAGTATTTACCGGTACATACGTGTTGTGCACACACTAACACAGTATGCACTGAGGTGCACTCTCTCAGACACAGTGGGTGCTCATCTCTCTCACTCTCACACTCAGACAAACACCTTTTTATTTGGCAGCAGTGTAAATAGGCTGGAGGCAGTGATAAGTTACTCCTGGGAGGTGTCAGACAGACAGTGACGTGCTTTTGTTGGACTCGTGCGGTTCCAGTGTCCCCGACAGTAGGACATCGCCGCTGCCTCTGCCAGCCTATTACTGGATTAATTTAATCTGGGTTAGATGCCGCTGCTGCCCTATATATAGCTATAGATGGATAATTTCATTGATCAGCTTGATCATTGTGGAGAGTGTGCACCGTACAGTGTGTGCCGTTAAAAAACGAAAGGCAAACATCATCAACCACCCTGGCCACATTGCACTAACCTCACCCGCAAACCAAACAGGTGATGTGGACCTGTCCTCACTCACTGCAGTCTGGTAATTGCTAGCCAGGCCGTGCCCTCCTAGTGTCGCAACAGCTTCAGCGTTGTTACCAGTCAGGTCATGAGTCAATGCAAGTACTTTCTGAGTTCCCGCAAACACAGGAACTCCTCCCACTTTATTGGGAAGCAAACAATCATTAGCAAACCAAGGGAGGCCATTTGGGAAATGCTGTTTTGGGAAGTGTTAATTGTTATGCTCTTGGTCACACCAAGTCTCGAAGAGATTTGAAAGTCGATGATAATCAGTATGGTAATTGCAATCCTGAAGCATTATTCGGATGTGGAGCACTGTAGTGCGGAGAGTGTTGAATGTAGTTGAGAGTTTATCTTGCTGAATGTAATTTAATATCAAACTCCGGCAGACAGACAGACAAACACACACACACACACACACACACACACACACACACACACACACACACACACACACACACACACACACACACACACACACACAGACACACACACACTTGGACACACACACACTTGGACACACACACACTTGGACACACACACTCGCACTCAGACACATACAGATGGACACACACGGACACACGCACATGGATACACAGACACACGCACACACACTTCCAATGATAAAGTAACCCTAAGAGGGTCCAGAGGCGGTTGTACTGCGTGCTTCTCTGCTCTGCTGTGCGCTGCACTGGGCTGTGCTGCACTGCTGCGCTGTGCGTCTGTCTCTGTGGTATGTGATGCTAATCCTTCATTAGTTGTACATTTCTGCTGTCCTGCATCACCAGTTGGCACAGCAGCCGCCTCTGGATGCCTCTCGCTCCACACTCCACTACACCACTCCACTCAGTCATGCAGCCAACCAGCCGGCTGCAGGGAGAAGGAGAAGGGGAGACCTGCAGCTGGCCTGGAGAGAGAGAGAGGGAGGGAGGGGGAGAGAGAGAGATACGGAGAGAGGGGGAGATAGGGGGGTAGGACCTGCAGCTGGCCTGGAGAGAGAGAGAAGGAGAAAGCGAGGGAGATAGATGGAGAGAAAGGGAGAAATTTGGGGGACAGCACGTACATGAGAGGCAGGGAGAGGGGGGGGTGAAAGATGGGGGGAGAGGTGGACAGCTGAGAGAGAGAGAGAGAGAGAGAGAGAGAGAGAGACCTAAGGGATATGGAGAGAGGGAGCAATGGATGAGAGAGATGCATTTATGAGAGATGGATGAGGGAGAAGAGAAGAGAGTGAGGGAGAAGAGAGACGACTGATGGATGTCTGTGGGATCTGGGCTCCAGTCCAGCCCTCTAACCGCCTGCTCAGCCCTCCTCGCATTCCTGCTGTGCCTCGCAGTGCGCACACTTCTGGTGGCGCTTACAGAGGTGTGGAAGGAGGGAGGGAGAGCGGGGGAAAGAGGCAGACTTGCAGTGCACACTGTGGCGCTCACTGAGGGGGAGAGAAGGGGGGGGGGGGGGGGGTTAGCACTGCCGCCAGTCAGACGGGCGAGAGTAGATATGCTGCTCACTGTGCGTATGCTTACAGAGGTGAAGGGGAGTGGGGAGAGCTGAGGGAGGTAGGTCTGCTGTGTGTACTAGACACTGTACAGTACAGTGGCACTCCCAGAGGTTAAGAGGGAGGGGAGTGGTTAGGCAAGCGGTTATGCCGGCAGGCTCGCACATCTTAAGAGGGAGGGGGGTGGACGCCGGGCCCAGCAGCTCGGGAGATGACGCTTGAGTGGCATTGCCTTGTTTGGCAGAGCTGCCAGCCAGAGCCGGAGCCAGAGTTGGAGTTGGAGTTGGGGACGGGGAGTGTGGCAGGCAGTGGGTGGCATTGGCTGAGCAGCAGGGCTGCACAGACAGACAGACAGAGGCAGTAGGGGAGAGCAGAGAAGAGTACGGTAGCCAACAGGCACAGTGCACACTGCTGCAGTGCTGGCACCGGCCGGCCCCGAAGCCACTCACTGCTCACTCAAGTGGTGGCAAGGCGACAAGGCAGACGTTTAGCAGTTTGTCATACTGTGTGTGTGTGTGTGTTACTGTGTGTTACTGTGTGTGCGTGTGTGTGTGTGTGTGTGTGTGTGTGTGTGTGTGTGTGTGTGTGTGTGTGTGTGTGTGTGTGTGTGTGTGCGTGCGTGCGTGCGTGCGTGCGTGCGTGCGTGCGTGCGTGCGTGCGTGCGTGCGTGCGTGCGTGCGTGCGTGCGTGCGTGCGTGCGTGCGTGCGTGCGTGCGTGCGTGCGTGCGTGCGTGCGTGCGTGCGTGCGTGCGTGCGTGCGTGCGTGCGTGCGTGCGTGCGTGCGTGCGTGCGTGCGTGCGTGCGTGCGTGTGTTACTGTGTGAAGTGGTTGTAACTGACAGACGTTTAGCAGTTTGTCAGTGTGTGTGTGTGCGTGTGTGTGTGTGCGTGTGTGTGTGTAAAGTGGCTGTGACTGATGGACCTTCAGCAGCTCAGTAGCATGTGTGCTTGTGTCTGTCGTTGTCTTTGCAGCGCGTGTGCGTGTGTGTGTGCGTGTGTGTGTGTGTGTGTGTGTGTGTGTGCGTGTGTGTGTGCGTGTGTGTGTGTTTGCATCATCCCCTCTAGGGAGGCATTGTCAGCCAGGCTGTATGGTGTGGTTACAGTACAGTAGACTCCTCATCCTCTCATCAGTGCAAACCATTGTCAGTGATGCTGCCTCTCCTCTCCTCTCCTCTCCTCTCCTCTCCTCTCCTCTCCTCTCCTCTCCTCTCCTCTCCTCTCCTCTCTTCTCCTCTCTTCTCCTCTCCACGCCTCTCCTCTCCTCTCCTCTCCACGCCTTGCCTTGCTTTGCCTTGCATTTTACAGTTATCTCAGCCTGGGACAGGTGTCTGTGGCTGAACTTGAAATCACTGCTTTAGCATGTGGCTGAATATGAAATCACTGTTTTTATATCATATGAGTTAACTATATGCTTTAGTATATTGTGAATGCCTAGTTTCTATCGGGGGTGTTTTGTTCAAACCATGGAGATTACCTAGCTCATTACCCCGGCTCTCTCTGGAATGGGCTGTCTTTTAGATGGAGCCGCCTCACAGTGTGTCTGTGTCTGTTTCTGTGTCTGTGTGCATCTTGGGTGTGTGATTTTGTGCATACGTTGAGCAAGCTGTTTGTGTGGGCGAGAGGTGGCTTTAGTCATAAGTCCTGTCATTAAGGGCTCTTTACCTGTGCTACCTTTCTCTACTTTAGCACCTTCAAAAAACGCTGTGTCCCAAAGTGTGTTTGTGTATGCAAGTGTGTTTGTCCTCATATTTATGTTTGAATAGTGCGTGTGCGTGTGCGTGTGCGTGTGCGTGTGCGTGTGCGGCTCTGCTTGTGTGTGTGCATATGTAAGCTGCCTATAAGTGTGTGTTTGTGTGAACTACCGGTTAACAAAAAAGAAACATTGGAAAAAGTGTTGGTTTCTGAAAAGGCCTGGTTTGGGAGTGGGGATAAGCCTACGTGTAGACAAGTCCTCCGAGGGAGAGAGGGGCTCCTGGGACCAGATAGCAGATGGGCGGAGCACGGTAATGAGGTGTTGCAAACAGCTGCCATCTTGAATCTGGGAGTTTTCATCTTGCTTTGTTGTTTTGCTCCACCCCCCCCTCCTCAATTCTTTTCCACACCAGCATAATTGTATGTGCTGTCCTTACTGACCCCATTAACAGCTTTTTGTGTGTGTGTGTGCGTGTGTGTGTGTGTGTGTGTGTGTGTGTGTGTGTGTGTGTGTGTGTGCGTGTGTGTGCGTCACCGTGGATGCCTGCGTTTATTTGTTTGTGTTTATGTGTGCGAGTGTGTGGGTTTAAATGTTTGTGTTTGTTCGTCGGACACTGAGCCTGTACTTTGAAGCCATGTTTAGCCTGGTTGTGGATTCTTAACACAGCGCGCTCATGAATACCATTCTGAAGACGTATTCGTTGGCCGCGCATCTGAAGTTAATTTGCCCTGGACAAACACTGCATGTCGGAGAAGGGGTTTTCTGAGTGTGCTGTGTGAGCCATACATCGATAGTACACATCACAGGCCGAGGTGTTGCTTATTTAAGGATTTACGAAGACAGACTTTAGTTTCTGAAAACCAAGCCAAGCTACACACACATGACTGATCTGACGGCATGTGTGTACAACCATGTAAATCCTCGACCCCTTGATAAGGGTGCAGGATCACAATCGTTTCTCTGTATGAAATAGAACATGTATGGCCCTACAGCCTTGGGATGAGCCACAGGCTAGAAACTGCACTGCACTTTAAAAAAATAAATAAATAAATAACATATTATTCTGGGAGCTAATTGGCAATGTGTGGCCATTTTTTTTCTCTCTTGGCATGTACTCTAGGCTCATAAATGTATGGAAGTCATTCAGTACGGCTCTTTTGGCTATACCACAACAACGCATAGCCACAGCTTGGTAGCCAGAGGCGATTACTGTGTGCGACACTAAGACTGGAAAGTCCCAGGAAGAGCCGATATGTCATCTTCACTGGAGACCCATGAAAGGGATATGTGAGTGTTAGGGGGAGACATGGGGGGGGAGGGGGGGGGGGTGATAGGGAGTTCAAGAAGGTTAAGAACTGTTTATTGTCAAAAGGAATATAGTTCCATCAATAACATTGCTAATTTAGTTTCGCTGCAGATACATTTTATAAGCTGAACTATGATGAGGTTTGAAACAAATTGGCTGATATTGCATAACTTAATGCAATACAGAAAATGCAGAGCAAAGTATAGTTGTCTTGCGGAGAAATTTGATCTGAAGAACTTGACAGCCACACCATCTTTGTGAACATGATATTCTTTTGCTTTGACCATCTTAGTTCAAGCTTTCCCATCCCATCTTCATGACCAGTCAATTGCACTATTGTGGACGAGAAACGGTGACTAGTCAGCCAAGGCATGAAATTATATTTGTTTTGGTTATTCATAAACCTAAGCTAGCCATACAGTCTATTTAGCCCAGTAGTTAGTGGCAAGGCTGCAATAGAGTTCTTCAGCGGAAGCGGAAGCATGTAGTAGATTGTAGTC
The DNA here is from genome assembly GCF_034702125.1 of Engraulis encrasicolus. Classification (NCBI taxonomy): domain Eukaryota; kingdom Metazoa; phylum Chordata; class Actinopteri; order Clupeiformes; family Engraulidae; genus Engraulis; species Engraulis encrasicolus. The sequence continues at coordinate 22,579,764 of NC_085868.1, forward strand.
TTTCATGTTAGCATTTAAGGACGTCCTGGTTCCTATCGGCTTCCGGCCTCCATTGGGAATGAATAGGGGTAAATTTCAAATAAGCTCCGAGTGCAAGCACGCGCTTAGCGAACCCCCGCAAACTGTCGAGGGTGTTAAAAATAGGCTGTAGGTATGATATGGTTGATCATTTTGTGTCAAACTTCGACATAAATACGATGTTGCGTCCATATGCTAAACCCGGAAGCTTTTGGCAACTACAGAAGCAGCGCCTGTATCTAACGGCATGTACGTGCGGATGGCTGTACCCATGGCAACCAAAGGAAAGTATGTAGTTCGGAAGTTTTAATGATCAGAAAGGGGTTAGCAATATTGAATTATAATCGTCATGATTTAACATGTGAATACACCAACATGATGATACGATCCGTTCCACTAATGAGAGGGGGATGCGGGGACACGCTAATGTTCGTTGTTGCCGTGCAACTTATATTTTTGCCAAACCTGAATCTCTATGGCGTTTTGCAATGTAAAAAATCGCCATGGAACCGGTAGTCCAAACGCCGCATACAAGTTGACGTCAACGCTGAAGAGCTCTATAGGTACAGTATTTTCCACTCGTGTTGTAATGTTATCTACTTCTGGGCCTGCTGTCTGTGGGGCTTTCTCTGCAGTGCTGGGAGGCTGCAGTATTTTTGGGCCAGTTGTTCAGATACCCTTCGACCAAGGTTGGACTTAGAGAAGGGGTTGGGGGTTGGCGATAAAAGTCTGGCAGGGGAAATTCAACACCTGGAATAAGGTCACTGTCAAATAAATTCACCAACATGCTATCAAAATAAGCTTCACAGATAACGAACATTCTAAATGATTGGGAAATGGGAAATGAGCTTGGGAAATGAAATATGGGAAATGAGCTTGGTGTTAAAAGTCTGTGGTCTTGTGTATGTAGTACAGTAACAAACCAAGGACATTGCAAGATGCTTGAAAATGAAATTTTGTTTTAGACCAATAAGCCAAGCATATTCCAAAATGCTCCACCAACGGGGTGCAAATCAGTAACTGCAAAAACATCTGTTTGGTAGATTAATGCTAGAAATACTTGAAATATTTTGTTGTCATCAGGTGTAGCTTGCCTGGTCATTAAATTGAAGTTATGGCCATGGCTAACTGCCATGAAGTTCCTGCATGTACATCATGTATATAAACCACATACCACACTCCTTTCGTGTTGTTAAAAAGAAATTGGCACATCAGCTGCATCAGTGTGTTAGCCGCAGACGTAAGTGGGTTATGTGTGTCATGAATAGCCTATCGCTGATGTATGCATTTAATAGGCAAACGTGTTTAGCTCTTCGCGGCTTTGTTCTTGAGGCCTCAGGGTATCTGTCCCAGATAGCTTGAGAAGAGCTCTTTTAGATACGGAGGGTGCATTTCAGTCTTCAGAAACTAGGGCTTTAAGACGGTGGTAGTCTATTGCTGAAGCATCGCTATGAAAGGAAGCCGTGCTGTGTGCATTCCTGCTGTATTGTCTCCCATTTCTGTTCAGTGTCTTATGTTGCTTTGGTGCGGTGGGCAGTTTAAAAAACCTGAGTGGACACTGCACAAACCTTTCTTCATGTAGAAATTGAAGATTTGCTGTAATATTCACCATTTGGCGAATTTTTATGTCTTCCGTTCTGCAGTCTTCTCTCTTCTTGCTTTAATAATCTCCTCATACCTGGTCTGCTGCAATACTCTGTGTAGAAAAGCTTTTCTTTACCATCTTTGACTAAATGGCAACCGAAACATCCATGTTCAACACTACTGTTGTCATGGACATGAACGAAATGCATTGTCTGAACAATCACAGTGGCCTTGGTTACATGGGACATTTAATTCTGAAGTAACTGAATTTAATTCTGAATAGAACTTAATTCTGCTTTGAAAACATCATGTTAAGCACTTCACAATTAGGACAGTGCAATGTAAACTCAAAGGAACTATGTAATTCTGAATTATTTATGTGGAATCAAAAACATCATGTAAACATGGTCAGTGTCCTTCAGAGGCTGAGTAGAGATGAACAGTATGAAACTCGAACTCGAGCAGAGGTTTTGGACTATGGAAAGCGTGGAAAACTATTTTGGTCATCCGCTCTAAAATGAGTACTATGTACCATGAAAATAAACACAAGGACTGCTTCGGAAAGGTCCTCGACCCAGTCAGATTCTTGGGCATAGCGGGATGCTTTCTGCATTGGGTTACAGATTTCGGAAGAACACAGCTGTGTACAAATATGTCTAAAGGGTCAGGAATCGGTACATTTTAACAGATGAAAATAAAACAATATTGCATAATTCAGTAATGATAACAAGACTAGTGCAGATTAAGTATGAAAAATGTAAGTCTTTGGACACCCTCACTAGTTCTTCAGCATCAGAAATGTCCCTCAATTCTGTATTGTTTTTGTGATCTGATGTTCCTTCAGTTGTCCTCTTCTGAGATGGTTGTTAGTTTCGGTGTTTGTTGCAGAACGTTTGTCAAGCCACTTTCATAGTCCAAAGCAACGGTGGCAACGGTATGACTGTGAGTTTCAGCTGATTGGTAACCAGCTCCTGACGTCCTGGTTCCCTTTGCGTCTGTGTAATGAGCCAGCTGCCGCATGAGTCGAGCGAAGGGGGAAGTAGAACAGGGGCCTGGAGGAGAGTAAAAATGGAATTCAAGACCGACGGAGACGTTCCTGCATCGTCATCGGAGGCACTCAGTCCTAAAGTCTCTCTGTCTGTCTGTCTATCTCCCTCACCCTCTGTCTCTCTCTGTCTCTCTCTTTCTACCTCTGTCTATTTTTTTCTCTCTCTCTCTCTCTCTCTCTCTCTCTCTCTCTCTCTCTCTCTCTCTCTCTCTCTCTCTCTCTCTCTCTCTTTATATATATATCTATCTTTATCTCTCTCTCTCTCACTCTCTCTCTTTCTCTCTTTATCTCTCTCTCTCTCTCTCTCTCTCTCTCTCTCTCTCTCTCTCTCTCTCTCTCTCTCTCTCTCTCTCTCTGTCTATTCTGTGTGTATGCCTCCTGTTCCCCCTCCCTGCATCCTTCTCTTTTTCACCTCTGCAGCAGAGATGACAATGCAGAGGAAGAGAAGTAAGGAAGTGTGTATCCAGTTCTGCACATACTGCTACAAGTATCCTATGGAGGTTAATGAAGGGTGATGAGCATAGACTATGTCTATTATAGACTTAAGTCAAGCATTTGATCCTGTGCGTGCGCATGCCTGTGCGTGCGCATTCCTGTGCCTGTTTATGCGTGTGTGTTTATGCGTGTGTGTTTATGTGTGTGTGTGTGCCCGCATGTGTGTGCACATTTATGCATGTGTATGTGATTCTGCGTGCGAGTGTGCCTCCGTTTGAGTTTGTTCAGTGCTGCTGCGGCACCAGTGCTGGATCGATGGCTTCACAGTCAACACCAAGGTTGACGTTGAACCTGATGACTCATCATATGCGTGCTGGTACTGATGCAGCAAGTGGGATGCAGAAGAGGAGATGGCTGGCTTAAGGCTGATGCATAGTCACGCGGTGCCGATTGCGGGGTAAAGCATAGACGTACTGTCAGCGGGGGGTATTGCCTCATAGTCGACCTACATGCGAATGCGTGCGAAAGGGCGTGGTGTTTTTTTTCCCTCCGAAAATTCAAGAGTGGGTCAAGGGGGGAGGGAGGAGGAGATTTTAATGACGTCAATTCACCTCCGTGACAACAGGGGGCGAACTAACTCATTCAGTTGAGCCCAGTCCCTAGAATGAATAACAAAGCTAATCAGCTGGCTATGTAAAACGTAATATTCCACTAGTAGCCTACTTCTAAAAGTTGGGGCATAATTAGATGGTACAACATCAGTTTATTTTTGGTCAAGTACTACATGAGATTAAATGCAAGACAAACGCCATTTTAAAAGACAATAGACAGCATGAATGGCCATTCACACCTGGGGCCTAGTAGTAGCTAGCCAGCTAAATCAGTCATTACAAACTCAAAGCTAGTTGACTAGCCACCTGAAACGTAATTCTACCACTAACAAAGAGGCTTCTTGCTATTAATTTAAAAAGTTGTGGCGTAATTAGACATGAATGATAGCATACAAGATTCTCTCTTTATTCATGTTTTACAGTTCAGGTGGTTAAAATGCCAAACAAAAGCCGTTTTAAATACAATACATCTAATGGCCATATTAACAGCTTAGCAACTGTCAGCCAAACCCATTCAAACTCTACAGGACATTAGCGAACCCTGTTTTAGAAGCTAGCTAGCCACACTACTTGTACTATATACTGTATCAACAAAGAGGCTTCTTGCTATTAATTTAAAAAGTTGTGGCGTAATTAGACATGGATGATAGCATACAGGAGTCTCTCTTTATTCATGTTTTACAGTTGAGGTGGTTAAATGAAACAAAAGCCATTTTTAAATACAATAGATAGCCTATCTAATTAACAGCTAGCTTAGCAACTGTCAGCCAAACCCATTCAAACTCTACAGGACATTAGCGAACCCTTTTTTAATGAGCTAGCTGCCACACTACAAAAGAACAAAGAGGCTTCTTTGCTACTACCACACTAGAAACATCATTCCATGATGGCCTTTTATGGATATTTCTAATTGATTTTTTGGAAGTTGTACTACTGAAATAAAAAACAGTTTCTCTTCTCCCTGTCAAGTAAACTCCAGTGATTTCCTGCCAAGTCATCTGCATCGTGTTTTTCGTTTTCCTTCAAACCTCCGCGGTAGGGTAGAAGAATAGAACACAACTGACCTATCAGGGCTGAGTTCCCCCCGGACTGCCGTAAGCGCATTGACCAATCACCGTCTTCAAGCATAGCTCAGCTCACGGACATTTCAGCCTGGGAGAAACATGCGTGTACTGCAGCCAGGGCTCGTTTTGTCGCTGCACAGGGGGGCGCTGTGGCTCATTCTCTGTGCAGAACCCCCGCGAACGCGCGACTCTAAACCCCCCTTTACTTTGAGGCTGGCATTGTGCCCTTTCTTCTTATCACCCTGGATCTTCCTGCTCGTCTGTGCGTATTGACTGTAGTGTATTGTGTGTGTGTGTGTGTGTGTGTGTGTGTGTGTGTGTGTGTGTGTGTGTGTGTGTGTGTGTGTGTGTGTGTGTGTGTGTGTGTGTGTGTGTGTGTGTGTGTGTGTGTGTGTGTGTGTGTTTGGTAACCATAATTGGAAGGCCATATCTGGGGGAAAAATCTTTTTTACAAAGTAGTGACATTCCATTTTTGCTGCTTTTCAGTCTGTGTATCAGTGCAGTGCAGTTAAAGTGCATCCTGTTTATGTCATGACTAAACATGCATCACAATATTCTATTGCACAGACAATGCATCAAGCTAGCACTACAAGAAAGATATCATCTGAACTTCACAACAAGCCTTTAGGCTATTAACCACTCTTTATTTGGTATGACAAACTTGTTGACGGTGTCATCACCTTTTTTGGTATGAGAAACTTGTTGACGGTGTGATCACGGGCCAGAATCGAGCCCGGCTTTCCTGCGTGACTGCATGGTGCCTTAGCCGTGTGCGCCACCACCAAGGCCAATATGGTCACCTTTTTTACTGGGTTTGTAAGGAAACCTGTTAGGTTCAGGACAAACCTTTGTTGTGTGTCTGGTCTTTGTTCATCTTTGTGCTGACACAAGAGATCCCGATTGACGACCACAAACAAACATGCTGTGCTCAGGCGTTCACAGAAGTGGAAATCAATGGTGACCAACATTCGTGCGAGTGTCTGATTGACCATGAGAGGCGCGTGTGTGTGGGTGTGTAGGAGTTTGTGTTTTGTGTGTGTGTGTTGGTTCAAGTGTGTGTTGCAATGGAATATAGATTGTCAATTTTGGCGATTGTGTTCGAGTGTGAGATGGTACATGTAGTCAATTTGCGCAGTGCGTGTTTGAGAAAGGAAAGTAATAGATACAATATTTGTTCGACTGTGTAGTTTAGGTCGTCTATTTGTGCAATTGTGTGTCTGAATGTGTGAAATGATAGATGGAACATCTGGGCAAGTGTGTTAAGCCGGAGATGCATACTGCAATTTACATGGGTGTATGTGAAGCCGTTGATACTTGATAGGGAGATAGAAGTTGCCATTGAGGCTGGAGCTGGAGCTGACTGACTGCCCCAGAAGTTGGAGGAAGGTACTGTATGTTTTTCAGTGGGAAGCTGTAGATGGTCCCCATTTGTGTTTGAAATGTGTTTGAAATGATAGCTGGAACATTTGTGCAAGACAGTGTGTTAAGCCATAGATGCTGTACTTTTTCAGTGCGTGAAGCTGTCGATAATCACAGCCGATGGCGAGATTTTCATCCAGACTGGGGTTCACTGGCTGACTGAGTGGCACTGTGCTGATCATCATAAATGGCCCAAGAGGAGGAGAGGCAAAAAGCCCTTTAAAAAAAGTGGAATGTCAGTGGCAGCAGGCTGGAAAACAGGAAACAGCTGTAACAACATCCTGTGGTGGCAGAGGGGCGCATGTATGCATGTAATGTAATGTAATGTAATGTATGTATGCGGGGAGTGCCTGTGCTGTGTGGCAGCCAGCCCATCAGTCAGTCAGTCAGTTAGTCAGTTGGTCTTGATTGGTGATTGGCCATTGGTGGTCCCCAGACACCAGAGGTGCCAGCTTACTGGCTGCCAGATGTGACCTAGCCCCGCCCCTCTTGCTCTGGAGCCCTGGCCTGGCAGGCACTGGTAACAAAGGGCCTTTGTGTTGTGTGTGTGTGTGTGTGTGTGTGTGTGTGTGTGTGTGTGTGTGTGTGTGTGGGTGTGTGTGTGTGTGTGTGTGTGTGTGTGTGTGTGTGTGTGTGTGTGTGTGGGTGTGGGTGTGTGTGTGTGTGTGTGTGTGCATGAGTGTGTGTGTGTGTGTGTGTGTCACTGAGGAGGCCTGGAGCCCGATACAGTGTCCACTGGGGGCCCAAGGAGGCTGTGGTCCCTGGCCTCTCCACGGGTCAATGGATGGAGAAGACGGACTGCTTAACACATCAGACCCTTGCATACTGTGTGTGTGTGTGTGTGTGTGTGTGTGTGTGTGTGTGTGTGTGTGTGTGTGTGTGTGTGTGTGTGTGTGTGTGTGTGTGTGTGTGTGTGTGTGTGTGTGTGTGTGTGTGTGGGTGCGCTTGTGCATGAGAGAGAGAGAGAAGTAGAGTGGATTTGTGTGTGAGAGTGAAATGGACAGAAAATGTGCGTGTGAATTAGACGGACTGAGAGCAAGATTGCATAAGAGAGAAGAATTGCAGAATGGTGTTTTCTGTGAGATAAAAATAGGATGTGAGGAAAACTGTTGGAAAACTGTAGGAGGAGATCGAGAAAAATTAAAGCTAGAGAGAAGACTGGAGGAAGGGATGGAGCTAGGCCCGGACAATATGACGATATATATCGTTATTGTGATATAAAAGTGTATATCGTGACCTTTCTCCTATATCGTTTATATCGTGATAGTAATTTTATCAGTTTTATACAATTGAATATCATTTAATTACATTTCATGTTGTCACAATAGAAACTATAAGTTAATGTAACTGTAAAAATAAGAATAAAAAGATCCATTTTAAAGAAAGGTTGTTTTGCGACATGAAAAAATAAAGAGCAAATAAAGAGAATGACTGAAAACGTATGTAATTGTGGTATATCGTGATATATATTGTTATCGCGATATAAAGTGATCCATATCGTGATATTGTTTTATTTCCATATCGCCCAGCCCTAGATGGAGCCATACTTGTTCAGAGCCCTGAACCCTGTTTCATGTTGCATGCTTTCCCTTATTCCCCTTCCTTTATTTGTCTTATCTTCTCCTCATCCGACTGCATAGGGGCTCAATGAGGCCTTTGTACGGCGGGCAGCTAACACAGCCATGAGGACGACCAGGACCCTCAGACTCACTCTGTCACTCAGCCACACTCTAAAACACAGACATGCGCACAGATTGACAGATATGCACACTCGCGCACGCGCACGTGCACACACACACACACACACACACACACACACACACACACACACACACACACACACACACACACACACACACACACACACACACACACGCACACACACACACACGCACACACAACTGAAGCATGCAGAGACTGAGGTTCACACACAGAACACACCAACATGAGCGTGCACGCGCACACACACACTCAAACACACTCTTGAACTCACACTTGTACTCAGACATACTTGTAGGCAACATTCTTGTGAGTGCTGTTTTTGTGCTCATGAAGTTATTTAGGGAGTGTCAGTCAAAGATGGGAAATGCTCTTTGGGGAGAGAGATGTAGACGGACGGACAGATGGACAGACAGACAGACAGACAGACGGAGAGGGAAAGATGCACAGAGAATCAGATGGACAGCGGTCCTTGGGGACTTTCTCTTAACTTGGATTCATTTAGCTGCAGATGTGTACAGGCATCCGATATGGAAAAAAAAACCCATGAAGAATGTCAGAACAGAAGATTCATGCAGACGAGACAAAAGAGGAAAGGAAAAACTATCTACAGTTATAGAAGAAAGTCAGTCAGACAGCTCATTAAAACCAGAAGAGCAGAAATATTCAGTAATAACACATTCAGAAATCAAAAGTCAATATGCAAAGAAAGGTCTTGTGATTCATGTTCCCATGAGTCTCGCTGCAGTTTTCTAGTGGTGCAGTGCTCAGTGCTTTTAAAGCTCTCAGTACATTGGTAGAATGCATGGGCAGCCGAAAGATTCAGTCAGTTTTTTGTGATTATAATACTTACATTGTTTTGAGTTAGTATGATGGTATAAACTCGGTAGAAATTGTATGAGCTGCATAGTTTATACTGGACCTGTTTTAACAATATGTCAATTTAGTGCTATGTGGTGCTGCATGGAAGCTTGAGTGGACGTGAGTTCAGTTGCTGACTTGAGGAAAGCTGGAGCTCCCAAAAGATTGTGGAGTTTCCTAGACACGTTTGGCATCTATACTAGTACAGTACAAGTTAAAAAGTCAAAAGAAACTACTGGCAGAACTGGTGCCTGTGGGTCAAAGACGTCCAAAAAGGAATTGTCATTCAGTGTAACGAATACCTTCTACTGACTGTAACGGTAAAAAACATGACTCTTTTTATTTTATTTATTTTTCCAGTGAATTCATGAAAGCCTCGGCTGTTCACTTGAAACAATTTTAAAATCTTGTTTTTTTTACAGTTGCAGTCAGCAGAACGTATCCGTTACACTGAATGACAATTCTTTTTTTTGGCTGTTTTTATTTGCTCAAACTAGTACTTGTTGGTGTGAGTGCATTTCAAAAGTAAGGAGTCAAGCTCCTGAACAGGGTGTGGTGGTGCGGCGGCATCCACTGAACATACTGTACAGTGCTACCTACCTATGCCACCATCACCTCCCATTGGACACCAACTGTCACGGACTGACACAGATTTGTTTTTTTTGCACCTCTTTCTCTCCGTATGCACACACCCCCACACGCAGAGATGAGATATGGAGAGAGAGGGATGCCGAGAGAGATAAAGACAGAGCTTGACACAGATTCAGCTACGCCATGAATTAGTAACGCAGCCATGGCTCCATGCGTGACTCCTTGAGTGGTCGTGATGGTGGTGGTGATGGTGGTGGTGGTGGTGGGGGCTCATTCTGGAAGGACGCGTCCAGTGCCGGTGGCTGGAGCTCGGAGCAGCTCTGGCCTACTTTACCCCTGGCCCTGGAGAAGGGACAGGACCTCAGGGTGTGAAGAGGGATGGAGAGAGGCAGAGAGCGAGCGAGAGGGAGAGAGAGAGAAAAAAGGATAGAGAGAGAGAGAGAGAGAGGCAGAGAGCGAGCGAGAGAGAGGGAGAGAGAGAGAGGTTACTGCATAGATGGAGACATGAGAGAGCTGCTGTAGAGGTTAATGGCGTAGAGATGAAAGATGTAGCGGGTGATGAAAGCACCAGGCACATCAAGCGGCATGATGGCAGTAGGTGGCGGGGTGGGGTGGTGGTGTGGTGATGATGGCAGTAGGTGGTGGAGTGGGGTGGTGGTGTGGTGATGGCAGTAGGTGGTGAGGTGGGGTGGTGATGATGGCAGTGGGTGGCGGAGTGGTGGTGTGGTGATGATGGCAGTAGGTGGTGGAGTGGGGTGGTGGTGTGGTGATGGCAGTAGGTGGTGGAGTAGGGGTGGTGATGATGGCTGTGGGTGGAGGGGTGTGGTGGGGTGGGGTGGTGTTGATGGTGGTTGGGTGAGGAACGGGAGGGAACATGCACCGTTATGGGAATGGCAGTGGGGCTGGGTGTGGTCTTGGATGGGCAGGGTGGGAAACGATGGAGGTGGGGAGTAGGGGTGGGGTTCCTGGCGATGTTGATGGGAAGGGTGTGAAGTGGGTTAGGGAACATGCAAACATGCTCCATTATGGGTGATGGCAGTGGGTTAGGGTGTGGTGCTATAGGTGGCGGGTGGGTGGCTCTGGAGGTTTAGGATGATGGGAATGGGGGGTGGTGGTGTACATTGTGATGGTGGTTACCGTAGGGTTTTGGAGATGGTGGGTGGGTGCAGGGTTTTTTATATGGTGATGGTTTATATGGTTTTGTGGGTTGGGATTAAAATAATTGGAGGAGCTGGGATGCTTGTACTGTGAGGCAAGTTGGTGGGTCTCGGATGGGGTTAGGTTAGGGTGAAGAGGGTTGGGGGGGGTGTAAATTGTGATGCTGGTTAGTTTTTTAGGATTATGGAGGGGGTGAAGTTGCAGGGTGCTCCAGGTGATTGTGTTTTGGGTTTTGATTAGGATAGCCGTAATAATAGGGATCTAAGTTATTCTATTGTACTGTACTGTACTGAACTGGGGGTGGAGGTGGTGGTGGAGGACTAGTCGGGGGTTGGGGAAGCTACCCTCCCCGAGATGCAGCTGTGAGTGAGAGTGAGCTGGAGAGAGAGAGAGGAGAGGGGGGGGGTACATGTAGGTCAGCAGAGCGATGACCAGCTCCTCACACACTAGGGAATAAGAGCTCAGGGTGACCCCCAGCATCAGAACAGGATGCGCTGTACTGTACTGCGCTGTACTGTACTTGGCTTGGCTTCCCTCGCTGTTTAAGTTATCGGTTTCTCTGGGATACGCTCGTTTTTATGGCTCGCTTTTTCCCCTATTTCCTCCTCTTTTCTGTTGCTGTTGTTGTTTCGAGCTCATAGCTGCTTGTAATAATTGTGTGTGTGTGTGTGTGTGTGTGTGTGTGTGTGTGTGTGTGTGTGTGTGTGTGTGTGTTTGCGCGCGCACTGTAACTCAGTCCAGACTATGTAGGCTGGAGGGCCATAGGTCATGGGAAACAAGGGGGGCGGTGAATTAAACCACACACACACACACACACACACACACACACGCGCGCACACACACGCACACACGCACGCGCGCACACACACACACACACACACAAGCAGAGTGTACAGACTATTTTTCTTTCCCATTCTCCCTGTGTCTCCCATACAGTACAGCAAGATAGATGTGCACGCTGTAACAGACCGTCCTCCACTTTGAAAAGAGTTTCATGAGCTCTAATTTGGGCGTGTAGGCTAGGCGTGTTTTTCAGCGCTTCAATAAAGACGTCTTGCTCATAAAAAGACAGCATGTAATGCTGCTGACAGCAGAGTCTGCCACCGCAGGCCACACGGCAGAATACACACATGCGTGCTTGTATGTGTACTATAGTCGTGTCTGTGACTTTGAGTGTTTGTGTGTAGTTGTGTGCGTGATATTGGGCTTGTGTGTGTGTGTGTGGCCCCCACATGTACACACACACACACACACACACACACACACACACACACACACACACACACACACACACACACATACACGCACACACACACACACACTGTGGGCCTTTAGGTAGGGGCTGGGTTTCTCGGGTGCGGTAGGGGAGGCGGTAGATAGACCCACTTGTATTGATTGTCATCAGTGTGCGACTAGCATAAGCTAGTTACGCTGTACCACAGAGCTCAGATGAAGAACCTAAAGGGCCGTACACACACATCGCTGCTATTTACTAGCTTCTCGCTTGCTCGCCTACTGGCCTCTCTTTCATGGAACGTTCGCTAAAAGTTCCCGCGGCTTTAAATGCCAATGAACAGGCGAGAAGTACCGAACTCTGTATTCCAATTGGTTACTCGCTTACTCGCCTCGCTCGAAGATAAAATATTTTCAACCCGGGATCCACCCACATCGCATCGCTTGTACAGTACTCGCCTGCTAGTCTCGCTGGAACACATTGACATTCTATTGAGTTCATTCGCTGAGCGAGTAACTAGCAGCGACGTGTGTGTACGGCCCTTTACACATACACGTGTAATCAGTTTTTGCTGAAAACAGCTGGATTGTTTTAGATTGGTTTGTTTTTCCTTCGTCAAGACTTCAAACAGCAATTATATTTAATAAATTGTGTGTTTGTGGTGCACTCATGGTACTCGTGCACTGTGCCTCTCATAGACGTAGGGCTAGGTCTTAACATCAATGCTGATAATGATGATGACTTTGGGGTGTTCCTTTCAACACATTTGTTATCCTTCAGAGTTGCCTGTGTAACAGAAATACACGGGCAGGCTGACATGTGCAATGATGAAAGAGTAAAGCGAAGAGGAGAAAGTAAAGCTTATTCAAGTGAAGTGAAGCTAAAGTGAAGCACCTGGACACACGGCAGAGTTATACTTGGCTGTGGATGTATTATAAATGACTCCACTGCAACTCGGAAGAAAGGCATTTTCTTGGCCACGCCACGCCGGGCTACCGGACCAATTTCCTCTTGTCCTCTCACCATCTTCCTCTCCTCCGATCTCCCCCCTTGACACTGTTTAGAGTTTGGAGTAACCTAGATTCAGGACTGACATCTGGCCCCCAACATATAGATCTCACGTCACACAGATATAGACTGTGAACAATCCTTTAGGAAGACATTCAGTTTCATAGGCTGTAATGGACTCTTTTAACGCATATATTGCATGCGTTCATTTATGTATATTATGTATAGTGTCTAGGGATGCACCGATACCACTTTTTTGAAAACCGATACAAGTACGAGTACTTTAATATGTGTACTTGCCGATACAGAGTACCGATACCGATACCTTTTACCACCAAAATACAATGAAAATAAATGCACGGCCTTGTTTTTTTCCACCTGTGATATTTTTATTGTCCATTTCCATGTAGATTTAAATGTTAGTAAATGTATGAGGTTGCACTTTTTTCCATGCTGCTTTCAAGTCCACAGAACGCGACAAGATTTTGCATTGTTTTGTGTAATAGCAGTATCGTTCCTGGTATCGGCAAGTGCTTGACGAGTACGAGTACGAGTATAATGAGCAGTATCGGGTGCTGATACCGATACCAGTATCGGTATCGGTGCACCCCTAATACTGTCTATGAAAAGCTGTGCTGATGTAAGTAGTCTCCCTCAGCATCTTTAATGTCATTGTGCACGTACAGTGACAGTGACAGTGACAGGCATTCTATTTAAGGCACATCGTTAATGATGACCGTGCTGATTCCTGTGCCGCCGCATGTTCACAAAACTCTCAGGAGGAGACTTGGTGGTGATTATTTTTGCGTGCCCATTTGTTCTGCGCGGGCGGTGAGAGGAACTTTCCGTGGTGATTAATCGGTTTGTTTGTCTCCTCTTGTGTTTACAGATGCGTTCGTCAACAGCCAGGAATGGACCCTGAGTCGGGCAGTACCAGAACTGAAAGTGGTGAGTGCTTCTTGTTCCACTCCAGACTGCATGACAAATCGTGTATGCTGTTGCAAAGCTTTGTGGCTTTGATATGTTTTTAAATCAGCTGAGCAAGGCTTTTTTGAGTTGCTCACTTGAAGATGAGAGTAAGATGTTGTGGAATGGTTTCTAGATGATGTTTGGATGTCCTCTCTCTGTGTCGGTCTCTCTCTGTCGCTCTCTCTGTCGCTCTCTCTCTCTCTCTCTCTCTCTCTCTCTCTCTCTCTCTCTCTCTCTCTCTCTCTCTCTCTCCCTCCTTCTCACCCAGGGCATCGTGGGTAATCTGGCCAGTGGGAAGTCAGCTCTCGTGCACAGGTACCTGACGGGAACGTACGTACAAGAGGAGTCGCCAGAAGGTAACAACACCACTGCACACTATTCCTTCACACATGTTGACAGTAATTACACTTCATGAGTATGTCCATCATGCTTTTATCCTGTTGTCAATTAAAATTCTGGATGAGTGTGTTTTGATTGAACTCTCTAGACCGAGCACCGCTAGGCACAACTGTGCCACTGCCAACGTATATAGAGAGGGCTGTCAGTATACACATAAAATATCCATATAAAGCATCCTTATAAAGACCAAGCTTAGAACTTGGAGGTCAGAAAGTACGTTTGCTGTTAGCAGCATAATACCCAGACAGACGTTAGTATGCCAGCTTGTGTCGTGGGAATGTGTGCATCCTCCTCCAGCTAAGCCTAAGGCTCTTCTCTCTTCATCTCTGTCTTTCTCCCTCTGTTTTACTTTTTTTCTCTCTCTCTCTCTCTCTCTCTCTCTCTCTCTCTCTCTCTCTCTCTCTCTCTATCTTTCTCTCTCTCTCTACTCTTTCCCTTTTCTCTATCTCCCTCTCTTTCTCCAGGTTTTACTTTCTCTCCTTCTCTCTCTCTACTTTCTTTCCCCTTTCTCGCTCGCTCTCTCTCCACTCTTTCTCCCCTCTCTCCTCCTCTCTCTCCCTCCCTCCCCCTCTCCCTATCTCTTCTCTCTATATATGTGAGTGTATGCATGCATATGCCTGCAAGCAGGAGAAGCCCACCATACTTGTTATTAATTATTGAGCGATCGTGAGGAGAGCTTAGCCAAGGCGTCCTGCCCGAGCTCAGCGTGGGAATAGAACCCACGGGCCAGGCTGTTCTGTTCTGCTCTGTTCTCCTCTCTTCCCACTCGCCCCAGTAAATATTTAATGTCTCCTTATTAATGATTATACCGAGAACTCTGTTGCACCAAAATCACTGAGGATATGTACGGCTAAAATACTAATAACTTGCATGCAGTGTTGACGAGGGACATTTAAAGTTTGCTCGAGTTTGATGCAAGATGTTTCAGAAGTCAAGTAACTATAGCTTGTGAATAGACAATATAGAACTGAACTCCACGGCATGAGTTGTCTCTCTTGTGTGACACTAAACATGAACACATGGACAGAGAGGTGAAAGGGTTGAAACGAAACCCAGCTAGTAAGCGAAATCAGAGCTCTCTGTCTTCCCTTGCTGACAGTTTTCTTGCATAGCAGTGTAGTAAATGGTTTATGAATGAGTAGATGATTTGTAGCAAATGGCCAGCCTGGCTTTTGAAGCCATAATCTAGTACTGCAGGGATGTTTCCGCCATTCACCAAACCAGCTGATGTGTGATTGGCAAAACTGTTGAATCAGACAGAGTAGTTGCTAGTTGGAATCATCTGAACCAGGTGATTGGGGATTTAGAGTATGTCATACCAGACTGCTCTACAAAAGGCAAAGTGCAGTAACTATATTTGATAAACTTGAGTTTAGACTGAAAATGGTCCTCATAACACCTACTTTCTCTTTTGACAAAGCCTAACAGGTGAACACACTGGTAGCGACAAGATTAAGCGACAGAGAATCGGTGGACTGTGCAGCATGAGTGAAATAAGCGACAGTGTATTCCCGTTAAAATCAGAATTCTAGCATTCCGATTCCTATTGTCTGTGGGGGCTGTCGCCGAACCGCATCATAGTCCAACTACAAATTGCCGCTCATGTCGCCCAACATGCTTTTGTCTCTTCTGTCGCCAACGACTGTGTACAAAGTCAATTACTTCCATCGCTGGCGTCTGGTCAATTCGTGCCATTATGAAGATGTGTCTTGTTTTAGAGAAATTGCCATGTCAAATTAGCAGTAGCTACAATATCCAACCTTATTCCAAGGCGTTTGAAGGCCTTTTTCCTCAGTGTCAATGTTGGCGTTGTTACTGCACTTTGCCTTAGTTGGGCAGTAGAGTAGACTGCATCCTCTGAATCCAGGCTGCACTCCACTGGTGGACACTGTAAGCGTACCAGTACTCCATTGTGTGGATCGCTCCAACAGCCTTGAGACATTAATTATGACTTAATGTATGCACCTGTCATAGAGAGGGCTCCAGATTGCTAACCTTGTTGTTATTAATGTAATGTTTTGATGCTGAAGGTGTCCTGGATGCTGCTACGTGTCTAGCCTCTCGGCTGTCCTCTCCCCTCTGTCCCCTTCTGTCTGTGTCCTTAGAGCTGTCTCATAATCCCCCCCTCTTACTATGCAAACATAAACACACACTTTCTGTCTTGCTCTTGCTCTTGCTCTTGCTCTTTCTCTTTCTCTCTCTCTCTCTCTCTCTCTCTCTCTCTCTCTCTCTCTCTCTCTCTCTCTCTCTCTCTCTCTCTCTCTCTCTCGCTTCTTTCTGTCCCTCACTCTACCCTCTTGCTTCTTTCTGTCCCTTGCTCCTCTCTGTGCCCTTTCTTTCCCCCTTTCCCTGTTTTCTTCCTGCTGTCCTTAAGTTTTGCTCTGTCACTTCTCTCAGAACCTGTTCCACTTCCCTCCTCATTTGATGTCCTCTGCTCTGTTCTCTGTCATTCTTTTCTCCTGATGTTTGTTCCTGGCTGCTCTCCTCTTTTGTCTCTGTCGCTTTGTCTGTCTCCCCCTCTCTCTATGTTGTGCGTTTCTCTCTCTCTCTCTCTCTCTCTCTCTCTCTCTCTCTCTCTCTCTCTCTCTCTCTCTCTCTCTCTCTCTCTCTCTCTCTCTCTCTCTCTCTCTCTCTCTCTCTCTCTCTCTCTCTCTCTCTCTCGCTCATGTATGGTTGTCCTCTGTGTCCTCTCTCTCCCTCCCTCCATGTCTCTTGTCGGTCCACTAAACAGCCCTTTCCTCACCACTGGCAGCCCAGGGACTAACCCAGAGAGAATCTCAATAGTGTGTTTGTAGATCAAAATTATACGACAGGGAGCCAAGAGAAACACTATCCCTCAGCTCACAGAGGGCTCTAGCGCAGCCCAAAGTGACGTTTAAAACAACAGCCACACATTCTCCTGTCCCAAATAGCTGGCGATATTGCGGATGAAAGAAAGGCCCATGTGTGTGTGTGTGTGTGCGCGCGTGCGCGCGTGTGTTTGTGTTTTGTTTTTGTTCCTGTTAATTAAAAAGGAGTAGTGCAAGGACTGAGGCTGATCCAAGTTCAAACAAAACAAAACAGCCCAGGAAAAAAAAAGTAAACAAAGCTGTTATCTTTTCACATTCCTCTGTTTTAAGTGTAGCTCTTCTAATTATTATTCTCAGGCAGAGTGAAGTCAAAAACACTTTGGCCAGAATTGTTAAAGGGACACTGTTCAGGAAATGGTCAAAAAAGGTACTGCAACTATGCTGCTCATTGAAACTGTGTTGCCTATTGCCAAATTTGATCTTTTCTTGGAAGTTAACTAAGTAATAAACTAATATTTTGTAGTATTGCCCAAGTACAGTCATTTTTGCAGCTAAAAATGGCTTTTTCTGGAAATTCAAAATGGCGGACCATGGAGAAGATCCCCCTTTTCATGTATGAAAAGTGCATTTTTTCTAGTCATAATGAATACTTAGAATTTGATGGTGGTGGCAAGTATTCATGAAAAAGGTGACATTAGTGAATGGGTAGCATGAATTCTGGAAATAAACAACTAAAAATCTCACACAGTGTCCCTTTAAAACACAGCCATGGTCACAAGTGATCAGGGATCCTGGTTGTCTGTTGAAAAGAGAGACATCCATCACTGCATTCTCCTATGCAGACACGCACGCAGACACACACACACACACACACACACACACACACACACACACACACACACACACACACACACACACACACACACACACACGCACACACGCACACAGAAACGGGCGCACACACATACACACACAGAAACAGGCGCACACACACAGAAACGGGCGCACGCACACACACACGCACGCACGCATGCGCACACACACGCACGCATGCGCACACAGACACACATGCAAACCCACACGCACACACACACACACACACACACACACACACACACACACACACACACACACACACACACACACACACACACACACACACACACACACACACACACACACAGTCTCTCTCTCTTGAGTACACACAGAGCAGCAGATATCCTTTTCGTTGTCAACACGAAGAAAAAAGACTCCGCCCCAGTCATTATGTCACATTGTCTGAGACATTCTCAGTGTGGTGACAAGTCACAAGAGCTACAAACGCAACAGGCAACCTATACTGAATGCACAGAGCTCTTACAGTGAATAAAGCCAGCTCCTGCAGTGAATACATGCAGGACCTACAACTTTGTTTCGTACTTTGAACGCATCAGGCGTTGCATCAATACAGGTGCCCAATTCAACAATGAAGACGAGACCTCTATGTATTACATTCTGAGATCTTAACATGCAGGTGGTTGATGAATACCAAAACAAACAAAAGGATAAGGGCATGAACTTCTTTGCGTGTTTGAAACAATTTGCATTTGTGAGTAGAAATGTGAGCTAGCGCCCTCCATATACTTCTCATCATTGAGGTATTTGAGGTGTAGCTATCAAAAGAAACAGAAAAAAACTGTTGTAAAGCAGTGTATTTACAGTAATTTGCATTTGTAATTAGAAATGTGAGCTCGTATCCTCCATACTCTTCTCCTTAAGGTGTTTGAGGTGTAAAATAAGCAAAAAGAAAACAAACAAAAAAAAGGTTGAAAACCTGTGTGTGTGTTTACGGTAATTTGCATGCGTGTGTAGAAATGTGAGCCAGTTGGGTGCATTCTCCCAGATGAATCTTTCATGTCAGTCTGGCACACTTGTCTGGGTGACCTGGCCTCATCCTTATGCTTATGCTTGATCTAATTTGAATTTCTCTCTTCCCGCAGATTCTCTCTCTCTCCCTCCTTCTCTCCTGACATTTTCTTTCTTTCTCTCTCTCTCCCCCTTTTCTCTTTGCTTTTGCTGTCGTATTTCTTTTATTTTTTTCTCCCCTCTTCCTTTTCTCATCCCTCTTTGTCTTGGATTCTCTTTCTTAATGCCCTCTCTCTCTCTCTCCCTCCTTTAAGCTCTCTCTCTCCCTCTCCCCCCCCCTTATTCTCTCTCTCTCAGACACAAACAGCATCTTAATCAGCCTTGTGTTTGAAAGCTGTCTTGACAGAGTGCCACTGTCCTCTTCCTGTGTTTGCAGCTGCTGTGTTGACTTGTGCTCTGTGTGTGTAATGTGACTTGTGACTGACTGTGCATGCTTAAACTCCACCTGGCCTGCCTCTTTGATTTGTTTGCTTCTTGTTTTGTATTTCTTTCCTCGGCTGCACTTTCTACTACTACTACTAGCTGACGTGGACGCAGGTAACTCGTTATTCTCTTTCTCTTCCTCTTTCAACGCCTCCATTTTCGCTCACACCTTTTCTTGTTCTTCTTCTTCTACGGTCCTCCCCCTCCTCCTCCTCCTCCTCCTCCTCCTCCATCTCCTCTTCTCGCCCTTTGTCAGTGCTCTCTACTTTAGCTTGGCCAACCGTGAAGGTCTCCACCAATCCAGCAAGGCTCATTTCTAGTCAAGTGTCTCACGCACCCTGCCTCCACCCATTCAAACCAGACACCGTCAGTGTCTATTGAACAAGTCTCACTTGGGTTGATTTTAACTCAGACACTGATGAAAAGCCATAAAAGTAGTGAGAAGTAGTAATACAGTACACAACTACTACTATATCCATTGTATACACTCATGCTCGTTGTACATTAAAGGGGTATGCCACTATTTTGGGGCTTAATACAGTTAAAATCGTTGGCTGGGGTTTATGAAGGTGGTAAAGTGTCTTATTTTTCGTGTAAGCCGTTATCTTGCTTTAAGACAAGTTAAAAGAGGGAATATGTCGCTAAGCTAGTGAAAGTCAATGGATCCGTGTAGCATTGTAGCATGCTACACGGATCCATTGACTTTCACTAGCTTAGCGACATGCTCCCTCTTTTAACTTGTCTTAAAGCAAGATAACGGCTTACATGAAAAATAAGACACTTTACCACCTTTATAAACCCTGGCCTACGATTTTAACTGTATTAAGCCCCAAAATAGTGGCATACCCCTTTAAATGATAGTAGGAGGTAGTAGAGGTGGTATTATGAGTGTGAGTGTTCACAAGAGTCAGTCCAATTAGAGATCTGTCTGCCTAGGAGACTTTGTGTTGACACTGTCGCAGAGGTGTGTGTAGTGAAGATAGAAGTACTCTTCCAGTGTATATGAAGGGCTCTTTTCCAAAACGCTATATCCACCATTTTTTACTTTTTGCATTTTAACATTGTAATAGACTGTTAAGAAGTCCTATCATCTAAGTGTGAATTCTTGCCATTCAAATGTTTTGAGAACATACTTTTTTAACCTCTATAAAAAGCATTTTGCAATGCAGTTCAATGGAATTTCCAATACAAAAATGTCAATTTGGATATATCTCATGGATATATCAAATGGATATATCTCATTTTGGAAAAGAGCTCCTCATATATACCTCATTAGTTACAGTGGAATAACTGGTGTATGAATCATGTACCAGTGTTGTAATTACGTCAGTAATAGTTCTACTTCTATTTGTACTTCACACACATCTGCGATGCTGCAGTAGAGATGTCACATATCGCTCTTTTCTATTCAAAACTTCTCCATCGTCACCCACTCCACTGTCCTTTCTTCCCTCCTCTCCTCTCCTCTCCTCTCCTCTCCTCTCCTCTCCTCTCCTCTCCTCTCGTTCACTCGGCCCGCCCGTCATTTCAACTCCACAGCTGCCCATCTTTCATGTCAAGTCATGTCTCCTCCACAATAGCAGACAGACCCCCTCCCCACACACACACACACACACACACACACACACACACACACACACACACACACACACACACACACACACACACACACACACACACACACACACACACACACACACACACACACACACACCTGGACAGACGTATGTTTCTGGGTGTGGAACAAAAAGAAAGGAGAAAAAAACAGCACAGAAGTGCCGCTGGAGATAACTATGCTATTAGTCAGACCACAAGCCACCCATACCTGAGAAGAGAAGAGTAGCACCACACACACACACACACACACACACACACACACACACACACACACACACACACACACACACACACACACACACACACACACACACACACACACACACACACACACACGAGAAGTGACGAGTAGCACGCCATAACCAGCAGGCACACACATGTGCCCACTCTCATACACGCGCACACAAACACACACACACACAGAAGCCGCACACACCTGAGAAAAGAAGCACGGCACAACAATCTCTCTTTCTCACACACGCGGATACACACACACACACACACACACACACACACACACACACACACACACACACACACACACACACACACACACACACACACACACACACACACACACACACTGAGTGCAGGCGCCAGGGCCACATCTAAAGGGGCTTTATCACGTATCGCAGCACACTCCCTCTGTATCCTGTTCACTCCCACCCCACCGGGTGAATGTTTGTGTTCAAGGGGACGGTGTCACGGTGGTGGAGAAGTGTTATGGTTGTGTTGTTTTAGTGTATTTGGGTCTACATTTCTACATCTGTGTCTGTGACCTGTTCATGTAATGTAATGTAATGTCTAGACCAGTGGTTCCCAACTTATGGGCCGGGGCCCACTGGTGGGCCCTGAAGGTATTCCAAGTGAGCCTTGAAATGATTTTCCAAAAATAATAATCATATTTTGGTGTGTGTTGCTGTTCATTTTTTCGAGTTTTAGGGTCAGAGGTGGGCCCCGAACGTTTTTGACAATTTCAATTTCCCAAGTTGAAAAAGGTTGGGAACCCCTGTTTTAGTGTATGTGGGTCTGAATTTCTACATCTGTGTCTGTGACCTGTTCATGTAATGTAATGTAATGCATGTAGACTATGTGGAGGTTTCACATATCAGGGAATGTTGAATGTTGTCAGGAATTCTCTTGCCAGTGCCAAGAAGTCTCAAATACGCTATTTTAGGAAAACCTCATTAAATGTGTGTGAGCACGCACCACACACATACGCACGCGCACACACACACACACACACACACACACACACACACACCACACACACACACACACACACACACACACACACACACACACACACACACACACACACACACACACACACACACACACACACACACACACACACACACACACAAAACAGGATGGCCCCCTAACTGCTGGAAGCCCTGCTGAGTAAGCCTAAAATACCCCTCTACACACAAAGGCGTACACACACACACACACACACACACACACACACACACACACACACACACACACACACACACACACACACACACACACACACACACACACACACACACACACACACACTCACTCACTCACACACACACACACTCTCTCAAACACAGTGCTCTGAAGTGGGCTCAGGGAGGCTTGGTCTTGTGGTGGGACCGTGTAAAGTGTAATTAGCTTGTGTGTGTGTGTGTGTGTGTGTGTGTGTGTGTGTGTGTGTGTGTGTGTGTGTGTTCAGTGCCCCCCCCCTTACTGTTTTAAGTTGACTCCACCCTGCTCCCAGTCCCTCCAGTGCTGCTGTTCTGTAGCCTGTCGGCTCCACAGTATCTCACTACATTACACGCTTCCCAGCCCTGCCACCCAGTGCTCCCCACGCACGCGCATACACACACACACACACACACAGACACAGACACAGACACGCACACGCACACACACAGACACGCACACGCACACACACACACACAGACACAAATACACACGCGCACGCACGCGCACACACGCGCACGCACGCGCACACACGCACACGCACGCACGCACACGCACACACACACACACACACGCTCTACCCTGCTCCTCAGTATCTCGCTCCACTGCAGCATCCCAGCCTGGCCATCCCAGTTCTCCCCTCACATCAGCCATCATCAGTGGGCAGGAAAATGGGGAGGCACTGCCTGCTTTTCATAGCATTACGGCTGGAAAATGTGCCCCACGAGAACACTTGCGCTCACATGTGCACATGTGCATACGCACGCACGTTCCCACACACATTCACCCACACAGTGACACTCACTCACACGCTCATTGATAGACAGCCTTTCTCACTCTCTTTCTGTAACACACACATGTGCGCGCACATGCATGCGCGTGCACACACACACACACACACACACACACCACAGAGAGGCACCCTATACCCACTGACCTTGCCGCTTCCTTTTTCCCCTCACAGCAAACACAAACCATATCATTATGGAAAACCCATGCGTCCCTTCCAGCTTTGGACCGCCACGTTCCTACGCTGAGATATGGAGCGTTGGTCGGTTATAGTCTCAACATTTTCTCTCTTGTAGTTTTTTTCTTTCTTTTTTTTCTTTTTTTTTTTTTTTTTTTTAAACGCCCTAGATGTCCTTCTCTATTTTGGACTGTTAAAATGTCTGACCCTGTGTGGCGACAGTGTCCATTTTCTGCCCCTGTTTTTTCCCCTCTACATAATACCAGAGAGCATTGAGGGAGGACTCTTTGGAAACGCCAGAGGGTAGGATTGTTAACTTTTTATGGGCTGTGTTGTCATTAGTTTTAACAAGTTTCTCCTTTTCTTTCAATTTTTTTTTTGGTCGAAACTGGTGGGTCTTTTATGGATGTCGTCCTTAAATATCGTATTTTTTTATCTGTTTAAGGACAATCATTTTCCTACACGAAAAGGAGGGGTAGTTTTTGGGAGCCTTGTCTTGTGCTGCCATCTTGCCTCACTGCTCACAGGACGTCCACAAGTTTTTCTTTAAGGATCTCGTCATACTATGCACATTCCCGCAGTTAGCTGCAGGACACTAATTGTCCCCAGTCAGCTATAATTAATGTTGGATGGTATACCAAACCCTGTGATCACGTGATTGGTCAGGGCGATGCAGTGCGACATGTCAATAACCGGTTCAGGAAGCTGACACCTTGTCATGTTATCCCCTACCACAGGTGAGAATAGCTGAGTTGTTTGAATGCTAATTGTGGTCAGCTGATTCAGATCTGGTTGGATCAAATTTGTGGAACAGCTTTTTCATTCTTGAACCTGGGAATGGACTCCTCTGGGATACAGTCACACAGAGCGTGCGTTGCAATATGCGACCTTGCCTCCTCCACTTGTGCTTGTCTCCTCGTACCAGGAAGTAATATGTCATGATGACATCACTGACCACAGCATCATAGTTCAATATCTTGCAAAAGCTCAATTGTAAAGCCTTCTTCTCATTTGCAATTGGGATGGTGAATGAAAAACAGTCCCTCAAAAGTTGTTGTGGCTAGGCTGACAGCTGGGAAACTTTATCGTTTTTTCCACGGAAGAGGGGCCAGGAGGTGAGGCGAGGAGACAAGCACAAGTGGAGGAGGCAAGGTCGCATATTGTAACGCACTCATAAATGAAGAACAGACCTGGGAAGTCTACTGTCAATTCATGGGGAGGGAAGGCAGGGAAAAAAGCAGGTCCATATAACTGAGTAAGAACAAGAATGGTAGAGTCCACTCCACACAGCCAAGGAGGGAGAAGAGGATGGACACCGTGTACGCTTAAATTGAGGATGAAAAGGAGTGCAACAGTTCATACAACTGAGGATGAGCAGCAGTTCCCATAACCGTGGATGAGGAGCATTGGATGAGGCCCTGGCTTGGAGTAAGGCTAAACCCTTTCATGCAGAGCCTCTATTATGAACCTGCTGTTACCAAAATCGGAATGGCCAGGTCTTAATCTGGTATTGAAAACACCCTGTAATAGCATTGCAATGTTGTGATGATGCAGTTGAATATTGAAGAGTGAGTCAGGCAGCGATTCCATCTGCACCAAAAGTCTAAACGCCATTTTCTACCTGGCACCCAATGTTGATGTACAGCATTAATTTATAAAAGAAGTCATGTTGCTACAATGTAGTTGAGTTTTTTTCATCAATCGGTCAGCTCAATTGCTGACAATCCCATCTGCACCAGTCAGCTGTGCGTGTCTTGGAAGTGTCTGGAGCTGTGAGCGTTGGCTTGGGGTCAGCACGTCCACCGCACTCCAGGGGGGTTAGATTATCCTGTGACGGTCATGAGGGAAAGTGAAAGCAAAGTCCATCAAGCTGAGAAGGGAATCTCCCTCCAATCCTCTCACCATATAGCTCTTTCGCTGTTCTTGTTTTCCCTATTGTCAGTCTTTCAATGGTGCTTCTGTCTGTCTCCTGTTCTTACATGACAATATTGTTATGATGTTGTTGATGAGTCTCTTTAGCCAGGAGTGAATGCGGTCCCAAATGCAGAAAACAGAATTCGCCGTTTTGTTTTGTCTCTCGTCTTGCTTGTTGTCATTTGTCCGCTGGCCAGCCGGCCTCCCGGCCTCCCGCCCTGGCTATCTTCTTTATCTATGAATGGCATCTGTGGCATCTTTACTCTTGTGTCCTCGCTTATTATGAAACAATATTCACTTTCAAATTCACTTAAAACTTCAAATTCGTCACAATTCATCACTATTAACATCTATCGTCAAAGAGCTCAGTCGTTTGTTTTGTTTCATTCTTGGCTTGGCTTGTGTGTTCACTGTGCTGCCTGGCCGGCCATCCTCCCTGACCTTCAGCTCCTTGCATCTCAGCGAGATTAAGGCGCAGTAAGCCACGATCAGGCTAAGACCCCATCTCTCTACTCTTCTCACTGACAGCCCAGCCCCGGCTCTCTCTCTACCCTCTGCGGTGCCAATCCTCTTAGACTTGGTTAAACAAGATGGGCTTTACCCCCGCCATGCCCCCACGCACACCACATCGCACTTCCCTCCTTTCCTGTTCTCCTCCTCCGTCTAAAGGTGGTTGAATTCCCTCCCTCTCTCCCTGATTAGAGGTTTAGAAGTACTCTTAATGATGTGATTATAAAAATGAGATATATCTTGCAGCGTTCATACACCATTTATTCCGCTGTGCCTAATGAAGTAAATGCACTGCAAGAGTACCTCTAATTTTATTTAATGCACCTTTTGTTAAGTTTGAGAGGTTTTACACTCCCGATTCTGCCATCTCGTGTCCTTTCTCCTTCTACACTTGAAATTGCTTAAATGAGATGAGTTTTTACTCTCTCATCCTTTCCCTATCCCCTCTCCTTCCTTACTTTCCTGCTCCTTAGTCGTGACACAGACAAAATCGGGAGCTTGTGACATCAGCTTACCTGGCTGCTTTCTCTGTGTTAAGCGGCGTACACACGCATTACTAGCTTCTCGCTTGCTCGCCTACTCGCCACTCTTTCATGGAACGTTCACTGGAAGTGCCCGTGGCTTTAGCTGCCAATGAACAGGCGAGAAGTACCGAGCTCTGCATTCCAATTGGTTACTCGCTTACTCGCCTTGCTCGAAGTTAAAATATTTTCAACTCGGGATCCGCCTACATCGTATCACTTGTACAGTACACGCCTACTAGCCTGCTCGTCTCGCTGGAACACATTGACATTCTATTGACTTCATTCGCTGAGCGAGTAACTAGCAGCGACGTATGTGTACGGCCCTTTAAAGCGGTTTGAAGTTCTTGCTTCACATCCAAAGCTGCAGTGTTTTGTTAGAAGTGTGTTACTTAATTTTGCATGGTGAGATGTTTGTTCCTTGGCGCTTGGAGTTTTATTTGATGTTTTTGGTTGTTACCAACCAGAAATTGTTTAATGTGTAAACAGATTTTTTTTCTGGAAAAGAAAATGTTAATTCCATACAGTTTCATCAAGATTTTGGATTGCTGACCACCCTTCTGTAAACTGGCTTTGTTGAGACGAAAGTCTTTAAACACTACTGTACGGGTACTTCGGCTTACTTCACAAACCCATGTTACATGCACACACCTAAAGCCAGACACTCACACAACTGTGACGCATGGAAAAGCATCTCTGTCAACACTGTGTTGAGCGTGTGTGGCCATTGGCATTTCAGATCAGGCTGCCGACATACCAACTCACTCGCTTTCTCTCTTTCATATATAACGCACACACACACACACACCATCTCTCATCTCAAGAATTCCCTCCATGCCAGTCACAGTTCCATTCATTCATTCCTCCTAGAGTAGCACTGGTGTGTCATATGTATCCATGTATCCATGTCGGGCATGTTAGTGGGGTTATTATGGTCTGTTGTGGTCATGCTCATGCCTGTGCTGCTTGCCTGCCTGCTTGTCCCCCAGGTGGCCGATTCAAGAAGGAGATAGTGGTGGACGGCCAGAGCTACCTACTGCTCATCAGAGATGAAGGAGGCCCCCCTGAGGCTCAGGTTGGTATTGCACTCATTTTAAAAAATCAGCCGTTGACAGGGATGGAAAACCTCCCCCATAGCCGAGTCATAATGATGTTTAAATCTTTGGAAATGTCAAGGTTCAGATTATTTTGTTGTGTTTTTTCTGTCATGCATTGGTCATTGTCACAAACACAAACACAAGCACATGTCTGTACATATATAAACAATGTGCAAGTTGGGTGAAGACAATTCCTGGAAGAAAAGTTTGCACATTTGAAATTATTTAGCTTTCCTTGTCTTGTTTGTAAAAATGTCTGGTAAAGCTGATTGACATTTTGACTAAAGATGGAATGGACAAAATGTCAAAAAAAGCACTATGTGCATGCTCCATACCCAATATCTTGAAGTGGTCTTTGTTTATCTGTTTTGGAACAGGTAATCTTTTGGTCTTCATCACCATTTGGCTGCTCTCTGTTTGTATGTCTGTATCTGTCTGCCTGTCTTACTGTCTGTATATCTAGTAGTATGTATGATAGATTTTCTGCCTGTCTTGCCTGTATAGCTGTCTCTGCCTGAATGATTGATCGTCTGTCTGTCTGTATCTGTTTGCGTGTTTTACTGTCTTTGTATGATTGATTTTCTGATTGCCTGTCTGTCTGTCTGTCTCTCTGTTTGATTGCTCTGTCTGTCTGTATCTGTTTGCCTGTCTCTCTGTCTGTCTGTCTGTCTGTGTGTCTATGTATGATTGATTTTCTGATTGCCTGCCTGTCTGTCTGTCTGTTGCATTGATCCTATGTCTGTCTTTCTTCAGTTTGCTCTGTGGGTGGATGCGGTCATCTTCGTGTTCAGCCTGGAGGATGAGATCAGCTTCCAGACGGTCTACCACTACTACAGCCGCATGGCCAACTACAGGAACACAGCAGAGGTGCCATTGGTGCTGGTTGGCACACAAGGTAAGGCCATGGGAGCACAGAGATGATATGTTTTGTGATAATGCCACCAAATAATGTAAACACTATTTTTTTTCTTTGGTATGTACCACACAAAATCTTAAGACACATAAGTGACTAAGAAAAGTACATGTTTATATGCGTGTTTAAATGCAAGGCTAATTGTACTGCCCCTATTAATTTATCTAGTCGGCTGATTTCAGTGTCCCTAATATTAGTATTGCGCTATTTGATATCCTGCCCCCTACGTCATGTGCCTCAACTAGAAACTCAACCATGTTTTACAGCTGTGTTTTACAGACTCTGAGGGCATACTGCCACCTGCTGGTAGCAAGCAGTCAATACAGTCATCTCAATAGGGATTGTTAACTTGCATGTATTTAATTACCGTAGTAATGCATATTAATCCATGGGCTCATCCACATTTATATCATTAGATAAATATTTGCAGTATACAGCAAAGGATATTTATTCTTTGTTTTATTTTTCTGTGTGTTTTATTTGCATTTGACATGCCATATCTTTTACCATAGAAGTGATCCATAACTTAATTTAATGTCAGTAATCAAACCCAACCATACAAGGATTGTCTAAGGGAATAATACTAGTATAGAAGCAAATATAAAATCCTATGCTGCAATTCCATTTTCCAAAGTAAATCAATAGTATTGGGGAACATGTACTTGCCCTCTTTACTGTTCCTATGTGTTTTGTGTTTTATCTTAATTCCCTCTTCTTTCTCCAGACGCCATCAGCTCTGCTAACCCTCGCGTGATTGAGGACACTCGGGCGCGAAAGCTGTCCAATGACCTGAAGCGCTGCACGTACTATGAGACCTGCGCCACATACGGCCTCAACGTCGAGCGGGTCTTCCAGGACGGTAAGAGACAGTACAGACAGACAGACGTTGAAATGCCACTTATGTGATATTTTGATCAATGGCGTTTTTTGGGGGGGCTCAGATGTGTGGTTTTACAACCATAGCTTATACCCATAAATTTATTTGTAATTGGTAATTAATGTACTGCCAGGGGCGGAGTGGCCCACCTTTTCTCACCGGGAGAATTTTCCCCTTGGCGGCCCTCTTTAAAAAAAACAAAAAAAAACCAGAAAAAAAAACAAAGCGAACAACATGGTTTCCTAACCAAAAAGACAAAAGCCACAAAATCTGCAGTCGTACTACATGTGAAAATTAGTGTTGTCAAAATATCAACCTGAAGTGGAGAATTGTAGCCTACACCTTGATGAAATGCACAGCCAGTGGTGTAGTCTACGTAAAACGCAGGTATACGCACCCATTTCAAAATTTCAGGGATTACAGTATACCCACTTAAAATTGATTGATCCATTATTTACAATAGCACAAATATATACAGTACACATCAAAAAATGCTCAAATATACAGTATACCCACTTCAAAAAGTAGACTACACCACTGGAGCCATCATCACAGTCTAAAGCATTCATAGGCCTACTAGGTTAGGCTACATCACGCTACTGCTCCATGCAAATGTGCACTCCACAGTCATTTTTGACCGTTTGAAATTGAAATATCGTTTAAGGAAGACAGGATGAGCATGGGCACAAAGTTTTGAGTATGGGGATTTTTAGAAGAGTAGGCTTACAAAATATAGTATAGTAGCCTATAGCTTACAAAATGTCTGTCTACATTGTGCAATAAACCCACCATGCAGCAAATAAGCCAAACCTAGCTACTTCAAAGCACAACCATAAGTCAACAAAATGTATAACCAAACGGTGTAGGCCTACCTTAAAACGCTGTCTTCGTCGCAGCAAATGTCTTTGTTTCTTGCAATCACTCTACTTTAATCCACAGCTTAGCCTACACACCCAGCACTGGTCACATCAGAATCTTGTGTGGTAATTATTTTGTTCCATTTCTTCAGACATAGGCTACATCCTAAATGTACCACATATAAATATATGTATGATAATAATATTATTTCGACTATAAGGAGATATACTGGTAGTTCTAACAAATCAAAACAAAACCCATTGCTTCTGTTAGGTGCAGTTCTCTTCCTTACCACTTGGTGGAGTCTGTTTGTAACCCAATTCAATAACCACAGAGCAAGTGAATCTGGACTGGAAAGACTGTAAACTGTAACAGTCGTGTGGAAATCGGAAAATAACTCATAATTTATTAATATTTCCATCCTTTGGTAACCAATCTACATATCACAGGTTCTTCAAATACTGAAAACGAAACTGTGTTACTAAGATCTTGTAAACTTCCGCGATCTACGGTGTATGAAAATTATCAGTAGCGAAGGGGTGTGGCCAATTTACTTACTTGACACCGTCAGTGAGGTATTGCCGTCTGGTATACGGTATAAATACTAACTAGTCAGCTAGCAAGCCAAATATACGGAGAAGCGGAAACTTGGAAGTTGGTACATGTCGGTTCTGTCTTAAAATTTCAGGGCCGGACAAGAATGCAGAGCGGCCGCATTATTACATTTCACGGCCGCGGCCCACCGGGACAAGTCCCCGATCTCCCGACGGCCACAATGAATATGCTTCTTAGATAATCCACTAAAAGCAATATGAAACCATTAGTTGTGGTTGCACCACCCCGATATGTCCTTTTACTAAAACGTCCTTGACCCACTTGTCCTGACCTTGCCGGACATTCCTGATTTGCCAACCAGGAAATTAAAGTGTAGCCGGCCTGTGTGTTAGAAGCTATAAAACCATTTTTGCAGCAGGTGAAATGCTTTACAGATACAATTGTGGTTCCTTTTGTAGCTGAAGTCGCTCTTGACACGAGAGACTTAAACATTTTATTTTGCGTACCCATTACCTTCCTGCTTCCTTGTGGAGCGGCTCTTAGAGATAATATATGTGGAGATAAGACATGGTCTTTTGAAATGGCATACCTGTGATTTTTCTTAAATTAATGACTAATTCCAGATTATCCAGCCTGGAAATGCAAGTGGAAGACCACTGTCACAAAAGAAAACACAAGTGCTCAGTATATTGTCATGCTTTTTTAGGCCTTTTTGTCGATTAGAGCCACGAACAGTAGCTGCATTTGTGAAGACCTCAGAAACACTGGAACAATATTGTTGACTCTGAATGGCATTGAGTGCGTATACATGCAGTTCAGTATCCCGAATATGAGGCATATCCCGGTTATGATCATATTTGGGATAAGGTGTTTATATGAGCACGGAACGTTATATCCCAGTCTACATTCTTGGCCGTTATAGAATTCTCTTCAAATGCATGTAGCCTGGATACCAGCAACAGCGTTCTATGGGAAGCCCCTGTATTCGGGATAAGGTGTGTATATGCGTCAGTATCCCGGCTTCTTTCGGAATACTCCAGCTAGCATATCCCGATTTCTCAGTATCCCAAATAAGGGCTTTGTAGCGAAGGGGAGTAGAGTTGCCCAGCTGGGACTCGAACCCAGACCTTCTGGGGTTGTAAACCGGTATTCTGACTGCTACACCAAAGAGCCAGGCTCGTTGGCGTGACAGTCAGAACACACCCACAACCCTAGTGATGGTCACTCCATCACAGGCTTATTCGGGATACTGAAGTGTTTATATGCTCAAATGCAAATATGGGATACTTAATATCCCAATCATATTTGGGATACTGAACTGCATGTATACACACTCATTGTCTGTATTATAAAGCCCTGAATGAAAAGTACCGGGAGATTCAATAAGATAGAGAAAAATTTGGATGGTGTGGTAACTAAACATCTTTATATTATACATTTTGGCACTGTTAGTGTTCCATATAAGGAGAACACACTCATTGTTCTAGTAGATATATTTACAATAGCATTGCGGTAGTGTGAATGTTTTTATGTAGCAATATTTAGCACATCTCTTTGTAAGATGTCTGTCAATATCTGTCTTTGAAGTGTTACATTGTACATTGCAGTGCTTTCACATTCGCTCTAACTGAGGAAGAGCAGCACATTTGAAAGAATCAGAATGAGAGGAAATTGTATTTCTTTCCAGGACCTTTTCATACCATTCAAGTAAACATGTCAATCAGATGCAGTGCTGCGCTGTTTGCCTTTGTACTTGCATTAGACCAAAGGATCTTCATCAAGCACTGTTCCAGTGAGCAGTGTTGCCAGATTGGGCGGTTTCCCGCCACTTAGGATGGTTGTTAAAAAAAATGCCATTTGGGCAGGTTTTTTTCTGCCAATTTATGGCCATAGAAATAAATAGAAATCAGTTCAAATTGGGTGGGATTTAGTGCTTCCAGGTGGGTTTTGAGCATTTTTTGGGCTGGAAATCACCAGTCTCATCTGGCAACCC